>NC_050453.1:28554434-28891441 GCF_903995425.1 Onychomys torridus
CAAGGACACCTGCACTCACATGAACATACATGGGCACATACACACAATGAAAAATAATAATAAATGGGGCTAGCACGATGGTTCAGTGGGTTTAGGCATTGTTGCTGAGCCTGATGGTCTGAGTTCAGTGACCAGAATCCATGTGATGGAAGGAGAGAACTCACTCCTGAAAGGTGTTCTCAGACCGCCTCCCCCACAGGCGCCCTGACACCTATGAACCCATGCACATACATACATGTATATAAAGAAAACAAAATTTTAAAATAAAAATACTAAACCTTAAATAAATACCGCATGGTATCTGTCCGTCACTCTGACCTGAGGGGGCATAGGAGCCGTTTTTAAAAACAGAAGTTTTCTTGAAGCACTTGGAAGGACTTGAGGCACAAGCAGTGATATTTTGGCTCATAATACAGATTTCACCACACTGGTGGTAAGATGCTCTCTTCTCATTTGGCTAGACACTCAGTATGTCAGGATGGCAAGGAGTCCTGAAGCTGTTTGCTATGACACTGGGTTCATGGCCGAGATGGTTCCAGGGAAGCATTCCCTTCGATGGCACGAGCAGCAGGTGGCTGTGTACTGTGTAGCACAGATGACAATCTAGAATGGGGACCAGGCTGTGCTGACGCTCTAAGCAATGTGGGTAGGTGTTGTGTGTAGAAACTTTTCAGTTATTGATGATAATTGGACCTCATTTGTATCCAGAGTCTGTCTGGGTCTTGAGACATCTGAGTTACTTGATACCAACATAGATTATGTAGGGTTTTTTTGTTTTTCAGAAGAGGATTCAATATATTTTTATTCTAATTTATTTTTCTAATATATTTTTTACTTGTGTTACAGTATTAGAAAATTGATATTCTGCCTTAGTCAATTTCCCAAGCCGTTTAAACAGCCCTTTAAGATTTAAAACATTTTATACAATAGTTTGCTACCTTCTAAAATAGAGGTGAGTGTCTGGGGAGTGACAGGTTTTCTCCAAGTTCCCTTGAGAATCAATCACGTTTTGTAACATGAGATGGTAAGGACCTCAGGCTCTTTTGGTAGCACAGGGCTGCTCTGTGTAAGATAAAGAACCCTTGGACTGCCATGGTTTCTGAGGTCTTCTATTCATTGTGGACAGTTTGCTCTCTTCCATTGTTGTCAAGGATATGTTTTGCTTCTCAGGGAAGCAGTCTCAAGGAATAGATTTGCCTTCATCATACTTTTAATTTGATAATTTATCTACTTTAGGTTTAGAAATACCATGGCGTATGAAAACTCTAGCCAACAAGCAAAACAAGCAAATTAAAAAACAAACAAAAAACTTTTGACCGAAAGTTGGAAATTTATGCCTGAGAATGAAGCATAAATCTTTAAGAGTTGTCTATTTGGGAATATTTTAAATTAACTTTTGATCTTGGCTGTGTTTCCCCAAATTGAAGTTACTGGCTAGGGGATTTCCAGAGAAGCTGTTTTAGTATACACATAATTGGGATGCTGGAGAGAGGGGAACGAGATGATCTTAGCGCTCCATCTCACCCCCATCAACATTATCCTATTCATTTTATGGAAATTGTAGTTAATATTCTGAATTAATTAGATTGTACAATCAATTTCAAGAGCACAATGCAGTAGTGCATAAAATTTAATAATGCATAAAACTTGTTATGGAAATTTAAAGTTTTAAGGCCTAGATGGATTTCAAACATGAATTTTGTATGAAGAATTGAAACAAAATAGTTTTGTTAGAGTAATTTGCTTTATTACAAAGGAAAACATCCACAGCATCATTTAAATACTACATCATTCATCACATACAATATTTCCCAGCAAACCAATTTAAGGTGGACTCCAGACTCAATAAATATCAAAAGGGTATGTGACTGCCCCCTTCTACTCCCCATCACCTGCTTTCCTTTGGAAGATCAGCAGGCTTAGTAAAACCCAATTCTTAAAATAAGCATTATCATCTACAGAGAAGACTGGAAATCATAAATGATGTGAGCAACTTCCCTTGATTATGACAGGAAGCCTGCATATGTAATCTTTGTAGCGAATAAACATCTTCAATTTCTAGTATTATATCATCCAATTCCAGGAAAACATTATCATAATATGAAATAGATGAGAAAGTAAATAGCAATCAGTACTATCTGGCAATGAGAAATACTAGTTTCTCTCTCCCGAGAGAAGGCAAAGAAGGTGCACAGCCTCCTATGTGAGAAAAGCTGATGTCAGTGATCCTGCATTCAAATTGTAGCCCCTAAGTGATTTTAGGCAAGTTATTAAATTTCTCTGAACTTTAGTCCCTCTGACCATCATGCATTTGACACAATCCTATTCCAGGACTGTATAAAACAAAACCTAAAGGGGAAAAAAAAGTACTTTCCTTTACTCCTACATCCCTATACTTAGGTGTTTTGTTTTGGTTTGGTTTTTGTTTGTTTTGTTTTTTTGAGACAGGGTTTCTCTGTGTAGTTTTGGTGCCTGTCCTGGACCTCGATCTGTAGACTAGGCTGGTCTCAAACTCACAGAGATGTGCCTGGCTCTGCCTCCCAAGTGCTGGGATTAAAGGCGTGCACCTCCACAGCCCTCAGGGCCACATCCCTATACTTAGGAACTGTGGACCTGCTTTTAACAGTCTGTTGTTCCTCACCTCCAGACACAGTGCCTCCCCCCTCTTCCTGCCCCATCATTCTCTACATACTTCTTTGAGGCAAGGTCTCTCCCTGAATCTGGGACTTTTGTTTTCTCAGCTAGGCTGGATTTCAGCAAGCCACAGGAATCTTTCTGTTTCTGCTGCATCCACACACCCCCCCCCCCCATGATTGTGAAGTGAGTACTCTTAACTGCCACCTTCCTAATTCCCCCAGCCCACCCTCCCTCTGCCTTGGGACTCTTGCTCTTCCTGCCCCTCTACCAGATTCATGATCCCCCTGTCTCAGCCTCCAGGTAGTTGGGATTACGGGTACCACCCTCCGCCTGGTGCTGGAGCTCTGCTTTTATAGTCTTGGTGTTCTTGTCTTTGTTGCGACAGGAGCTTATGTAGTTCAGGCTGGCATCAAAGTGGCACCCACAGTTTACACCCTGCCTGAAGCACCGCTGTTGTTCAGGCTTAGGGCTGTTGGTCTGTCTCCCACAACACTGCGGTTTGATCTCGTGCCTACCTGAGGTTTCTATTAATATATCTGAAAAACTCCTAATGACTTTCCTTTTGTTCTTATAACTAGAAATTTCACAAAACTGTTTCCACATTGGGACACTTTGCTTGTTGTAGTTTTTTCGAGACAGGGTTTCTCTGTGTAACCTTGGCTGTCCTGGAACTCATAGAGATCCTACAGCTCAAAGGCATGCACCACCGAGCCTGGCTGTGTTGCTTTTAAATAAAACGCGGTGCTGGTTACCCTTCGAGAAAGGTCACGAGCTACGACAAAACCCAGTATCAGAGCTAAATTAGGAGGAAGTGGGGTACAGAAGAGAGTGTGGCCAGGCCTGGGGCAGACACGGAGCAGGAGAGAGAGACTTGGGGGAGGGGTTGGAAAGAACAGAAGAGAAGGGAGGAGTCTCTGTTCGACTTTTTAAGGATTCCCCTGCACACATGCAGGTGGGCTTATGGAGCTACACCACACATGCGCTGATTGCGCTGCGTGCATTTGTGGTCATATAGTGGGAGTGGCAGAATCCTAACAGACTGGATCTTTTTTTTTTTTCTTCAATTTTTTGATGATTCCTTTCTAATATTTATGTGCACTGGTGTTTTTGTTGCACATATGTCTGTGTGAGGGTGTCAGATTCCCTGCAACTGCAGTTACAGACAGTTGTGAACTGCCATGTAGGTGCTGGGAATTGGACCAGGGTCTTCTGGAAGAGCAGCTAATGCTTTTAACCTCTGAGCCATATCTCTAGCCCCTAGAACATGTTTTTTTGTTCTTCTTTTATTTATTTATTTATTTATTTATTTATTTATTTATTTATTTATTTGTTTGTTTGTGTTGTTGTCTTTGTTTTTTGAGGCAGGGTTTCTCTGTGTAGTTTTGGTGCCTGTCCTGGATCTCATTCTGTAGACCAGGCTGGCCTTGAACTCACAGAGATGTGCCTGGCTCTGCCTCCCAAGTGCTGGGATTAAAGGCATGAGCCACATGTTTTTTAAAAGCAATCCATATCCATGGTTTTGGGCCATGATCACTCCTAATTGGTTCAAAAATAAACTTTCTCCTGTGCCCTTCATGGTGGGTGCTTTGATTTATGCTGGCGAAGCTGTGAGCTGACCTCAGGGCTTTCCTTTGTGTCTTCTTCCTGACTTATTGAGATTAGTCTTCAGCCTGCCTCCACTTTTCTATTTTCATTTAGCAGTACTATGTATTTGGAGTAGAGAGAGGAAATGTTTATAGGTGTAATCTACTGTGCAAATGGAAATCTTTTCCTTTCATCTTAACCCTAATACTGGAAAGCCTTTAAAAATCTCTTCCTGCCTTAAAAACACAGCAAGTCTGAATTAATAAGCATTTCTCAGCTGATAAAAATTAAAATGGTATCTCTAAATTTTAATTCTCACTAAAAATATGGTATTTCAGAGAATTTTAAATGACATAGATGATAAGAAGTATCATTATTCCACATACCATTAAAATGCTGCCAACTGATTAACAAAATGCATTTTAAAATCATACCCTTTCTGAGATACATCTTGATTTCAAAGATACTGATATGTGGGAAATGTATATTTAGAGCACATAAATTTTAAGACAGCTATGGTGGCTTAGAAGATTAAAAAGTTGAATTAAATGTGCACTAATCCCAGGATATTCCAAAAATCCAAAGAAAATATTTTGTCTACAACAGTGTCAAATATAGGTTTCCATTGCTGTTTGTGAAGACTTTGTATGTGTATTGGACAGTTATGATGATATAGATGGAATTGTGCAAGAAAATGTGTTTTAAAAATGTTTACCATCGTTTATGTACAGGCCCTTCATAGTTTATATTCTAGTGAAAGAGATACATGTAACATCTCTGACAATAAGAAAGGCCTGAAGGTATAGATTTAGGAATTGGCTAACAATAACAGAAAGATAGCAATTGAAATTGGGGGATAATGGCATCAAACAGGCTTGTAACGTGGAGAGATAAAGGCAGATCTCTAAAACAGAGGGAGATAAAGGAGTACTGATATTAGATGGGAAGAGGAGGATCCGTGAGGAAAATCAAGATGTGGTTACAGAGATAAGAGGAGAAATTGGAGAGCAATCTGTCATTGAGGCCAGAGGCAGAGATGATTTGACAGAGAAAGGAGCGATCAACATTGTCAAATTGCTGAGAGACAGGCCAAGATGAGGACTGAAGATGTCATCAGATTTGGTAGTTAGGAGGTCATCAGTGACTTCCAATAAAGTAATTCCAGGAAAACGACCGGAGCAAATTCAGATTGTAGTGAATTGATGAGTAATTGCAGGGAGGGTTTATCTAGAAAAAGTTTCTAAGGAAGGATAGAAAGCGGCAAAGAAAATCGAGGAAGGGCAAAAAACGGAATCAGTAGAATAGGGACCCCAGTGCCTGCAAACAAGGTGAAGGGCTGGCTGCATACAGGCAGCAGGAGGAAGATAGGCTGGGGAGGCAGGTGGGAGCAGGTCTGAGGACACCAAGCAGAAAGGAGCAAAGGATATGCAATCACATATGAATTTAGGTGTGCTACTTAACCTCTGCCCTTCGATGTTAAAAAAGAATCCTCAGAAGACAGCCACTCCAAAAAATGCCCCTACAATAAACATGATGCATTTCTAAGAGGTTTTCTTATGATTGTAATGTAGGCTGATGACATAAGTCCAAAGAGCAATTCTAGGAAAGAATCTTACAAGGGGACAAAATGATGAATTTCAAGTTCATGGCTTTCTGACAGTTTGGCTTTTAAGAGTATCCAGAGGTGAAATAGCAAATGGATTTCATGTTGCATGCCAATGCTGATGAGATGCCAATGGCTGCCTGAAGCACTAGTCAGAAAGAATTGTGTTTGAGCAAGAGTCTAAACTCAGTTTAAGAAAGGGGTTATGGATTAAAGTTGGCCAGAGGCTTGGAAAAGATAGTAGCAAGAACAGTATTGTATATTTGCTGACCCTGAACTAGAGGGGAAAATAGCTATGTATCTATCAGACAGTTCTCCATAAATGTTATTGAGCTTTTTGATGAGTATTGAATTGTAAAGATCTCAGTGCACATTTTTTGAGAAGTAGGAATAGTCTACATTGTACATTAAGGGTAGAACATAAATTCTATCAGTCAGCTACAGGCAGTAGGCTTGCCATACTTTTATGAATGTTAAGACATGTGACCAAGATATATTCATTGAGTGAAGGCCTCTTCACGGCTGAATGAGGAGATCCACTGTTTGAAACATTCAAGGCTGGATCAGGATCTTTCTTGGAATATCTTCTGAATATACTGTAAACAATGGAAAAGGGAAGATGAAGATCCCAATGCTCCATAGATAATAGTCTTGAATCATCTGGAAACCTCCAGAGCATCTGCATTTCAAGCATGTAACAGCCTAGTGGAGCCTTCCAAGGCAGTAAATCCCATACATGTTTATTAAGTAGTATTACCATGTTTGCAAATACAATCTCATCTGTGCGCCAATACAGGTAAAGCAAAGCCATTCTGGTAAAGAGGTCTTGCTTTGTTTTAAATATGACCTTAAGCTACCCCTGAGGGTGTCACAGAACAGTTTGTAAACTCTGCCATAGTTAACACATGCACCCATAGACCATGAAGCAAATGACTTTGCTCTGTTAGAATGTGAATCTTTATGAACAGGTGAAATGTCTATTAAAATGATCACTTTAACTCAGTCACTCAACTGTGTCCTTACAAGGTTTCTTCATTCCCCAGTTCAAGTACCTGTGGCAGCCTGGAGAGCTAAGGTCACCTTAAGGAAGGCAGTGCTGCTCTTTGTCTCAAGATTCCTCTGCCGGGAGAGACCAGACCTAACTTGCTCAGTCCTAACAGCGTATTGTGCTGTGAGAACAAAGGCACTTCATGGACCAAGAATGATGAAGGAATTTTGGTCCTCATACATGTATTTTAGGAAGCAGAATATATTTGCTTCATTTAAGAAAGGCCACAAAATCCCATTCCATAATTTCTTACAAGTCAGTATATGAAATCTAGTGACAGAACCATACCTATTCACAAATCAGAATGTAATTTGTTAATATATTTTCTCCTACACACTGAAATACATAGACCTCAAAGACATGGCCTGACCCACAGCAGAGGGCATTGAAGAATAGTTAAGATGGTTCCTTGCCTATGCTTGAATTTCAGTTGCATCACTCAAGAGTGGTGTGAGATTGAGCAGTCTTTATGTGTCAATTCCTCTATCCTGAAAAACTGAGATAATAGGGTTCATACCTTCTGAGGTCCAGATTAAAAAAAAAAGTTGATACCTGTAAGTTTGCTGAAGTCAAAATACTATCTTATTTTCTTATACTTAGCAACCAGTAAAGAAAATGGCAGAACGTAGGTATGAATACATTTTTTTTTTTTTTTGAGACAGTGTTTCTCTGTGTAGCTTTGCACCTTTCCTGGAACTCACTTGGTAGCCCAGGCTGGCCTTGAACTCACAGAGATCCACCTGGCTCTGCCTCCCGAGTGCTGGGATTAAAGGCATGCACCACCACCGCCCGGCTGAATACATTTTAAAATGACTTCATCAGTTTAAAAAAAAAAAAAACATACAATTTTATTTGCTTTTTAAAAATTCAATAAACATTTATGAGCATCTACTAAACCCAACAGTTGTGCTAGGCACTGGGGACCCAGGTGCAAACATAAATACTACCATTATGGAAAAGATTGATACAGACTAAAACTTTTCTTCCCCTCACAAAGTTATTCTTCTTTAACTAATTCTTCCCATAAAACTTCCTTTTATGGAGATGAACCGGTGCAGAATGAATACCACATACACTAGTTTCAATGACTTGATGAAGGTTATATGCATTTACCTTTTGAACCAAAGGACAAACTATGATTAAATAGGAAGAAAGTAGGTTAGTGGGAATGACTTCAAATTTGTGCCCACCAGAAGCAGTGCTATTTATTTACTTAACTTTAAATTATATTCTGAGACTTCTACAGTAACGGGGGAAAATAATTTGTGCTGTATTTCCAAAGATTAATTGTAACATGGTTAAAATTTGCATTTTCTTTACTGTGTTGGTTTGTGTATCTTAAAATAATTATAGGGTGGTCCAGTTATTTGGTTTGAGCAGTCATATGCACACCCTAAGGCTTAATTACCACGAATAAATCAATCTCACCCCAAATCACTGGCTGTAACTGACAATAGCTTTAACTGTACTTGTGCAGTGTAAGAAATTCTGCAAGCAAGTTCAGACTTACAATTAAAACTCTAGCCGTTAAAATAATTACTTTCAGGCAGGGATCTATTTTTTGTTTGTTTGTTTTGGGGAGAACCTGCAATTTTACCCAGGTGAAACTCTTAACAGTATCTCTCTTCAGGAGATACTATCCTTTTTATTAACTTCGCTTACCACGAACTATTTTTGTTATTATCCTGGAAAAAAAATCTAGGAAAATCGTGGGACTCGTTAAGAATTAGTAAAATAGATTTGGATCTTCATCTTGGAGAATCTAGCAGTAAAGAGAAATTTCGCCCATATGGTTGGCTAATTACCAAGGAAGACCCAAGTGGAAACTTTCCCCCACTATCCTATTTACTGAGCTCCACAGCAAGGGAATTCACGGTGGCGCTAGTGCCAACTTCCACCTTTTTAATCAGGTCAGTTTACAAGGAGCCTTTTAAAAGGTGCTCCAAAAACAAAGTCCTTGCGCAGATGGAGACTGTCTGCTTCGCCCGGGCGGGCGGGCGGACGGACGCGCAAGGGCGTGCGGCCCGAAGGGAAGGGAATTCGGGACACCAGCGTCCGCAGCAAGTGGAGCCCAAGCGGCACCCGGCTAATTAGAGCCGCCAGGACACGCCCCGCGCCGGCCGGGGTCGAATCTGCAGCCCCGGCGGAGTCGCGGGGCGGGGATTAGTGCCGATTCAAATTTAAAGCGGGACGGCCGCGCGTGGCCCCGCAGGTGCCGCGTGCCCGCTGCCCGCCGAGGGCGTTTCCGCCCCCACCTGCCCACAGGCCCGGAAATTGCCTCGGAGGGGAGCGGCCCGGCCCCTCCGCGGTCCGAGCCAACTGCGAGGGAGGGAAGCCGTAAGAAAAGTGCGGAGCGCCGGGGCGCGGCCGGGGAGCGCTCCCTCGTTCTCCGTGGGCGTCCTCGCTGTGAGCCGCCGTGCACGCTGTCCTTTTACAATCCCGCCATGGAGATCCCGAACTAATCCGGGGGCGCGGCGCGGCGCGGCGCGGCGGGGGGGGGGATACTAACACGGAAGAATGGGAGCCCTCTCGGAAGACACACACACGCACTTGACACTCCACTTTGAGGCGAAGCGACACTCGGGGCGGGGGGGGGGGAGATAAGCGCATGCGCCTTCCTCTTCTCAGGCGCGTGGAGAGAACTGCGCATGCGCCCGGCTGACGCGGAAAAAAATAAAAAGCTCCTGAAGGGAAAGACATGACTGGCAGGTTGGGGGCACATTAGCGGCCGAGGGGCGGGGTGGGGGGGGGGGGAAAAGAGAGCCTTGCCGCCGGGGCGCGCGTGCGCACCGCGCGCGCCGTGGGTGGAGCTCTTCCAAGGGGTGTGTGTGTAGGGGGGGGGGGGAGGCCGGCAAAGAGCTGCGCCGGCCTCGTGCGCCCCCTGGCGCGCGCCTAGGGGAGAGGAAGGAACGGGAGGGTGCAAAGAGGAGGGAGGAGGCGGTCAGGGCGGGGGGGGGGGGGGAGCGGGAGCGAGGGAGGGTTTATCGACCGGGCGATTTTGGTTAAAATATTCAAAATGGCGGACGGAGGAGCAGCGAGTCAAGATGAGAGTTCATCCGCGGCGGCAGCAGCAGCAGGTAATCATTACAGCATTTTACATATTCATATTCATACTCAACCCCGGCTCCCGCTGGCCCCCCCCGCGACTTAGCATAATTTATTAGTACTCAGGATTATTATAATTAACGGCGAGGAGATGGGGGGCCGGGGAACACAGCCCCCTCCGGGCGCTGAGCGGAGGGGGAAAAGGAGCTCGGAGCGGCCGGGCGGAGGGGGAAGAAGACCCGGGGCCAAGGGGGCTGTAAGCCACCGCACTCCTCCTGCCCCCGGCCCACCCCGCCGCCGCCGCGCCGGCCCGCCCGCCCGCCGGCACCGGCCCTCCTCCTCCTCCTCCTCCGCCGGCCGCCGCCGCCTCCTCGCACGGTGCCCGATCCCGAGCGGGTCCGCGGCGGGCGGCGGGGCCGGGACACCGGGAGAGGACAATAAAGACATTTTACATATTCATAGCTGCTGGGCTGGCGGGGCGCGGCGGGGCGCGGGCGCGGGCGCGGGCCGGAGACCTGGACGGGCGGGCTTGGGGGGGGCGTGGAGGGGCCAGAGGTGGCGGCGAGCACAATGCCGGTGGGCGGCGAGGCCGGAGCGGACCCCGGTGGCCGGACACCCGCGCGGCGCCCCCAGGATGGGGGGCCGGCGCGGGCTGGGGCTGGGGGACGCCGCTCGCTGCGGGGAGCGCCCGGGGGTGGCACCTGGCCCGCGACCGCGCGGGGGTCCGTGTGGGGCCGAGCTCGGGGGGGGGGGGGGGGGTCACGGCCCCGGGCCCCTCGGCCGCGCCCTGCTCGTGCCCCGGGCGGCGGCCTGACCCCAGCGGGTCCGTGTCTGTGGGTAGGGGCTGCGTGGCATGGGCCCCGCGAGGTGGCCTTCGGGCTGGGAGCCCGCTCTGGGGTCGTCCGGTCCCTTAGGGGGCTGGGCTGGGTGGGAGGAGCCCCCGGGGAAGTTCCCCTCCATGGAAATGGCTTCGGGCGGTCCGTGTGTCCCGGGTCCGCATCCAGAGGTCCCCGCGTGTCTGGCCAGGTCCCCGCTGCCGTGGGGTCGCGGGACAGTTGGGTTGGAGGTGCTGGCGGGGTTTGGTGGCTCTTCCGCGCACGCCCCCGCCCCCCTACGCGCCGGTGGCCTCCGGGGGCCCTCTGGTTCCGAGGCCCGGGAGCTCCCGGGGACCACCCGAGAACTCGACCGTAAAGGATTGCCCTCCTGCCCTCCAAAGGGCTGTCCTGACAAGTTGATCATATTCTAGATTTCTCCTGTCCTGCGGGGAGCGGGGTGGTGGTGGCTAGACGCGGAGATCCCCTCCCTGCCTGTGTGTGGTGGTGCTTTCTGGCTGCGTGCTGGGTCCTCTACTTGCTTCTCATTTGAATAATGTCTAATTCAGGGAGGTTTATATTCTTGAAATGGCCGCCTGGCTTTCCCCGCCTCTCATGTTTAGTAATTCAGACCTTTAATAACAGCCACTCACAGCCCAACGCCGTGTTTATATTTTACATTCGCCCCATGTGCTTTTGTGGTTCGATATGATTCTTTTTTTTTTTTTTTTCTCCTCCTCCTTGGCAATCCACAAGGCTCAGAGATCAAACCCAGTCTGTGCTAGGAAGACAAGGAGAGAACTAGGCCTGGACTGCTCCAGTACTTGCGTAGGCCTTGTTCTCTGCTGCTTGATTTATTTACTAATAACCAAAATGACTCCCCCACCAACTGCCACTCGAGTCCCCTCCTCCGCGGCTGAACACATCCTCTTGGGGCCTTCCAGTATTAAAAACAGCTCGACTGAGCATCAGCTCTGTGGTGGCTTGCTTTCTCCCAAAAGGAGTTTCTCTTACAGTTTATAGTAACGTGGACCTTATTTCCAGTTTGCAGAGGCTTATGAGAGCTACCGGCTTAGTACAAATAGAGGATTTGGTTGTGGGGATAGTCTCCCTCTCCCCAAGTTAAACTCATTCAGGCTTTGTAAAGATTTGTAGTATCTGTAAAACCGGTAGATTTTTCCCTCCAGGTGCTGAAGAGTAGCTGGGTCGTTTAGAAAGTCCAGTTGACAACACTTGGGTGGTTTCTCAGCAGTGCCGCTTTTCCAGTTTCTGCACGGACTCCAAGCGAGCTATCACGGACACAGACCTGCTTGTTTTCATTGTAGCAGTAACTGAAAGCAGAAAGAGGGTTATGTTTTCTCTGAGTGTTGGTGTCGTGGTTAAATGAGTGAAAATAGAAGATAAACACAGGCATTGTGTCTACCCTGATCGTGCAGCTCACTCAGCATGCCCACCCCCTTGCTTTAAGGTGTCATGATTGATTTTGTTTTATCTAGACTTTGTACAATTGGCCTGTGAAAACCAATTAACTTTTACTGTTGAGAGAAAACAATTTTGATTTCTGGTTTGTCCTGTAAGGGTTTTGTTTTTAAAAGGTGTTGCTTTCTAGGGGAAGTGTGTGAGGAGTCGTGTTGAATGTGTTAAGCCACTGTGGTGAATATATGAAGTTTAATTTGTAACAAAATTTCAGCTTTAGAGGACTCAATGCAGACTAGCTGAAAATAACTAGGTGTCACCATTTTTCCCTCCTTCACATCCAGTAGGTAGGCCCTGAATGATGGGGGTGGGGGGCTGGCCTGAGAATGCTCAGGTGAATAACCACTTCAGAGAGCTGAAGCATGAGGTTGGATGGACAAAAACAGAAATATGATTTCATGCCTTAAATAGCATATGTTTTTTTGCACCCAGTTCCCAAGATGTGGTCAGACTGATGATGTCATTGGACAGAGGACAAGGTGCAGTTAATGTGATTTATTGTCCTGAGGTGAAGTACAGCAATGGAGCCTTCTCATAGGGAAGCCGTTTATCTCAGGACAATTTCCTTTATAGCTGCAGTTTAACCACTGATGGGGCTGTAGGTATTTTATCCAAAATGATAAAATGCACATTGCATCTTACAAACAAAGCTCACTGTTCCAGTTTTTGTCATACAGAAAATGGTGAGTTTTGTGAATGGCCTTTTATTTCAGTTGGCTGTTCTTGCTATAGTAAAAATGTATTTCTTCGTATTTTCAGATGGAGACTATAGACTTCAAAGAAGGATACTTGTAGAAGTGATACATCTACCTGGTTATTTTATGTTTTTGTTTGTTTGTTTAGTTGCTCTTTGTAATCTTTATCTTATAAGAAACTACTCCTTAATCACAGTATGGCCCAGGCCTGTGGAATGACCATTGGCTTTGGAGCCTATATACTGACTAAAACTGAGTTGGGAAATGAGGGTACTATGTTCTTTTATGTTAAAATTATAGTATTTAGAATAAGGGGAAAACACTTAAGGGAAAGCTTGTGCTTTGAAGTAGCTTTAAAAAGACTCGAGAGTTCTTTTTGGATCTGTCTGTGCATGTTTGAACATTTTATTTTGAATGGTATTTAAAAATCCAAAGTGGTGACTTCTATATATCGTTTTGAGAGATTACTTGATTTCTTAAGCAGTTTTCACATTTGTTAGTGGTAAAGTTTGGGGGTATGTGGTGAGAAAGGCTGTTGTCTGGACACTGAGTGGGAGGCAGGCTTAGTGCAGTATTTAGGTTACTTTGGAGCCCTCCAAGCCTCTAACCTGCCTGTCTCCTTTGTGGTTGTCAGGCAACTTCCCATACAAGTTTCTAGAAAATCTGTTGCCATTTTCTTAATTTGCCCCACCTATTAATTATAATGGAACTTTTGAATTAAGGTCTCGGACATTAATGACAGCTGACCAAATAAATGTTTTTCATTTCTGAAGGACTTATGCTTCCAAGTCTGTACTGTAAAAGTAACTTTTAACCTCTCTCCTCCAATTTACTTTTGATTTCTTTTCATTTTGGCATGTTAAAAAAAACGCCTTTAGTAAAGGAAAACACAGACGGTGGCTGTTGTTCAGCTGTAATGGAGTAATGTTTTGTCATGTTTTAATCTATTGGTCTTCGCATCAGTAGGTAATATAGCCAGGGAAACAAAATTTGTTTCGTTGCTGCCCTAGGTTGAACTAATCCTTAGTACGTCATTCACCTCATCAGTAGATTTGGAAATAAGTTTAGGACTTAGAATGCCAACTGCCTTTACTAGGTTACCAAAGATATGTGATAGAACCCAGAATATCACAGGCAAGTGCTCTAAAATCACAGAACTGGGGATACTTTAAGTGTTTTTCATTTACAAATGAAATAGTTGAATTGTTTCTTGAATCTGTATTGCTTTATCTTGACGGGTGTAGATGGGTGGGCTTAAATTCAGACTGTTTTCCTTTGTATTGAGAAGGAATTGTGGCACTGTGTAGTGACAATTGCTTCATCATATTTTTTAGTGCTGAAAACCATAGATAGCCTAATCTTTTTACTGTCGTCTTATTTTCAGTGCTACTAAAAATAGTGATACAGGACTACCATGTCTTTGCTTTTTTAACATCAGTATTGGTTCAATAACACGATTTTGGTGAATAGTAATTATGTATTTTTCCTAATGGAATGATTTCATTTAAGTAATTTTCATTTAGAAACTAGAACAAGTCACAGATAAAACATCCGGTTTTGGTCTGAGCGAATATATTATTTATTTTGTCATAGAAATCCAACGTTAGGCATTAGAGTGAAAGTTTTGATTTGGCTCAGTGACATAAAGCCCTTATTTTAATTTCTGTATTCTACTGAATTAACCTCTGCCCCTTTGGTGATTTTGTTGTTTTTATTTTTTGAGGTTGGGATTTGTTATATAGTGCATGCT
Source organism: Onychomys torridus (assembly GCF_903995425.1). Taxonomy (NCBI): domain Eukaryota; kingdom Metazoa; phylum Chordata; class Mammalia; order Rodentia; family Cricetidae; genus Onychomys; species Onychomys torridus. The sequence goes on from NC_050453.1 coordinate 28,569,085, forward strand.
GGCCTTAAACTCTCCCACTGAAATGTTTCAGCATCCTGTGAGGCAACTTCACTCTCCTTTTGTAAGAAACCTCTTTGGGCCAGTATTTGAAATTAATTTTTTTTTTATATCAGACCATCTAAGTGGGTCTTTTTGAGTGGTTAAAAGAGGTAATAATTACATTTGTAGAGAATAGCAGTTTCTTTGTGCATCTTTCAAAAAGCATATTAGTGACATCTTTATTTTGTGAATGAGGACAATTGAGCAGATTTTAAAATAAATGCGGTTTGATTTTACACTTCCATACTCCTGTGCTAAGCTGACAGTGAGCTCTTGGTAGAAACTCTTGTAGTAGTTACATCAGTGACAGTGGGAGTAGCGCAGGTCACCCTTGCCTGGCTAACTCATCCGTTTGCATGCAGTGTATTGAGAATTTAAAGTATGAGAACTGTTTGGAGGTTCAGAACCTTTGACGTGAAGAAACTTGTTGCATACCGTGCATGCTGTTTACAGAGCTTCATGTGTCTTTACTATTAGTTGTTAAGTTACTGAGCATTGATAGAATGTCTTTCTAGACTCAGTGACTAATGTAACTTATTCTACTTACTTCTTTTTTAATAATGTCCCTCTTCTGAAGTGTTCATTGTTGAATAAATTTTATGAAACTAGTAATTGAGCAAAAGAAAATTCAACACATTTTTAGATTTAGAAAATTCTCCTTTGAAATGCTATCTAGAAAACTGGATATTTACTTAGAGGATACATTATATTAATTTTTTAAAGAAGTTAAAAAGCACAAAACTAAGCTCTGTGAGTGCCTGTAGTAGCTTTACTTAGATGATAATATTGAAAGAATGTTATAAAAAGTATAATTTGCCACATGATTTATTTAATAATTCTTTGTGACTTTATTGGTTTTTATGTTAGAATCATAGAAATAGTTGATGAAGTTAAATCAGTACAATAATAAATATTAGATTCTTCTTCTCCTTGTGAGCTTTCGGTTTGCATTAGAAAGTGTTAACAGAAATGACTAGGAAATAAACATTCTGTGCATGTTATAATACTTGTGTTTCAATACGCCCCTTACGTAGTGGAGTACTTACAGTAGCTTTACGGGAAAATACTTTAGAAAGACTAATTTAGGTGTTTCCTTGCTTTTGTGCATCTTAATGGTTTGGCTAATGAGAAAATGCTTTTACTGATTTATATACTACAGCAAGATATTATAATGAATCTTTAAACATAATTAACATTTCTTAGCTTATAAAAATATATCTGCTGTGTTACCTGATCTTATTCCATTCTTTCTGTGGACAACAAGGAGGTAAATAATGTTACAGTAGGGTTGGTATGCTTACTTAAGCAGGGAAAATTTAAAACAATGTATATAATTACATATTAAAATATGCAACATAATGAAGATCACGAAGAAATCAGGGTGTGTTCAAGTTTGAATTAATCAAAACATCGTAGAATGTTATAGCTGGAAGGTAATTTGGATGTAATCTGTTCCAAAGCTTTTACTTCCCTGTGAGAAACTGTGCCTCAGTTTTTAGTGACTGTTGAATAGCAGGACTTGGGGAGACAGCTCACCTAGTAAGATGTTTGATCCCTAATTCCAGCACTGGGTGGGTTTGGTGTAGAGGTGGGGATTTCTGAAACCTGTTATTCAGGAAATGGGTGAATTCCAGGACAATGAGAGACCTTGTCTCAAAAAATAAAGAGAGCCACTTCCAAAGGCAGTTTGTGTTGATCTCTGTCCTCCATGTACACATATGCACAAGTAACGCCACACATGTGTAAGTGAACATAGATTTCTGACTTTTTCTTTTGGTGCTGGAGATATGCGCAGGGCTCATTGCATACTGATTTTCTTTTACCACTGAGCTAGCTGTGCTGTGTTGTCCTCCTACCCTTGACTTTGGGCATTGTAACAACCCCCCCCCCCCCCCAATTGCAGTCAGCCAGAGGAAACTTCATGTGGATGAGACTTTTCTTTTTCTCCTTGAAGGTAAAGTCTCACTGTGTTACTTTGGGACTCCCAGTGTAGCCCAGGCTGATCTTGAGTTCTTCCTGGGTCGTCCTGGCTCATTTTTTCTGAGTGTTGGCATTATGAAGTCTGAAAGAATTTAGAGGAATGGGAAGACAAGGAAGGAAGAAAGGCCATTGCAGAGAAACTCGTATTGAGTGTTGTGCTGGTTTAGGTGAGGACCCAAGAGGCATTTGCCTTCTGCTGGGAAGCTGTTAGAGGATTGACTTAAGACTGACTATGAGTAACATGATGGGGTACAGGGTGATTTGAAAAAGGAGTAGATTGGATTCATAGAAACAAGCATACAGAAATTGAGGTGTTTGGTTTAATTGTTTAATTGCTTTAAGTGCAATCAAGATGCTTACATAGTAAAGCAGTTACCTGCCCTCTGAGGATGTCAGTCTAGTTCAGTGGTTCTCAACATGTGGGGCTTGCTCGACCCCTTTGTGTCGAACTACCCTCTCACAACAGGGGTCCCATACTATAACTTGTGTATCAGATGCTTACACTACAATTCATAACAGTAGCAAAATTGCAATTAGGAAGTAGCAACAAAATAATTTTATGGTTGAAGGTCACCACAACATGATGAACTATATTAAAGGGTCGCAGCATTAGGAAGATTGAGAACCACTAGTGTAACAGTTAGACATGATGATGTGAAGTCCAGTTGTATGACACAGAAGATAGACCTTTAGAAAAGATTCTGGCTCTGTCTTTAAGAGGAAATTTCACGTCTGACCAGTGAGTTCACTTTGAGTGAGTCTTACGGATATAGATCTAATTGGCTTAGCTTTCTTTCTAAATCAAATACAATGTTCATGCCAAATTAGTAGCCCGAAGGCAAGCAAATGCATAGTCAGGTATGGTGTACATTTTTCATTTTATGTCCTAGTATTTGTTTTGTGTTTCTTTTTCTTTTTTTTTTTTTTTTTTGAGCTGAAGATCGAACCCAGGGCCTTGCGCTTGCTAGGCAAGTGCTCTACCACTGAGCTAAATCCCCAACCCTTGTGATTCTTTTATTACTTCCATCTTTAAAGTTTTGTTGTTATGTGTTTCATGCGGGCTACTTCCTCTTAAAGGCAGGAATAAATAGGATTACCATAATCATGACATAATGATAATGTCTGTATTTTTATAGTGCCTTAATTTTTATAGCAGCAGCCTCATTCTCATTACCTTAGTTAGCCTTACTGGCAAGTGTTATTATACCCATTTTATAGTTGAGTAAAATAAAGGCCAGATTAAGTGGACTTTCCCAAGGTCACGTGCTTTAATAAGCACTGTTTTGGAGACTAGGAAGGCGTTAAGCCAGGGTTGGAGCTTATTCAGTAAGAGCTTCGAATTCATGTGAATGCCTTGCTTTTGTTCAAGAGTTTGAATGTATTTTGTTTGCTAGGCAGCAAGGAGTCAGTTTTTAGTTGTTTTGGAGAGTACGCTTATTTTAAAATGTTGAGCAGCTAGAGTCAAAGGATAAAATATCAAGATTTTGAACATGGCTTACCTGAAGATTAGGATCATGAACAGATAGATGTAAGAAAGTTGGGAGAGGGGGCTATTTGGAAAATAAGGGAAGAATTCAGTTCAGTTATTTTTATGTGTATGTGTGCCTGCATGAATATATGTGCACCATGTGTGGTTATCAGCCCACAAGAAGCCAGACAAGGATGTCATGAATGTATCCCAGCAATTGGAGTTGCAGGCATTGTTAACTTCATGTGGATTGCAGGCAACAGAACTTGGGTACCTCTTCAAGAGCAGTAAGTACTCTTAAACTGCAGAGTCATCTCAGAATTGAAATTTCAAACATTCTTGACACATTTTTGGGTAGATCTTATTTACATTCCTTTTGAAAACTGAAAAAGAAATTTTAGTCAGTCAAATGGATGATAAACATGAATGTAAGGGTGATGTCCATGTATGCTGATGTGTATAGAATTGAGGCTTGACCTGTCATTTGACTTTGCCACTGACATCTGTGGTTATTTCTGTCAAGAAGGAGATGGTGGTAATGACGGTGTTAGGGGTATTCTGTGGGGAGGAGCACCAGAGTAAGGTCTGCAGTTTCTTACTGTGCCCTTGTAGAGAAGGGGTGGTGGTAGTGGCTGATGGATTCTGTGGGGTCTCTTATGGAAGGTTGTGCATTTCTGTGTATAGCCAACCAGCCCCCTGGGAAAGAAGTGTGCTCTGTAGTACTCTGAAGACCTCTGCAGTGGAAGTGTTGCGTTCTGTCTTCTAGTGGTACCCTATCTATACAGTATCTACTACTTCCTTAGCAAGCTTCCAACAAGGCAGCACCACACTTGCACACAAATGGAGTATTCCTTTTAAGAAGTTTTGACTTTAGAAAAGCTACCCCTGGGAGGAGGATGGCATTATTTTGTCTTGAGACTTTCCTGGTTCTTTCTTCCAATCCCCTACCCCAATTCCAGTTTGAGATGTGATTTTAAAGTAAGCCTACTGTTTTGTTCGGGCAGGCCAAAGTGTCTGGACTGTTCTGAGAGCTGTGCAACACTGTCCCTGCCTGGGATTCTGTGGTGTGTGGAGCACAGACAAAGGCCTTGGAGTTGAGATGCCTGTCTTCCCTGTCATGGCCTCGTGGTGTAATTTTAGGATGTCTCTTAATGGACTTCCAAAAGGTTTTCATAATTTCAATTAAGAGGAGCTTCACACTTTATTTTTTTAAATTCATTTTTATTTTTGTGATGCTGGGGATCAAACCCAGTGTTAGTTAAGTACTGTACCACTGAGCTGCATTCCCAGTCCAAATTTCACACTTTTAAAAGTCTCTGGTATTTTTATTTAACAGTAACAATGAGGCTGTTCTGTTCTTCCTGCTGTCCACTAGGAGCAAGGAGCCTGGGCATCTTGACCTGACTTTCTACGGTACAAGATTTTTAGAAGTCTTTAGGGGAAGGATCTAAAAACCTTCCCCTTTGTTTATATGAAGGGTCTATGGCCTGCTTATCTTTAGGGGCCTATCTATTCATAGCTTGTCTCCATAAATAGCTTCTTTTTCAGTCTGAGCTTCTGCCCTAGTTTCAGGTCTGAATTTAGTACTTAATTTGTGTTCATTTAGCTAATTCAGCACTTCACTGTCGACAGTCTTATTTTCTTCCCTAATTGACTATATAAGTAAAATCTTGTCTCATAAGAACTTTGAAAGCAGGAACAGAGTAGGCAGTTAGCAAATCGTGCTTGTTTGATTAAATGGGTTGGGATAAGAGAAGGTCTAGCCATCACCTGAGATTCTAACACAGTTGAAGTCTGAAAATCCCTATTTTATAAAACTTGACAGTGATTTGGTAGCATCAAATGATTACTTGTTGCATTTTAAAATTATTTATTGCTTAGAGTGTCTCAAAAGATGATTCTTAATTACCACACTAGAGAGAATGGCTGAGGGATGTAGCTCATCTTACCAGAATGTAAACGAACAGGGCGTAAGTTTAGCATGAATTGGTCGTACTCAGTGTGAATGTGAACAGGGTTATAGTTAACAGACCTGACTGGCCCTTCTGCCTCCATTTTACTCAGAAAACATGGAGCTGCTTTCACTTTTCCTTGAGCTAGGTAGAGGTAGAGTAGTGCTAGTGCCTCTCAAACCGCAAAGCCGACTGCAGTGACAGTGTTCATGGTGGCTCATTGATGAGTATGGGGACAGTGCTATAGAAACGTAAGGTAGATGCCCTAATCTGGACTGGACAAGTGGATTAGGAAGGGCTTTCTGAGAAAGTAGTGTTCATGGTGAAGCAAAAAGGATGAATGAGTAGGTGATCAGTCCAAAGATTGGAAGTAGAAGGTGGTATTGAAAGTGTTCTAAGTGAAAAAGAACAACATATTACATACACACAGCTGGAAATAGCATTTTCAAGGAACTCAAGTTCAGTGTTGTTACTTGAGATTAAGCTGAAAAGTTGAACATGATCTCTACCTACATTGTGAGTTTATTTTCATGATCTTTATACGTTTTAGTGACTAAATCTGCAGTCAGATTTTGTGGCAATTTCTATACCTTCTGACAAAAAAAAAAAAAAAAAAAAAAAAAAACAAAAAACCCGCATTGATTGCTCCAACAGTGATCATATTTGTAAAGTTTTTGTGTCACTTACTGTACCGAATGCTTTGCACAGATTCATATTAATCACAAAGACTGTTGGAATGAAATGTCACTCCTAGATTCCAGGTGACAAAACAGGGTTAATGAGATTGAGTGGCATATCTCAGTGTTGGAGCTATTTGGTGGTGTCAGTAGTAATTAGGAGCAATGTTATTCTCCTGGGCATTGACTTCTGCTTCAGGCTAGTTGAATGATGAGGTATAGTAAGAATTGGCTTTCTGAGTTTCTCTTGTAAAGTCTCCATATTTAACAACTGCACTTAGTTCTCAGATCCTGATCCTGTGGTAGGAAAGAGTCAGGTGTGTTTTTATTTTATTCTTGAGGACAGGGTCTTGACATCTGGATGCCCTGGAACACACTTCTAGTTATGTGTCTTTATATCTGTCTTGCTGTTTGGAGAGATGAACACTTGATTACCAAACCTAATATTAACTTAGCTTTCAGACATTTTCAGATGATGAATATAAAATAGTTGGAAGTGATTGGTATGCAAATTGTTGATACTAGTCATCTATAAATCTTTAGCATTTTTGAATTAAGAGTTAAATAGTGAATGATTGTGGTGGCTCAGTCATAATTCTCATGAGGCTGAAACTGGAGGCCGGAGAGCTCAAGGCCAGCCTAATCTGTATAGTGAGGATTTATCTCCATCCAAAATAAATAAGTAAATAAAACCAACAGTAGTTGTTCACATCTGGATAATTTTAATGGAGGGATTGTGTGTCTTGTGTGTTACGTATGATCTGGTTGATGAGAAAGATAATTGGGACTTTCATAGTTACATATTATTTTAACATTTTAAAATGTTTTAATGGTTCTTAGATGGGTTGTAGTAGAAAATTTATATGGAACAAATCCTGCTAAGAAAAAAAAAGTACTTTAGTTTAATCACATTTCACTCCCTTATCAAGCTGTTACTAATCCAGGGGTGTCACTTTCACCTGAGGCAACATGACAGTTGGTTATTCTTTCTGGTGAGAAATAACTGTTTCATGGCATTGGTCTCCAGTTGTATACACCCTACTTACTCATATTCTGCATTGCCTTGTTTATTTGGTATGCTGTTTCTCTCTGAAACACTTTACAGATGGCACATAGTATTTGATTGTATCAGTTTACTGGTCTCTTTTACTTGATTTATTTTAAGGTACATTGGATCCCACTCCCCATTGCTGTAGTAAACATTTAATGTATAGTGTTGGTCTTTTAGGACAAATTTTGGTGGGGATAGTAATAACTTACTGGTTGAGTGCTTGCCTGTATGCAGCAAGGCCCTGGGTTTGAGTCCTAGTGCAAAGTAACAAAACAATAATAAAATTCTTAGAAATCGAACTTTAGGATTAGAGAATAGCTTGAAGACAAAATTAAAACAAACTTAGTGTAAAGATCTAATTGGTTTTTATTCTCAGTTTTAGATTTGGGAAACATTTTATTTTTTAGGATGGAATGAGTCTCCAGTGAGCTGAGCAAAGAGACTTGGCTTTGTGTGCAGAAAAGTGAGAAGCAGAAGTGGGACAAAGTTACTTTATGGGATTGAAATGAGATTTCCTTTTCTTTTTGGCTTAGCTAAATTGCATCCCTTCTGATTGGAAAACTGCCTTGTTTCAAAGTTCAGTATGAAAAGTGACTCTTGGTATAAATGACTTCATTCTGATTTGGTCTGATTTTCAGGGACTGGTCCCAAACAATGGCCTCTCATAATCTTTGTCTAATAGAATTATACACATTTAAGTCAGGCCTTAGAGGATGGTATCACTTTTTTTTTTTCTTTTTCTTTTTTTTAAGACAAGAGTCTCACTTATGTAGTCCTGACCATCCTGGAACTAGCTATGTTGACCAGACTGGCCTACATAGCACACAGAAATCTGCCTGTGCCTGCTTCTGGAGTTCTGGGGTGAAAAGGCAGGCACCGCTGTGACCGGCCCTGCAGTCCTGTTTGTAGTGTCTGTTTCTCCAGACTCTGTCTAGTACAGTTAATTCTTCTATTAGTCTTCTGGATTTTTTTCTAGGGTGGTAGATGGACATCTGAATTTTGTGTTTTTGCTCTAAGTTGAGCATAATAAATTTTTATTTTTCTATGTATTTTCAAATACAAAACAGTCTTATTTTTGTTATATCACACCAGTTTTAGCCTTTTCAGAGTACTTATAGTTTATGACCAGAAAAGCTGATCCATTGGGGGTCCTTTCCCCTGGATTGCCCAAAGCTGAGCTATTCCTGTATTTTGAAGCAGCAGCTTAGATTTGAGAATAGAGCTGAAGTCATTCTGCTAGTGTGGTCAGATGATTTCCCTGCAAGTCATGTAGTAGCCCTTTATTTAGAGAGAATCTAGTGGCAGTGTCTGGGTAGGGATGGGTAAGCTGGTGCTGTGGTCTTGGAGAACCATACCTTTGCAAAGAAAATGTTTCTTTTAAGAGAGAAGAACTAGAGGGCACATACATACTTTTTTTTCACTCTACCTATTTGAAAATTTTATTCAAAGATTTAGGAGAGGGAGAAAGGAGGACTAGGAAGATAATGAAGTTTTGGCAATCTAACCCTACTTGTAGAATATCTAGAATTGACAGGCTTATTCTAAAATCTTCTCCATATTGACTAAACTGGAGTCTAACCTCCCAGCAAGCTTGGGCTTCTCTGGAACATAGGAAATATCAATTTAAGGATGAGAGTAGAAGGAAGGTGTTCAATTTATGGGTACTGGTGGTTCTTCAGTGAGTGGAATGTGTGAACTAGGGTTGACATACAGCAGTGACAGCCTCAGTAAGTGCAGAAGTGGTGAGGGAAAATGATGATGACCCTGAGTGGGAGGAGCGTTGCAGGAAGAACATACTCTTGTATGTTGTAGATGTGAAGTACCTATCTAGACTGCCTTTGAGAGGTCAGGAGACAGATTGTTACAGGAGTAGGTTGTTTTTTTTTTTTTTTTTTGCCTATTATTTGATGGTGGTGCAAGCTCAGAAACAGGTCACATTTACACGTCTTGTTTCCTGGTAATACCCCTCTGGCCATCTTTATCAGGTAGCTTTTGTGTTTTCTTTTCTAACATCTATATGTTATTTTTACTTTTTTGAGGGAAATCAATGGAGTAGTGAATGGTTATAAGTATTGTGTGTAACGTTAACCATACAGTGTGCTTGATTGAATTACTCTGTTATTTTGTACTACTGGCCCACTGATTTCTATGAATAAATTATCTGGCTTATTTTTGCTCTTTTCTTCTTCTCCTGTCCCTTGCTGTCTTGTTTTCCTGATTCTTCAAGTAGGTGAGAGTTGGCTGCTCTGGAGTCTTTATTATCTAGGTGCTGTATTCTGGAATCCACTGACTTTTCAAATACTTTACCCCTAGTCCCTTAAATAAAACAAACAAACAAACAAACAAAAAACATTGCTTATCTATTTATGTGTTCATTTTTGTCTTCCTACAAATTTAAGGTTGTTTGTAGAGGTTTATAAGCTGTGTCGCAAGAAAGGCAAAATAAAAACATAAACTAAAATACGTGATATTACACTAAATATTTACAAACGGTAGGGCAGAGATACTTCTCTAGTTTCCTAGTGGATGAGGTAGAAATAGAAACATAATCAGTTTATGTTCTGTAACGATATATTGTTACCCTAATAAAATTTGCCTGAAGATCAGAGGACGGAACAAGCCACTGGATTGAACGTAGAGGCCAAGCAATGGTGACTCACACCTTTAATCCCAGCACTCGAAGGCAGCCACTCTGGACTACATGAGATTAATCCAGTTTAAAAGAGAAACAGCCAGGCAGTGGTGGCACACACCTTTAATTCTAGCACTTGGGATCACACACCTTTAATCCTAGTACTAGGAAGGTTGAGAAAGGAAGTAATATGGCTGGGTGGAGAAAGGCATATAAATAAGGTGTGAGGAGACAGGAACTCAAGGCCCCTTTGACTGAGGACTCGGGCATTCAGTCAGAATTGGCGAGGTGAGAAGTGGCTGTGGCTTGTTCCTTTGTCTCTCTGATCTTTCAGCATTTCCCCAATATCTGGCTCCGGGTTTTTATTATAAGACCATTTAGGATTCATACAACAATGTACATAAAACTTGAAACAAACAGGTTTGATTTTACAAGGAGCACACTTCCTGGCACTAAGCTAAGAAGAGATGTCATAAGTAGGACCCCATAGAATGACAAGTAGTGGCCTCAACAATAATGTTGCAATGGGTGTAGTAACAAGTTTCATACTTTCATCTGTGGGGAGACACAGCATACCAGAGCACCTTTAAGAAAGACAGCTTTGTAGTGGGGAGGTTGAGTGAGAAATGTTTGAAACAGTCTTACTTAAAGAAGAAAAGGTTATTTAGAATTAGGATGGAGATGGTACATGGCCTTTAGACATCTCCCACAAATACTTGTTTTGTTCACAGGAAGTGCAGCACTACTGGCATGGTATAGACCATCAAGGAGTGCTACCAGAATAAATACTGAGTTTGAAATCATCCATTAGTGTTTATCATTGGAGGTAGAAAGTTAAGATGATTGTATTAATGACTCAGGTAGCATATCAAGGTTAATACTGTATTGGCAGGCTCATTGACAGGCCTGATTCTCAGAAACTCTTTTGTCAGCAAGGAATTGACTCTTGTTCGCAGTATACTTGCTAAAAAGAAATAGTGCATGTTTGTGTTCACCTATTAACCTATTATGAGAAATGTGGTTGTGAAGTCCCTTAGAATTCTGAGCCATTGATGAGTACATTATTTTGTTTAGAATAAGCTAAATTATAACCAGAGGAGTTCCTTAGAGACCGTCTTAAAATTGATTACCTTATGGTCAGGATATACTTTTCAGTGTTGCCTAGAGCACATCTGTCCCCAGCAGTGCTAGGTACATCCTGAAAATGGTTCTTTGGCCTTCCCTTTCTTATTCTTAGTCAAATCAAACTCTCCCCTAAACACATTCCATTTGTCACTGACAGCAAAGGAGTTGTGGTTAAAAGTCTACTTAAAAGTATTTTGTTAGGGTAAGGTTGTAGATATTTGCATTATTTGTGAGCTCCCACGTTCCTGTTTGCTGTGCTGTCAAAATGCCATTAACTCCCATTTACAAGAAGTATGAACTTTGTCTTATATGGCTTTTGCTGTTTTATTCTAGTGAAAGATCATATGTAAACGTGCTACCCATAGGCAACAATTCAAGTGTAATTTTAGACCACACTGTAAGTACAAATACATAATAAAGTATTGTGGCTGCTTAATGGTTAAACTTTGGCTTTGTAGTCAAATTTGATACTCTCCCTCCCCCCCCCCTCTTTTATTTTCATTCAAGCAGGTGCTGGGAGTGCTAGAAGCAAAATGCATAGCCCCCTGAGCAACAATAAACTTTGAAAAATGATCACTTTAATGCAGCCATGAAAATGTCTTGTTATCATTAAACTATGGTTTAGGAGCCTGGAATGATTGAAATTGGCATTAGGTAGAAGGACCAGGTGGTTGGGACAGTTGGCTCCTTATTTGGAGGAGGAAAATTATGTCAGTGTCACATACTGCATACAAATTAGTTTGAGGGGATTAAAATTTGAATGTTCAAAGGGTAACTGAAATACTAAAGCAAGAGTAGGAAAAGTTTTTATTGAGTTTATGAATTAAAAGGCTTCTGATATGACAACAACTTAAAAGCCATGAAAGGAAAAGATTTAACTGTGTACAGTCTTTAAGGTTCTATTCAGAGTCTGCAGGCAAAGTTAACATAATAGATGGTAGAAAATATTGGCTTATATGTATAAGGTTGAGGATCATTATGTTAATTATGAGTACTTTGATAAAATTTCAATAGAAGATTGACCATACAAAAGAATGAATGGCCAGTGCCATGCATGGCTCAGCCGATAGGGCAAACACTTGTTGCTCAAGCCCAGGTCAAATCCCTGGAACCCCCAGAAAGGTGGAAGGAAAGAACGGACTCCACAAAGTTGCCTGTGATCTCCACACATGGACTTAGCATGCAGACACCTGCACGTTTTACATGCATACAATAATAAATAAAATTCATTTTAAAAAGAGGGTGGAGCAATTGAGCCATGACTATTTGGGGGAAATAGTGGAGAAATTAAAATATTAAAGGAAAAGATAGTGTTGGATGGAATACTGGCTGTAATTTAGAGGTAATTGAATGTTTTGTATGTACTTGTGATTTTATTACATGACAAGCATCATTTTAAATCACAGAGTAGTTAAATGGGGATTCCTGCCATCCCTGATTTAATGTGCAGGACACAGGTAAATGATGAGCTGTGCAAGCTTGTAGAGAACTCTGCATTTTCCCCTCAGTGTTCCCTAAGTAATTGTAAGTTTCCTGTCAGTTTTTCTTGTATTCCTGCATAAATAACTTCAAAAAAAGAAACTCCCTCCACGTTTTTTGTTCTTATTTAGTTTTTGCTTTCTTTACAAATACCTTTAATACATTCTCTCCATGTCCTGCTGTTCCTCTTTTGCTTACTTTGTAGGCTTCTCTAGAGTTCTTGATCATTGTTGTTTGTAGAGATTTGCTATAATGTAGGTCTTTTGCTTTTGGAGACTCTTGGTTCTGTAGAAATGGTTTCAGAAAGTTCTTACCCAGGAGGTGGCAGTTAACCTGACTTAACTGTTTCACCGTTAATTTCTCAATGGATGATGTCCAGCAGTAACCTAACAAAACATCTGCTGTAACTTGTTTGTGTTATTACACAACTCCAAATTGTCTGGAGAGAGAGGGGAGAGAGAGAGAGATTAACTGAATACTTTGCTTTAAAAGGAAGGAATCAGAAATCTTAATTCTAGTTACTGCTGACGTGTACATAGTGATGCCAGTATAAAAAGTCACTTAAGCAGATGAAGTAATGCAATTAAAAGAATTTGAAGGGAACCTTTGCTGTAGTAAGGTAACAGCAGGATTTATTGGTTTTAAAATTAATGTACATACACCTTCAGTTGGTAGTATTAGCTTAAGGTAGAATGATTCTTAATAATAGAAATCACAAATTATCTAATTGTTTTACCCTATGTATTTAGTTGTTTAATAACAACAACAACCTATGTTTTAAACATATATTCCTGTATGCTTAAAAGTTCCTTTGATTTTAAAACTTAACATCAATTAAAACAGTAATGTTAGCACCATATTTAAGGTTATATGTAATTTTTATTTTGTGCAAACTAGAAGTTCCCCCTCCCCCCTCCCTCCTTTTTTTTGAGACTGAGTCTCACTATATACCTCTAACTGTCCCAGAACTCACTCTGTAGACCAGGCTGGCCTTGAACTCACAGAGACCCACCTGCCTCTGTCTCCCAAATGCTGGGATTAAAGGCGTGCGCCACCATGCCTGGATTAGTTTTCTTTACGCTCCTCAGTCCAGTTAAGTATTAGTTTTTGGAGCTGAGAAGCAAAGCATAGCGGTTAGCTCACGTGATAATGGATACATACTTACTCAATATTTTCTTGGGTTAGTTTCAAGATTGACTGCTTTCATTATGACATGCCTTATGTTGTTTGTATCATGCCCACTACTACAAACATGTTAAACATAGTAGATAACTATCTCAGCAGTAGTACCATAGAATAGTTTTTTGTTCTGTTATGCCTATCTATGCATAGCTGATGAAGGTTAGAATCACCTGCTCAGAGCATGTTTGTGCATGTTTTCAGTAATATTGCTAGTTTCCTTTTCATTCCTGCTCTGAGAATCCTAAGTATAGAGTACCTCAGAGAGCTTAAGATCCTCCGTGAATAGGGCTGGAACAGTGTAAGAATCTGTACTTCCCAGCCAGAATGTGTAATTGAGAATGAATTTTCTGTTCAAGGATAGATAGTACATAAAAAGAAGTCACAGGTTTTCATGGAGGAATCTGAGCATGGTTTTACAAGGCTGCAACACATTGGCCAGAGCTATAGTCTTATCTGAAGGTGCAGCTGAGAGAGATCTACTGAGTTTGCTTACGTGGTGGTTGGATGGATTCAGTTCTCCTTACTGGCTGTGGGACTGAGGACTTCAGTTTCTTCTTGTCGGGCACTTAGTCATTCCTTCACTTTGCGGCCTTTCCAGCTTTGTTAAAGGGAAGAACCAGAGAGAAAGCTAGCAAGGAAAGGAATTCATTTCCTTTGTAACTGTATTGAGACAGATTAGGAAGACTCAACTCCAAGAGGATGTTTTTTCCCTCTGAAATGCTGTTTGGCTAAGGGCTAAGTATTGAATGAAAATTTCCCAAAAATGAAACTATTAATTTTATGTTCAGTCTTCATAGCTAGCTCCCCTTAGTGTGTGTTCTCTCTCTCTCTCTCTCTCTCTCTTTTTCTCTCTCTCTCAAAAATTGTCAGGCACAGGTATTTCAGTTGTTTGATTGACAGTTGTCAGACCCTTCTCCCACACTGACCTACTTGTGCCGTCATCTCTGTTAGAGCATGCTGAATCAAAACCACAGAGAGCTAGTAACACTGCCCTGACCAAGGCATAGTCAACAGAAGAGAGCAGTGTGGGAGACAGTAGAAAGCTGAGACTGGAACATGAAGGGCTGATGAGACAGAGAAGGGTGAAGGGCAGCAGAGAGCTGAGGTGTTGGAAAAGATTGCCAGGAGAATTCCAGAACGCTTTTAAGAGCTCTGGTTTCTTAGGATCCATGAGGGTCCAACACTTCAAGCTCAGGACTAGGCCACTGGACCGTATGTGCAGAGGTGTCACACTGCAAGCAGACAGCTCCAAACATTCAAGGCTCAGCGCTACTGACATCAGACAAGTGGTACTTAGATTGTGCGTTCTTTCCATCTACATAGAGCAAAAGAATCCTCAGTTGAGTTTTAATATAATCTTCCAAGTAATACCTTCCCTTCTGTCATGTTATCAGAAGCAAGTTACTTGATCCATTCCACACTCAAGGGGAAGTAGAAATACTAGGAGTCAGGTGTTAGGGGAGGCTCTCTTAGAAATCTACCTAACACCTAACTTTCAGTAATTTTTAGGATCCTAAAAGTTGCTAGGTGGTGGTAGCGCACGTCTTTAATCCCAGCACTTGGGAGGCAGAGGCAGGCAGATCTCTGTGAGTTCGAGACCAGCCTGGTCTACAGAGCTAGTCCAAGACAGGCTCCAAAGCTACACAGAGAAACCCCATCTCAGGAAAAAAAAGAAAAAAAAAGAGTCCTGAAGCCCAAAGTTGGTTGTTTGCCAACTGAAGAGTTGGCTGATTGGTTAAGAGAACTTGTTCCTCTTGTAGTGGACCTGGGTTCAATTCCCAGCACCTACATGTTGTCTAACAAGCATCTGTAACTCTAGTTCCAGGGTATCCACTGCCTTCTCTGACTTCAGAGGGTACCAGGCATGCATGAGGTACACACATACGTGTAGGCAAAACATTCATACATACAAAAAAGTAATGAAATAAGTAAAATTTATAAGTGTTTAAAGTTGTTCTCTAGGGTTTGGATTTGGGCCTTGGAAGACTGCATGCATATGGGGTAGGGGTATGAGGATGACACGAGAGACTCCCCTTTATGGACTTCATTTTCTAGAAGGAAAGTTCTTAATATTACTTAATATTACTTGTGACTGCCATGTAACAACATTTTCTAGGTAGTAGCACAACTGTAAAAGGGAGAGTAATGAGTGTTGGAAAGGCAAACATTTCTGAAACTTACTTCTAGTTGTTATGAGGTCACGAAGGACAGTTTTGTTAGTCTTTGAAACTCCATGTTATTCACAGAAAAACACAATGTACTGGTGTGATACTTGGTTGGCTGAGATAGAGAATACTTTCAGTGCTAAGTTATATTGCCTCCCCTCTTTGCTCAGCTTTTTGTGCACCCATTGAAACGACTCCAGGAGCCCTATAGCTATGCATAGCAGAAAAAAAGAACTGTTTGTGTTTTGTTACTGTCTCCTTCAGTGATCTTAGTCTTTGATTTGTTGTTTATTTTTTGAGATGGGTTCTCATACTGTAGCCTAGACAGTCCTCAACTTACCAAAACTTCCTGCTTCCCAAGTGCTGGGACTACAGATGTTAACCACCACTTCTGGTGCTGGTCATGATTTGTTCAGGGTAAAATTTCTTCATCTGCAAACTAGAGTTGTGGATTACATAATAAAGAAGGCTCTGTGAGGCTTCATGGGGAGTTTTGATTTATTGCTTGTTTGTTATTGATAGCTTGGCTTCAAATAGAAAATGAATGACGATAAATGTATGATAATGGTAACTTAAGGTAAAAGTTAGGAATGATGAGATGCCTTGTCTAGTCTAGACCACATAGCTAAAAAATAGAGGAGTTGGGCATTAAAACCTGGTTGTCTGGTTTCAGAGTTGGGGCTAAATCTTGGGTTGTGCTGGAGATAAGTATTCAGAAAAACTCTAAAATTTATTTGTATTACTAAAATCTGTAAAGTAAGAAGCCATTGAGCCTGTCCAGAACTTTGTACATTTTTCATCTTTTTCTCACTTCTACCCTTTAGTTATCAGTACAAACCTCTGCACACTCAAGCTTCTCCTTTGTGCTCCTTCTAGATACTAGTTTTCTCCCATGCCATCTCTACATTTCTTTGAAATACTGTAAACTCTAAATTTCCTGCTTTTATTCACCTGGAATTCTCCTTCTCAAACCTATTGAAGTCTAGGTTCCAAAGACACATTTTGAGAAAACTTACGTGGTATAGGGCTACGCCTTCTACTTTTATTTTTCTAATGACATATAGGAAGTCAAGATGTAGAAAGGAAACGGAGAAGATAGCTTTCCAGGATCCAGGGCTTTATTGGCATATGTAGTCCACAAGGTGTCATTAAAAGGGAGGTGAAGACTGGAGTAAATTGATGGTCTCGGGAGGGTGGAAGAGCTGGAAGTTTGGATGAGTTTGAGAATAGGTCTGTAAAGGGAGGAAGGGTATGAAAGATCTAGGAGGTTGGGTTGCAGTTGGAGAGTTTAAAGTTTTAGAGGAGGGTCAGTTAATTCTAGGTGATGACAAGGTTTAAGATCTGGCTGTTGATGTGATAGATTTAAAACAAAGAGATAGTCATAGAATTGAGGATGATGGCCAGGTGGTGGTGGCGCACGCCTTTAATCCCAGCACTCGGGAGGCAGAGGCAGGTGGATCTCTGTGAGTTCAAGGCCAGCCTGGTCTACCGAGTGAGTTCCAGGAAAGGTACAAAGCCACACAGAGAAACCCTGTCTCCAAAGAGAGAGAGAGGGAGGGAGGGAGGGAGGGAGAGAGGGAGAGAGGGAGAGAGGGAGAGAGGGAGAGAATTGAGGATGATGACCCACATCATAGGGTAGCAGTGGCCTTTCATGTGCAGTGAAGTTCTATAATTCATGAGAGCATAGTCTGGAAAGCACTTTTGTTATCCTTGCCCCTTGTTTAGTATCAGATGAGGAGATAACTCATTTATTAGCAGGGGATATGTTAATTTTGTAATTGAGATTTGTAAACTCTTCACTGGAAAGTAGCATTGAGTGCATGATGAGATTCTTTTGTGTTGTCTTTTGAGGATATTCCCTATCACTGTACTTTGTTCCGAGTCTTTTGACCTTTATTGTCATTCTGGGCATTTTGTTTCTGAACAACAAAGAACAGAAAAGGATATGAAAGGAAGAACAAATGAATAAACACTTGTCTCAGAATGTTAGTGATATGCTGGTGGTTTGGAGGAGAAATGTCTGCCACAGATCAGACAGAAACATTATCATCCTGATGTGGGATATATTGCTTGTCTTCTTTGGTTTGACTTTGCTGTTGTGTTAATCGTGTATAATTAAGTTATGGGTACTTCTCAGAATTCAGAGTATGATGTTTTAGTTTTAGGTAAAAGTAGAAAATAATGCTTAGTAGCATTTTTATTCATGATGTTACTGCAAGAATATGAAAGAGGAAATGCGATCTTTCAGATAATAGTTTATTTTTAACATGCCCCTAGGAGGGTGCCACTAGAGCTGATTGATGATATGTACCAATAACAACCAAACTTGAGGGAACTCCCAGGTATATACCCTTAAGAGATGCCTTAGTTAGGGTTCCTGTTTCTATGAAGAGACACCATGACCATGCAACTCTTTTTTGGTTTTGGGGTTTTTGTTTGTTTGTTTGTTTGTTTTTTCCAGTCAGGGTATCTCTGTGTAGCTTTGTGCCTTTCCTGGATCTCTCTCTGTAGAACAGGCTGGCCTCGAACTCACAAAGATCCACCTGCCTCTGCCTCCCAAGTGCTGGGATTAAAAACATGCACCACCACCCATGCAACTGTTGTAAAGGAAAAACGTTTAATTGGGACTGGCTTACAGTTCATTACAGTCCGTTGTTGTCATGGCCCACAGGTAGACATGGTGCTGGAGAAGGAGCTGAGAGTTCTACATCTGGATTGGCAGGCAGCAGGAAGAGAGAGACACTGGGTCCACTTGAGCATGTGAAACCTCAAAGCCCACCCCCAGTGACATACTTCCTCCAACAAGGCCACACCTTCTAATAGTGCCTCTCCTGGTCACCAAACATTCAAATCTATGAGCCTATGGTGGCCATTCTTAATCAAACCAATACAAGAGATGACTGAAGAAGTCCCAGTGTACTTTCTAATGTACTCTTCAAATTCTCGTTCCTAGCCAGTTTTCCATGTTGAAGATATCCATGCAAGGACCCCTAAATAAGTGTTGTAGGGGTGTTTAAGTCTCCACATCTGTCCTTGATGTTCATTTCTCTCTACTGTGAAGGAAAGCCAGCACTGTATTAACTCTTTTGTTGATCATTTGAGAATACAAACCAAATTAGTATGTTTTCGGTTTTCTATTTTGTTATAAATTTTAAACTGAAGAATGTTCATAATTGAGCCACAATGGCAAGATAAACAAAGTAAATAATATAGTTATGACTGTTAGAAAAGATTTTAAAATGTTCTTTAAAATTGTAACTGAATTTGATGTTTCTTATATCAAAGCAA
The DNA here is from genome assembly GCF_903995425.1 of Onychomys torridus. Lineage (NCBI taxonomy): Eukaryota > Metazoa > Chordata > Mammalia > Rodentia > Cricetidae > Onychomys > Onychomys torridus. Next base: position 28,588,123 of record NC_050453.1, read on the forward strand.
ATTGATGTGGATGACTAATTATGCCCCTTTTTTTGAGAGCATCTTGCTATGTAGCCCAGACTGTTCTTGGATTCCCTATATAGTTTAAGTAGACCTTGAACTCGATCTTCTTGCCTTAGCTTCTGAGTACTAGGATTGTAGTTATGCACCATCATGCTCGGGTAGTTTGTGACTTGATCTGAGAATGTGATGACACTAGAAGAACCACACTTCTCTAAGGTGAGATTTCTGTTATTTCTATTGCAAAGGCTGCAGTGGCTGGCATTTTGCCAGGTTCTTTCCATTAACTGATTAGTGTATATATTTAATTCTAGTTTACATAATCTAACTGGGCCTGCGGCGTTTTTTAGTGCTCTTTTATTGCATGCAGTTCATTGTTCGTTAGTGTCTATTTTAAAGTAAGATGGCCCCGTGAGAACTCAGTGATGAATTTGCTAATGAGATACTTCTGAAAGACGGAGATTTGATTTTCAAGAAACAAGAGTTTCTGTAGTTCTTCTGTTTAATGGATTGAACTATTTGCTTTTATTTTCATCAGCTCAAGAGTTTATATTTGAGTCAGAAACAAAAATTTCAGCCTCTAAAGTCTGCAATGATTTATTAAATAGCTCCTGTAGAATAAGACACTATTTTGTCCTGTCCTGTCCTGTCCTGTTTCATTCTTTATTTTCTAGTTTAGTTTTCTTGAGTCTAAATTAGAACCTAAGTTAAGTTTTTATTCATAGCTCATCAGGAGGAGGTCATTGTGGCGGTCAGTCCCCTGTCCTCCTGCCTGTCCTTGCCGTCCTTTTTTTGAATCTGGTGTCCCATGTGCCTGCTTCTGTTGGCACAATAATAGAAACGTTGGCTGGTGGAAAGTGTCAGTTTCTGCTGTGTTTCCTTTGGGTTTTGATCTTTTCCCTTTCTTTTCTGAAGCAGCAAAGGGGAAGGAAAACAACAACAGCTTGACATTCAGATACTAGCTGCATCTAGGCGGTTTTATAAATTTTGGGGTTTTTTTGGTGGGGGGGGGGGCATTGTTTTTTATTAGAATGCAGAATAGATTTTTTTTTTCCTGGTATGGTTGGGTCTTTGAACATAGTATTCCAGATACCTGTATAATGTATATTAAATTACTTAAATAAAACACTTTGCTTTTAGAAGCCTGTTCACATATTACTTGGTTTTTAAAGAAGAAAAGTTTTAGTACTTTCTGAAATTAGGAAAAATGCCTTAGTATTGTTTTAATAATTTTCATACAATTAGAGTATTAATCTGACTTAAAGATTATGATGGAGGTTGGGAGTGTAACTTAGTTGGTATTGTACAAGGTGCCTGGGGTTAATCCCCAGCAAAAAGGTGGCACACACCTATAATCCCAGCACTGGGGAGGTGGAAGCAAGTTCCCCCCTCATCCAAAATTTGTTTTTAGTTTCAGTTACCTATTATCAATTTTGATATAAAAATACTTTATGGAAAAAATATAGAAATAACAACGTAAACATCTTGAATTACATGCTGCCTGAGTTCCATGGTGAAATCTTGTACCATTTTGTTCTATCCTGCCCAGGTTGTGAGCCTGTTCAGGTTATGTATGCTGCCCTCTCATTAGACAGTAACTGCTGTGGTTACTAGATTATTAGGGTTTTCTAGTGCTTGTATTTAAGTAATCTTTATTTTACTTAATAATGGACTCAGATACAAGAGTAGTAATACTGACACCTGAGATATGCCCAAGAGACTTGCATAATGTTTCCTTTAAATGAAAACATAGAAGTTATCCAGATAAGAAAAGAAAAAAAAAAAAGCATGCTGAGATTGAACTGTAGTACAATAAATGTATTTTGAGAGACCACATTCACATATATTTTTTACAATATATATTGTAATTGTTCTATATCACCAATATGCCTAATTTATAAATTAAACCTCATAATAGGTATGTGTTTATAAGGCAAAAGTCAGATTATGCAGGGTCATTATTGTTTTTGACATCCAGTGGAGATCTTGGGCCTCTTCTGTCAGTGAGGGAAAACTACCACATAGATATTTAAAGGGGCACACGGTCCTTCTAGATATCTCACAAGTGTTTCGTGAAATCAGACAGACCTTAGCTCAACCTCATTCTTCCAGGTGATGTAGAAGAGAAACCCCCTTGAATCTAGAGATTTTTTTTTTTCCACAAGAAAATTCCTATCTAGAATTAGCATGAACTAAGCGATAGATGGAAGTCGCTTTCTGAATTTTGGAAATTGCAAGTAAAACTACAGGGTATAGAGGGTAGCAAATAGTATGCTTTATGAACATGGAGAGTAAAACTAGATTTGAACTTAAGAGAACAGGTAACAGAACATGCATTCTAGTGATAGGAAACTGGAGACAGCAAGGTTGCTGGAAGAGCATCAGAAAATCCAGGTAAGAATGATACAGAGAGTCAGGGTAGAGCACTTGCTTAGCCTGCTCATGGTTTGGGTTTGAGTCCTACTGCCGGGGGTCGGGGTGGGGTAGGGTGACTTAGAGGCCCAGATTAAAGAGTTCTAAGAGTCCTAGTTGGAGAGTGGGAAAAAGTGGGGGAGGGGAGGTAGAATCTTTGAGAATTGATGATTGATTAGATTTAGAAGGTAAGAGTGATTTGTCAACTACAGGAACAGTGGCTGTGCCAAATATCCAGATGAGAATATTAAGGGAATGATTAGTTCTTAGGAAATATGGGAGACAGGAGACAACAGCTGGGGGATAGGGTCCTAAATGCAGGACTTACCTTGTTTAGAGAAGGTAGAGACAACATCATTGGTTTCACTTCAGAGAACTTCATCTCCATGTTTGCTCCATGCCTAGTGGGTAGTGCATCTCTGATTACAGGTTCAGGTTTGTCTGCAGTCACTTGGTTGGTTCAGAGTGAGTTTACTGCTCAGATGAAGAAGCCATCACTGTGCTTGCTAGAGGATGGAGTGGTCTTTGTTTTCCTTAAACTGGCATGTTGCAGTTATTTGCTCACCATGTGAAACTTGAGGAAGCGAGAGAAGGAATGTATATTATCAGGTCCTGGCAGTATTTCTGGAGTGTCTAAAAGTGTTATGCTTTACATAAGCCACAAGCTCCTAGTTTGTCTTGTTTCACTTGTATTGCGGTTTTTCTGTACCTTGAAATTGATTAGCACCACAACTGATAATAGAAATTATAAAGTTGTTAAGAGAGTAGATGGTGGAAATAGTTTGAGCTGAATAGCTGGTGAAAATATGAAAGTAACCTTGAGTTCCAAGTTGAGAATAACCGAGTGGCTTGACTTGCATGGCTGTGATTAGAAGCCACTGAAACTAGCCTACAGATCTTGCACTTAGTTCAGTGGTGGTTGTACTGTACGATCTCACTCATCCCAACTGAACACTTAGGAAATGGTAGTCTTTGGATGAAGTGCTTATGGATGAAGGAAAAGTGTGTGTGCGCACAAAAATATGAGCATGTGTGTGTATGTAAACTCTTTGATACAGCTATGCATTGGCTTTCTTCCTGTGAAGATTCTGAATGAATACCTATTGATATATTAGGTCTGGGTGCACTGGTCACAGCTACACAAATCTTTCAGACACTCCTGACTATAATTGCTTTAGGGAAAGAGATACTTATAAAGCAGTAAAGTACTATTTGAATTTTGCAGTCCCTTTTCACTGTCTAGATATGCTTGTGAATAGTGTCTCCCCATAACCTTTAATTTTGTTCCTAAACTTATAATAACAGAGGCATTTCTTGATGCTGTCTATTGCTCAGGATACTTTTGGTGATAAGATTTTTATTAAGTTGGGTAGGTGAGTTGTAGCCCATGCCTTCAGGGAATCATTTATTGTTTTGTACAAGAATAGGTAGTACTGAGGATCATGTCTTATTTTTGGTATCAAATAATCCCTTGCTTGAATATCTGACGTTTCCACTACTTTTCTTTGATTTAAACTGAAAAACCAGCCAGTGCCCACTTGAACATAAGCAAGATAACAGTTTCTTATTAACTTATTGGCTCTATTTTTGCTCCGTGAAAAAGAAAAGCTAGAACACTACAGTAACATATACCTGTGTCCAGATGATTAGGTGTTTGGCCTACTGGCAGTTACTGGCATTCTTTCTTTTAGAAAGTGTGTCTGTCTTTTGAGCACTAACATCGTTTCCAGTTGACAGTGTTAGAAATGGACAAGACTTAGGATATGTGATAGCTTCAGATCTAAAGAAAGTTGCTGAGAGACCAAATAAAAGCTTTTGTTAAAACACTGGAACAAAAAGAACAAAATGGGAAATAGACTGATTGATTGCTTTGTGGGAAATAGTAAGGGATCTATTTAGACAAGACTACCCAGTGCTATCACTTACTAACATCATGATGACATACCAGGCTGTGGGCTTAACTGTGTTGTTTAACTAATATTCAGGTATGTCAGGATGTACATGTTTTGAAACCCCATTTTAAAGAAGAATCTTGAGATTTAGGTGGAAAAACTTGTCCAAGGTTCTGAAGCTAAGCTGATTCTCATGTCCCCACTTTTAACTTTTATGCTGCAGTTACCTGATTGAACTGTGTGCTCTTACCTCCAGTTGTGATTTTAAAACATCCCATTTTCTGGTTTTGTTATTTTTGAGATAGGGTCTCACTGTGTAGCTTCTGCTGTCCTGGAACTCAAGTGTAGACCAGGCTGGCCTCCAGTTCTAAGATCTGCCTACCTCTGCTCCTCTAGTGCAGGAATTAAAGGTACACACCACTATGCCAAACAACAAATTTCTCCTCATAAAGATTCTTTTTTTTTTTTTTTAAACCAGAGTTCTTTTCTTTTCTTTTCCCTTTTTTTTTTTTTTTTTTAAAGATTTTAAATTTATTCATTAGGTATACAGCATGTATGACTGCAGGCCAGAAGAGGGCACCAGATCTCATTACAGATGGTTGTGAGCCACCATGTGGTTGCTGGGAATTGAACTCAGGACCTCTGGAAGAGCAGTCAATGCTCTTAACCTCTGAGCCATCTCTCCAGCCCAGCAAGAAAATTTTTAATTGTAATTTGATTTTTTTTTTTACCTTCCTCACAATAATATCCAGTATGTGTCTAGAATGCTTCAAGACCAGGTGTGTCACTCATCTATGCACAGAAGAGCAGTCATTAAGTGTCGCCAGGCACTCATGCCAGCTGTTCTCTAAAGAGATACATAGAAATACTTTGGGTTTTGTAAGCTTAGAAGCAAAATGGAAGATATTATGTAGATGTTTATATAACGAGAGAGAAAATGTCATTGCATTTTTAATTGGTAAAATGTAAAATATGGTAGTAATGTGATTTTGTGATACAAGCCTAGAATAGAATTATTTTGGAGGAATAATATTTTTTAGTTAGGGACCCATGTTAGTGTCCTTATGATCAGATATCCTGTAAAAACTATTCTTAGAGTCTAGACAGTTGGATCCATGGCTAAAGAGCTTGTCATGTAAATGTGAGGACCTGAGTTTGGATCTGTAGAGTCCACATAGGGCTGGATGGACATGGTTGCTCACATCTGTAAATCCAGTCCTCCTTCAGTGAATTGAGAGTGGAGACAGGGGAGTCCCTGGGAGCTCAAGGACTGGAGATCCAGGCAAAGACCAGCACCCAAGGTGCCTCTGACCTCCACACATGCACATTATACATATACATTAAAAAAAAACCAAACAAACTAGGGCTGGGGAGATGGCTCCTCAGTTAAGAGTCCTTGTTGCTCTTGCAGAGGACCTGGGTTCTGATCCCAGCACCCACATGGTGGCTCACAGCTATCCCTAACTCCAGCTCCATGGGATCCTACACCCTTTTTTGAACACCTGTGCTGCATGTACATGTATACATACATACAAACAAAAATTTATACATGAACTCTGGGCACCAGGCACACCTGTGCTGCATGTACATATATACAAGACATATATAAACAAATGAAGTAAACAAATTTGTACAACAAAATCCCAAACTGTTTTTAGCTTGTGTGCCCTAGAAAAGCAGGCCCTATGCCAGGTGTCATCACGGACGCTGGCTTGCCAGCCCCACCTTCGCTGCTGCCCTACTGCTTGTTTCCTGGGAACAGTGATCCCCAGCCAGGTTAAGCAGCCTGAGGCACTCTGAGTTACAGTGACTGCCAGGCTTTGTTCTGGATGCCGAGGGAACAATGAAACACACTAGGAATCTCTGCTTCCGCTAACTGGTACTAAGTACCAAGGAGAGAAATAAAATAAGGGAGGAAATACATATATTCCTGTATTTCCTGAGCAGTCTTAACTAAATCAGTGCCCTTAATAAGAGCAGTAAGCAGGGTTTTTAGTTGTTTACTTTGTGATCAAGTAAAATACTTAAGTTTTAATGTATTCATTTAGTTTTTTAAAATAGTACAGGATAAAATATTTTTCTTGTCCTTTTAGATTTGTGTTAACTGATACCCAGAAGACATTTACTTTAGCTAGGAGTATGGACTCAGGTTACTGGGCTCTACCGTGTTGACTATAAAATCTTAATGCTATATTACTTTTTATTTTTTTTTAAGTTTTTTAAATTTTATGTTTCTTTGTTGAGAGATGGGAGGGAGGGAGGGAGGGAGGGAGAGAGAGAGAGAGAGAAATTTAGTGATACTGGGGATCAAACCCAAGGCTTTTTGTATGCTAGGCAAATGCTACACCATTGACCTATGTCCTCAGCGTTGGGATGGTTTTGTATGCAGTTTTAGTTATCTCTGCTTTCCCTTATCACATAGCTGCAGTATAGATACTTAATAAACTCTTTGTCCTTTTAATGTGGCCAAATGAGGAAGACCAAAGATAAATTTTTTTATGTTCTGTTTTTTATTGTTTGAGTCAACAGTTATTCAAGTACATACTTTGTTTTAAAGAATTGTGAGAAACAAAAGATAAATCAGAAACAGTTATTGTCATCACAGGAGATGGTTTCTGGAGGCAGTTTATAAATTATAAATACAGTTGTTGGCTTTTGTGTGCATAGGGTTACCTTTGCTCTGTCTCCCTGTGCTTTCTGAGTGATCATTTGCACTTGGAATGAGCTGGGCAGGGCACCAAGAGAGGAGCTGGGGCAGGGCACCAAGAGAGGAGCTGGGGCAGGGATACGGAAGGATGATGAATCTGGAGAGGAAGGCTGCAGTTGAGGAAGGAGGAAGAAGGGCTGGCGAGATGACCCCAGAGGGTAAGGCTGCTCTCCCAGAGGTATCAAGTTCAGTTCCCAGCACCCATGTGGGTGACTACACACACACACACACACACACACACACACACACACACACACACACACACACACACGAGTGAGGAAAACAAGATCTGATAGAGGCAGAAAATACCAGCTATGTTTGGAGCAAAAGTAGTCTTCTTGGCTAGACTGTGGGTAAAGAAAAAGTGAATAAGTTGAAGCCATTTTGTGTAGGATCTTAACTATCAGCTGAAGGTGTTTGGACTTAATTCAGTAGACAGTGGGGAGCCACTGCAGTGTTTTGAGTAACATGACCTTCACTATACTTTGTGTGGATTAATCAGTGGCATTGTTAGTAATGAATGATTGAGGAAATGATTTTTCATTGTTGTATCTTTTTTCTCCCTGTAAAACTAAAATAAACTTTTAGTAAACTTAATTTAGCTATCAGATAATAGTAAGAATCTTTACTAATGATATGAGAGAAAGAAATACATGCTTAAAGCCTCATACTGCACCAATTTAGAGATATTCTGCCTCTGCCTTCTGCACACTGGGACTAACGGCGTGTGCCACTACTCACTGCCCAGCTAATACTGCACTGATTTTTTGTTGTTGTTGTTGTTTTCCAAGACAGGGTTTTTCTGTGTAGCTTTGCACATTTCCTGGAACTCACTCGGTAGCCCAGGCTGGCCTCAGACTCACAGAGATTCGCCTGCCTCTGCCTCCCGATGCTGGGACTAAAGGCATGCACCACCACCGCCTGGCATGCACTGATTTTTAAAGCTGCTTAAATTCACCTATTGTCAACTTGCGGTTTGAATTTTTGTGTGCAGACTGTTTGGCAGTGAGTTAGTTATATACCACAGATAAATTAATCTTCCAGGGCTAGAGAGATGGCTCAGAGGTTAAGAGCATTGGCTGTTTTTCCAGAGGTCCTGAGTCTGATTCCCAGCAACCACATGGCGGCTCCCAATCATCCATAATAAGATCTGGCACCCTCTTCTGGCATGCAGGCATACATGCAGGCAGGCACTGTTACGTAAATAAAAAAATGAAGATTTATCATAAAAAAAAAACTGTGTTTAAAAAACTAATCTTACAGAAAGCCTTTCATACAGCATTTTATTTTTGTTTTGTTGTTTCTTTTTTAGCTGCTTAATAAATTGCAGATTTCATAACCCAGTAACATAGGCCTTTCCCCATTCACCTCCCCTACATTTGCTACTCCATATGGACTGTTAGATTCCTGTTTGTCTCATCTGCTGTAGTTGTTGTGACCTCCAGAGAGTTAAAATTGCAGAGAAGGCTGCATATTGAGGTGCTGAGAATTCAAGAGACTAGGTCATCTAGTGGAGCAGATGAAAGGTACTTGTTAGTCTTGCTGTGGGCCAGGTATTGTGACAGGTCATGGAGAGCTGATGGGAAGTGACATACAAGTGGTCTCTGTTGCTTGTAGACGTCGTCTGCAGAAACAGATGTTAATCATCACTGATAATAAACTACTGTGGTAATCACAAACTGGGGTGAGGAAAGGGAAGTGGAAGGAAGGGAGTTTAGAGAGGCACTCCGGGGGGTCTGGAAGAAGTGCATGAAAAGCTGAGGATTGAAATGGGAGAGCTGCAGACTGGTACAGTGAAAATGGTATTCCAGTCAGAGAACAGCATGCGTCAGGACCCCACATGAGCAAGACTTTGTAGTGTTAGCTGACCTGAAAGGTCAGTGTGGCTGGAACAGACTCTGATCACTGAAGACATAAGGGAAACCCAGAGGACCAGATGATGTGCAGCCCTTTAAACCACATTAGGGGTTGAGATTGATGTAACTCAATTGGAAGAGTGCTTTCCTAACAGTCACGAAGTTCTGGATTCAGTCCTCAGGACCCCATAAACAGGACATATTGGTGCAGGCAGGAGAACCTCCCTTTCCCTCCCTTCCTCCCTGCCTACCTTTTCCCCTCCCTCCCTGCTTCCCTCCTACCTATGTACTTATCAAAACACTTAGTGCCTTGTGACCTAGCATGTTTTATTCTAAAGTTTCACTGGAGAGAGAGGGGAAGGGGGGAGGGAGGGAGGGAAGGAGGGAGAAAGGGCGGATACATGAACAGCTAGGTGGTTTTTCTTACTTGAGACATGATCTCAAGAAGCACAGATAGGTCTTGAATTAATTCAGATTCTCCTTCCTCACCTCCCAAGTGCTAGGATACAGTCATGGGAACCACACTTAGTGGTTCAGGAATTTTGCCAGTAGTTTTGTCACTAGTGTGTTCTTAGTGTATAGAGTGTTGCATACACCAGGTTTAGTGAATGGATGGAGTAAAAGCAGAGGGACCAGTTAAAAGACAGTCGGATAGGTTATGGTAGCTGAGGCAGGGGTTGGGAAAGATGTGGAGAAGGAGTGGGCTTAAAAGAGGATTTGGAAGTAAAATGAATGAAATAGTTCACAGTGATAAAATAATTGGGTTTGGCTTGTTGTCTCACAAGCTTAGTGTTTTCTTAAACTACTATGTTAGTGATTAGATGACTTTGTTCAGTGTAGTAAAGGCTAATAAGCTGCTGAAAATATTTGTATAGTTTTGTATTTATTGGTTGGTTGATGTTTGCCATTGGGAGGATTGTACTCACAGGCTCAAGCAATGCCTGGAAGTGCTTCTACGTTCTCAGCCCTTGTATACTGTTTGGATTTGTGGTTTTGGAGACAGAGTCTCCCACTGTAGGCCTGAAACCCACTGTGTAGTTACAGGCTGGCTCAGACTTAGCAACAATCCTCTTACCTCAGTCTCCTGTGTGTTGGTATTACAGGCATGAGCACCCATGCCAGTTTCCTTGTATACTTTAAAAATAGGCCTTGTGATGGCCGTCAAGATGTTCCTGTGATTAAGAGTGCGTGTTGACAAGCCTGATGGCCTGAGTTCAATTCCTTCCACATGGTAGACAGAGAAAACCAACTGCTATAAGCTGTCCTCTGACCTCCACATATGCAGAGACATCATATACCCACACTTGCCTACAGTCAAAATAAAGAAATAAAATAGTTTTCAAATTTTAATGTAGCTTGTGAGATAATAAGTACCTGTGGTTGTGGTTCTCAACTAGGCCAGATGTTGCTCATCCTTTTCCTTCCAGGGAGAGGCAAATGATAAGAGACCCATTTTCTTTTAAATACCCTACAGTAAACAGGTCAATCTACTTTTCTTCCCCCCAAAATTGCCTGGTTCAAAAAGTCTGTAGTGCTTCGTTTGAGAAACTAGAGTTAGTGATGTTGAATCCATAGACTTGAACCCTAAAATAACTTCATATTTATTCAAGGTGTGATAGAACTGTTGCATTTTCTTTTTCTTAATTTTTTTGAAATTATAATTGAATTGAATTACAATATAATTATAATTGAATTGAATTACAATATAATTATAGTTGAATTTCTTTCTTCTCTTTCGTCCTCTTCAACCCTTCCCACGCATCGCCTTTCACACACTCTCCAATCATGGTCTTTAATTTTAATTGCCCTTTAAAATTAATGGCTTTTTCTTTAATTGTTGTTATATGTATTTTAAAGTTATGTATTCTGTAACAGACTTACTTCCATTTACATGCACATAAATACATATCCTTTTAAAATACTTATCTTGGAAAAGATATACATTATTTGAATTTTGCCTGTTATTACAGTTGTCTTTGAGATACTGCAAATTTTTTAAATCTATGACTAGTATTAAGATTGGTGGTTTCTGAATACACTGGGAAGAGTAATGTGATTTGGTGTTAATCAACTAAGTATTCGCCATAAAGTAAGATATTATAAAATAGTAGTTGGCTTTAAAGTAGTTTAAAAGTAGTACTTTTAAAAATCTTATCAGCAAATGTTGGGAATAAGCCTATGATCTTTAATTTGATGGAAAGCATGTGTAGACATTCTCAAGTAATTTATCAGATGCCAAATATTTAAAAGATTGTGTAGGAAAAGGAGAAACAAAATGGTAACATTGGAAGTTACTTTAGCCCAACTTTTGGAGAGCAGTTTGATACATTGCAATTTTAAATGTTTGTACTGTTTCACTTAGATATTCTATCACTAGTCACTTGTTTACAGTAAATAGTTAAGATACAAAGAAATAGTTAAGCTAATAGAAAAAGATAGTGTTATTTCTTGAAGCTCTGGTTAAGTAGAAATAGAAATAATTCAATAGAACATATTGCTCACAAATACTAGAATGTTAGCACATTGTTTCAACACCCCCAGAGGTGGGAACTATGTATATAATTATACAAAGGAAATGTAAAATATAACAGATAGCAGAGGAAATGAAGTTGTAAGAAGGAAACCACAAATATGTGCATGTATGGCTTAAGAGACATATTTACATATCTAAGTCACACCTCAGAGAAAACCTTGGAGAAGTGGATACTAACTCTAACAGCAGGACAACTTCCTATGTTTTAGACTTGTTTGATTGTTTTCTACAGAGTATCTTTCAAAAACAATAACAAAAATCTACTATACTGCCCAGCACGGTTCCTTAATCATTTTATAGTTGTCTTTTTCCTTCTTTAAAAAATTATTTTAAATTAAGTGTATATGTGTGTCTGTGTGTGCAAGTGCCAGCAGAGGTCAGAGGCATGTGTTTTGAGTTGCTCTGTATCCTGGGACTAGAACTTGGGTCCTCTGCTCTTACCTCTTCAGCCACTTCCCTGGCCCCTACAATTGACCAGAGAGTTGTAAGGGCCTACAATTACGTCTTTTATGTTTCAAGTGGACTTTTGTCAGCATGTTATTAGTATAAACCAGAGTTATTTATATTAATAAAATTTTAAATTGGCTAATGATTCCTAGGTCTTTGTTATTTGCTGCTTAGTTAATATTTTTTAATTCATGACTTCAAAATGAAAGTCAGTTCATGGCTTTTAAAATATTAGTCGTGAATGCACATTTTATCCTGTAGGTGGCGCTCGTGGTTTTTGTGATGTTCTTTAGTGCTGTTTCTCTCTCAGAATTTCCCTAAACTGGGAAATCGTTCAATTACTGATGCTGCTACTAGAATGCTTATCTTTCATATAACTGTTTTTAAAAAATCAATATTTCCTTACTGTTATTTCAAGAAATATTAGTAGCAGAAAAATCTATACTAAATTTTTACTGCAGAATTCATTTTGCATCTTTACTTAGTGCAGTCTCTGAAAAAAAAAAAAGATTTTAATTCTGAATTATACTTGTCAAATCCTCAAATTTCCAAAAATTCACCAAATCTAGCAGTAGACCGAAATCATCACAATGAATTCTCTTTGAAGTCTTCCCTACCCTTCTCTTTGTGTGTGACTCTCCTCTCCTCTCCCTTTCTTTCTCTCGTCTGTCAAGTTCAAGAGCAGCTCAGATGCCATGAATTAAGTGAGGCACAAAAGGGAGAAAGGAGACCCTTTTGAAGAACAAAGGCCTCCCATTAGGCTGCCATGTTCTTTTCTGACCAAGAGTGCACCCTACACGGTCTCTATTGTTGTGTGCGTGCCCTGGACATAAGGTAAATAGAGTAGATCCTCATTACCTCACATCTTTCTCCCCTTCCTTCAGTGCCACACACAACCAGTGAAGCTGTAGGTCTTTGATATCTTAGGCATTCTTAATACAGTTGCTTTATGTCCTTTTAAAAACCACAGAGATTGAAATGGAATGGAGCGAGGCACACCAAGTAAAAACCCCACAAGAAGAGAAAATTAGCTGTTAGATAAGCTGCAACCCAAGAATCCAGGGCAGGTGGAAGGAACCAAAGACATATGGTATTATTCTATTCTGTGCTAGTCATAACTTTGATTTACATCGACTGTGGATTTGTAAGTTAGTTTTCCTTCTCTTTGTCCATGCAACAGAATAGGCAGATGTAACAAATGTCATTGCCGAGTGCAGTCTTTAAATGAGAACTTGCTGGTAATCTGCATGTTTACTCTTTGGTATCATGTACAAGACTTACTCTGTATTTTCATTGGAATTGAACTGACTTCAATTACTGTGTATTTTCATTGGAATTGAACTGAAGACTGGAAGGAAAAGCTTTAAGTGACAAATAGAGTTGGGGTAAACCATACAGAAATTGTTTTTTTGTTTTTGTTTTTGTTTGTTTGTTTGAGGCAGGATCTCATGTAGCTGAGGATGATCTTGAATACCCGATGTTCCTGCCTCCACTTCCCTATTGCTGGGGTTATAGGTGTGTGCAGCCATACCTGACTAGAAGTTGCTGCAAGTTCATGTTGTATACACTTGAGATAAGTCTGCTTATGGTACAGTTGTTTTAATATTGCTGAAAATGCCAGTTGCACTTATAAAGGAGTATGTGGTTCTTGATTACAGTTAACTATAGAGGAAAAGACCCTCAGTAACCAAGTGTGTTAGAATAGCTACAGGTCTCCTTATTCTACTGAAAAGATGGAGTACCTGATCACTGGAGGTTTTTATCCTTTGAAAGAAATTGAACAGTCAATAAATGGTTTGTGCGATTGTTAGGGAATAAAGAGATGGAAAGAATATCAGAACGATGAAGGATGTCTTTTTACTGTAATTTTAAAATAAAAAAACATTTGTTTTAATGTAGAAAAGAGTAAAAGTTGACCTTTCAGCAGCATAGAGAGTCTCTTTGTAATACTGAACTTACAGTAAGCAATTTGTGACAACATTACAGGCTATCTTGAACTCACTGTGCATTATGGGGCTGCCCTTTTAGGACTATAGATATGATTTAGTGAGGTTAAAAAAATTAAAGAAACCTTTTCTAGAAATAGTGACATTTTATTTTGAAATTTTTATGAGGTAAAATTGATGTTTTGACTTCTTTCCCTACATGACATTCACATTAAAACTACCAAACATATTTAACTTTTTTGTCCTAAATTTTTCATTACTATTAAAACCTGGCTTAATGTGATTGTGTGTGTGTGTGTGTGTGTGTGTGTGTGTGTGTGTGTTAAATATTTGAAAAAAATGTTTTGACCTTCTGCAAACCCTAGCTGTTGCTTTTTAAGAATCATGAACAGCCTCGTGATCTGAGGGCATAGAAGTAAGCTAGAGTCCTTCAGGTTATATACTTGGCAGCAAAGTAAAAGGGAAGAAGCCTCTCGCTTTGCCTTGTGTAGAAAATCACCGCTTCTGTTGGCTGTATGGAATGTCCTAAAGATGGAGCCGGGACTCTAAGAGGCAGGTAAGAGAGACTTGCTCTTGTCTTGCTTCTGCCTCTGGTGGCCCATTGGATTGCTTTGCTCCTTTTGTTATTTGGGATAGCATTTGTCTTCAGGAGAGACATGACAATCACACACAGATCGCTGAACTCTGGTGCCTTCACCGATGCTGTTCTGCTGGATTCACGGAACAGTTTTGATATGGGTACATTTAAGCATTTGCTGTTGAGAGATGGAGAGTGAAATCTCATTCTTTAATTGCATGCTCCATCTCCTGCCGTCACATTTCAAGAACACAGTTTTGCCTCTACCATACAGCCTGTCACTAAACCCTTGCTGTCTCTCTTTGCTAATCTGAAAGTCCCTGCATGAGAGCCTGCACATCCATGCAGTTCATATGTGTAGGGTTACTGCTATGAAATAATTATGACTCCTCTCTCCCAGGGGTGGTTGTTAGAACTTTCAGAGTTAGTATTGATTTTAACATTTTATGTATTAGACTATAAATTAAGCTGAACTTACATTGTTTTAAATAGTTTAACATTTTAGAACCTTACAGCTTTAAATTTAAAGGCATGTTAAGTCTTTAAAACATTTTATACCATTGTCCTATTATAACCTTAGAAAACAGAATTAGAAAAATCAAGTAAACAGTAACTTCTAAAGTAAGAAAGAGCACCTCAGAAAGTGGTGCTAGAAACAGTTTAGAGCAGTGGGTCAACTTTTCTTTATGAGCTTTCTTAGAAGCTTTTTGAAGAGTTGCTGGGGCGATTTTAAACATGAAATGTATTTGTGACTAAAACCTTCCTTCTCTGGCTGCCAAGGCCTCACAGGGGTCTCATTGTATAGAATTAAATGATGGTTGAAAGAGAAAGGGAATAATAAGATTGGTCAAACCTATATTTATTAAAAGATTGAGCATGAAAAGATTTGAAGCCTTACAGTAGTTCAAGGTAGTAGGATTTATCAAAAGTTGAGATGGGCGGCTTCTCCCCCCCCCCATGGATAGATTTTGATTTAAAAGCATTCATGCTGTGCCCTAGGGAGAGAGATGTACAAGGACAGGAGCTATGTAATGAAATGATGACTTAAGAAAGTTTTCTTGAAACATGTATAACGGGAATGGAAAAAAGAAATTAGTGAACTGTCAAGAGGGAAACAATTTTTATTTCCTAAGGCATTGATGAGGACACAGGAGGGCAATGATCCTTATGCTGGTTTCACATACTCTCTCTGTATTTACTTGGTCCAGAGGTGAGGGTCGGTTTTATGTTTTCAGCTTGTAAAAAATTCGGAGAAACAAGATTTTATGGCATATTAAAATTGTTTTTAATCAAAGTGCTAATAGGCATAATTAAATTTGTCTTGAATCAAAACACAGAAATACTCATTTGTGTATGTATTGTCTTTGGTACTTCTAGCTGCTCTTGGGCTGCAGTGATAGCATGCAATAGTTGTGCCAAAGACTATATGGCCCATAAAAGCTAAATATTATGTTTTATTTCTTGACACTTTAGAACTTTGCTAGTCATAGAAATGTAGTGTAGCGTGTTTTCTAAAACTAGTAGTTTTGGGCCATTAATGAAATCCTTTATATTTGCTCATCAGGAATACATCTTTGCCCATTAAATAATTTCATTATTTCTACACAGTACCTGACAAGTCAATATTATGTTTTTGTTCTGATAATACTCCCTCCCTTGGTTGAGGGTATTTTTTCTTTTTTTTTCCTTTAGAGATAGACTCTCCATAGATAGCCCAATTTGGCCTTGAGCTCATGAAACACACACCTGCTTCACACAACTCTTAGCTTCCCAGTGCTTGGATTATAGGTGTGAGCTATTACACTTGACTTGAGGGTGGAAAGTAATTAGTATTTAATTAGATTCTCTCATTTGAATTGTAAAAAAACAAACAATTTTCAGAAGTCAGTCTAGTTTGCTGTTGCAGGTCTACTGAGAATTTTGTAGCTCTATCTTTATCAGCACTTGGGAAAGTTAAGAACTTGAACATCACAATTGCTATTCGCTGTTTGGAAAAGCTTTTGCTCCATGTGAGCAAAGTACATTGAGGTGAGCAGTTAGTCTTTCTCAAAAGTACTAGAACTTCCAAAAGGTGTAATTAGGGGCTTTAAAATATAAAGTGAGGGCTGTCAAGATGACTCAGTGGTGAAAGTGTTTGCTGTCAAGCCTGACTACTGAGTTGGTTCCTCAAACTCACTGGTAGAGGGCAGAATCAACCTTTGCAAGTTGTCCTCTGCTGTCCACCTGCTGAGCCTGGTGCACCACACCATGAATAAATGAGTAATCTGTAAAGAAGATGTACTAAACGGTCACAGTTGAAACATACACTGTAAACACTGGCTTATCTTTCTCTAGGTCTTCAGGCCAGCCAGAATGCACTGCCTTCCCTGTCATACAGAATTGGGACAATTGTTAGGACTAACAGGGAGTGCGTGTACTATTCTGAATGAAAACTTGGGGGTAACTTCTGTTAGGATGTGTTGAGTTGCCTGAGTGAAGGGAGTAATGAGTGCACAAGAATTTGAACTTCTAGTCTGTTTCTTTAATTTTTTTTTTTTTTCAATCAAGCTTCACCTGCTTCGACAATACAAATGAGAGATTTACAATATGGAGTGAGGAGCTGGAGTGTTTGCCTGACAGATAAGAAGAGCAGCTGCTGCTCTTTGTATGACCGGAGTTTGGTTCCCAGCATCCACATCGCCTGTAACTCCAGTTCCAGAGGATCTGACACCCACTTCTGGCCACCCACAAACATGTGTCTTGCACAAACACTAATAAAAACCTTTAAAAATAGAGCAGAAGAAATTATTAGGTGTAACAGAAGTAGAAGACCCATAGTTAAAGTGTTGATGTTTTTTTTGCCTTCTCCCCTTTCCTGAAAAACCAAGCCTGACCATATTGTTTATGATTGAATGATCTCTGTATGCAAAACCAGAAGCTGCAACCAGTGATTAAACAGATTCATTCTGGGTGAATGACCTGCTACTAACTAAAAATGAGACTTCTTTCATAGAGCTAGGTTTTCTCAGCCCTTATCATATCCAGACAGTAACAAGAGTGATAAAGTAGTGATTTCTTTGACTTTACAGTGGCTACTTTATATAGATTTAAGGATTATTCTGTAGAGGACTTTCGTTTATGTGTAAATATGTTTCCAGTTACCGTGGTGGTTTTCATGAGAAATGTCCCCATAGACTCAGGTACTTGACCACTTAGGCCCCAATTGGTGCTGTTGGGAGTTGGTACAGTCTTGTTGGAGGGAGTGACCACCCGTTCAGGAAGTACAGTGAACACTGATTTACACAGACCTCTCCTCCTTTGACACCCCGACCACACTCTTTCTGAAACTGCCCTCCCTGGAAGATGAAATCATGCCCTCCCTGTTTCCTCTCATCTCCTTGGTAACCTCTATTTTGTCTCCCTTAGTTGTCCTTAGATGCTGGATTCATGAAGGCTTGATTCTAGGACTCCATTCCGTTTCATTCTACAACCTAGTGTATTTATGCTCTTGGCCTCAGTTACTGTTTGCAGATACTACTTGGTGTTTTCTTGTGTCCTGTATTTAGTGAAGAATATTATATTATTCATGCCCAAATCTGTGCCCTCTCTTATCCTAGCATAGGTAACCGTTCTCTCCCTCCTGGAGCACCTGAGGCATACCTGTAACCCTCTTGTAACTTGTCTATACTGAAGCAACAGTGTTTTATGTCAAGAAAGGACGAATTTAATCACCCTTAGGATTAGGCAATTTAGGTGATACGTCCGTTTCCACTTCTTCAGCCTCACCTCTGTCTCCTGTCTCTACTTCAGCCACTTAGGCCCGGGTCCAGATTCTTACAGATACCCTGCTTTGACCTTCCACCTCTCTTTGCCAAGTCACTTGTTATTTTATTCTTTTTTTGTTTGTTTGTTTTGTTTTGTTTTTTTGAGACAGGGTTTCTATGTGTAGCTTTGTGCCTGTCCTGAAACTCACTCTGTAGACCAGGCTGGCCTCCAATTCACAGAGATCCACCTGGCTCTGCCTCCCAAGTGCTGGGACTAAAGGCATGTGCCACCACCGCCTGGTGTTATTTTATTCTTTACATCTCAACACAAAGACAATTTCCATACAGAAACTGCTTCTCCAGTGATTCCGTGGGAAGTCTCTCTCTTCATAGACTTTGTCAGTGTTCTGTATATCTCTGTGGTGGGGCTGAAAACTGAAGAAGGTTGGGTCTGGTGTGTTTTATTCACTGTTGTATCCTCAGTACCTGGCACATGGTAGACAGTTTATAAATGATGATTTAATAACTCTAGTTTGACTTTATCTGTGTACTCAGGGTCTCTATCATGGGTCTATACATTTTACTTTCAGGGAATTTAATTATCTGTGTAGGCCTCAAAGATGAATGTCATGTGATGCAATTTTGAAACTAAAAGTCAGGTAAAACCAAACAGTTCCAGAACTGGAAATATTTATTCAGATCATCTGGGAACTCCATTCTTTCTGTTTTTACCTGTTGTCTAAAAGAATTCAGGCTGATATAGAAGTTTTGCTTTAATTTAGCAAACATTTGAGGGTCTGCAATATACTAAACATTTTGCAGTCTTTACATGCTTTTCTCCAACCTTCTATTGATCTTTCTATGGTAATAAATTTATTTGTAAATCACCTGGGTACACACTTGTAAATTTGGATGTATCTTTTTGAGTAAAACACTTTTTGTTTGGTTTCGTTTTCTGAGGGGATTCTTGGTATACAGCCTAGTCTGGCCTTCCACTTGTAGTTAGAGTATTCCTGCCTGGCCCAGTCAGGACAAATCTCTCTTACCCGCCAGTCCCACAGTCACTCAGACCCAACCAAGAAAGCACACAGAAACTTACATTGTTTAGAAACTGTATGGCCGTGGCAGGCTGCTTGTTATCTACTTCTTCTCTCTTAAATTAACCCATTTCTGTTAATCTATATTTTGCCACATGTCTTGTGGCTTACCAGTGTCTTTACATGTTGCTTCTCATGGCGGCGGCTGGCGGTGTCTCCCTCCAGCCTTCTACTTCCCAGAATTCTCTACTCTCTTATCCCGCCTATACTTCCTGCCTGGCCACTGGCCAATCAGAACTTTATTTACACAGAGCAATATCCACAGCACTTCCCCTTTTCTTTTTTTTTTTAAGGAAGGTTTTAACTTTTATATAGTACAATTACATATAACAAAACAATTATCAAGCAAGAATTACAGTTACATTATTAAAGAAGATATCCTATCTATCTTATATTTGTGAGTCTAAGGTAATATTTTTAACTTATCTTTTATCATAATTGAGGAAATTATAACTATCTAGTCTTCAACCACATCAAAGACCTCAGAAGGATATAATATTACCTGAGAACCGGGAGAAGGATGCAAGCAACTTTCGGGAGTCTTGCAGGGTAGACAGAGACAGCTGGCAGCCTGGACAGTCACCTAATGTTCCTTTGTAAAGTTGGGACATCTGTCTTCAGCCCACAGGGCTAGAGTCTCTCCGTCACTTCTCTCAGTGTCCTGTAGAATGTCTGGCAGTTTCCTCTGCGAAGCAGGAACCTGAAGGACCATTTTGTCAAGCAAAGTTCAGTGCACCTTTCTATAGGTCCTGCATGTCCAGTTGATCGAGCAGTCCAGGCAAGAACAGTTTCTTGCCCAAATGGCTATTTTTGCCAAGGTGAAGATAAACTCCATATGAAGTGTCTTCAATGCCCATCCTCCTCTCTGAAGTAAATTGGTGCTGCCAGGAGCAGACATGTCTCACTGTCCAGAAAGTCTAAATATTAAAAATATTTTAAATGCCATATTCTGTAGGTCTTTGAAGTATTTGAAGATTACCTATCTATCTGAAATATCTCTATGTATACCTAGAAGACTTAACTAACATGGCTATGAGTATGATTATCACAGATGATTAATTATTAATCTATTTTTAATTATCCATTACAATTTTAAATAAGCTATACAAACACAATACCTTAAATACGAGTAGAAATATATACATAGTATAACAAAATTAACTTTAAGTTTGTATTAATAGACTAAAATCTATACCAATGTAAAACATTTTAAACAAGTTGTTGCTCTTTAGAAGTAAGTTCCCTAATCTACCCTTTCATCCTATTATATCTATATCATATTCCCCTTTCTTCTTTAGAAAGAGATCTCATTTATAATCAACCTGCTTTAAAGAAAAATATTGGTTTTTTTCTGTCCCACACCAGAGGGCTCTTCTGATTTGGGACACAAGAATCTCTTAACCTTTTCTTTTAGCAATATGTCTGGGTTTAGAGAAGGAGTGAGCCAATTCCATCTCCAAAGCCAGCTTGATAATTTTGGGAATGTGGGCGTAGTTTCTCTTACTACTTCCTGCTGGAGGGGGCGCTGTATCTTATGGGGAAATAAAGAAAATTTTAGGATTATAGAGTAGTCCATTAGGGTGAACCTCTGAGCCAGTTGCCTTGAAACCATTCTGGATGTCAGATCATCTGGGCCATGGTGTCATTGGAGACCTTTCAGGTGGTCTTGGTTGATCAAACCTGATATATCTTAATCTGGAACAAATCCACAGCCTCTGGCTTTCTGTGGAAACAAAAGCAGAGACTCCTTTCCAAAGCAACATATCCTTATATCCAAATTTTGAAGTCAAGGTACCTTTAAAATTTACATTTTTGTTTAACTCAACAGCTTTTACGATCAAATCTTTTTCTGTGGTTAAAAATCCCAAAGACAACATAAACCAGATTCTCTGTGTAATATCCATCTTTATAAGACTGAAACACCACTGTGGCTGCTGGCTCCGCCCACCTCAGCTTCCAAACAGGGCGGTGGTACAGTTTACCGCCAGCTCTGGGTCTGGAGCCATGTGTGTACCATCAACTATCAGAAGCAGTTCTATCAAAGCAGCGCATAGCCCAGAAATCCCCCCCCCCCTTTTTTTTCTAACTCGCAAAGGCTAAATCCACCATGCTGTAGAGTAAAGTGTCGCTTGTACATTCCTCATTCCTGCCACACTGCAGGTCAGACGCATACGCCCGGAACCCGCCACAGTAGCTCAAACCGGCAGGCTGCCGCTAACTTGAGGGAGCCAACTAGGAAGCTGTTTTTAACTCCATCTTAGAATCTTTTTTCTCAGGTTTTAGGTGGAAATTCTTGCCCCACGTTGGACGCCATTTGTAGTTAGATTTTCCTGCCTGGCCCAGTCAGGACAAATCTCTCTTACCCGCCAGTCCCACAGTCTCTCAGACCCAACCAAGAAAGCACACAGAAACTTACATTGTTTAGAAACTGTATGGCCGTGGCAGGCTGCTTGTTATCTACTTCTTCTCTCTTAAATTAACCCATTTCTGTTAATCTATACTTTGCCACATGTCTTGTGGCTTACCAGTGTCTTTACATGTTGCTTCTCATGGCGGCGGCTGGCGGTGTCTCTCTCCAGCCTTCTACTTCCCAGAATTCTCTACTCTCTTATCCCGCCTATACTTCCTGCCTGGCCACTGGCCAATCAGAACTTTATTTACACAGAGCGATATCCACAGCATCCACTCTTAATTGTCCTGCCTAGTCTCCCAAGTGTGGGAACTACAGATGTAAGTGAGCACTTTACAAAGACAAAGATCACTTTAAAAAGCCTGACTATTAGATAGGTAAGTTTCTGAGACGGTGGCTGTGCTTTTGCTTTGCTTTGCTTTCTGCTGTGGTGGAAGTGACTTACGGAAGGACAGGTTTGTTTTGGTTCACAGTTTGAAGGCACAGTCCGTGGCAGGGAAGTCATGGCAGCAAGTGCAGGAGGCGCTGGTGACATCATATCCACAGGCAGGAAGCTGGCATTAAGCTCCTTTCTTTTTATTAGTCTGGGATTCTAGCCTATGGAATAGTGCTGCCACAGGTGAAGGATACTTTAAAATTCACCTGATCTAGAAAATCCCGCCCAGACATACCCAGAGTCTTGTCTCCTTGATCATTCTGAATCCTGTCAAGTTCCCAGTCAGTGTTATCTCTCATGGCATTCTAAAGATAGTCAGTGTTGTTGAAACAAGGTTGATGGCTCTGTGTTCTTTTTCCTCTTCACCATAATGGTACAGAATATACATAAGGCTGACAGGGCCTAATGAACATGTAGGGTACTTCCCTGTTATCTGGTGGTAGGTATGGTGTAAAACTGATTTTAAAAAAATGATGCATTGGGGCTGGAGGATGGCTCAGAGGTTAAGAGCACTGGCTGCTCTTCCAAAGGTCCTGAGTTCAGTTCCCAGCAACCACATGGTGGCTCACAACCATCTGTAATGAGGTCTGGTGCCCTCTTCTGGCCTGCAGGCATACATGCTATATACATAATAAATAAATAAATCTTAAAAAAAAATGATGCATTGATGAAGAAATCCAGTGTTTGTTTTACTGACTTCTGCCCTTGATTGTAAACAGGATCTGTTAGAAGCTAACAATACAGATTTATGCCAACCCATTTCTTTTTCTTACAGATGTTGTATTCTCCATGATAGAATGAATATTAGGGTTGGAGGAATGACCCACCCTTGCAGCCCACATAAATATGGAAATACTTGATATTTTAGTTATTTAAAAAAACATGAGAAAGATTTTAGAGATGATAAGGGATAGAACTTAGTGCAAGAAGAAGTGGAGTTCTAGGTAGAGGGAATTATAGTCTAAGTGGCCCAAAGAGAACAAATGCATGATGGGATTGAGGGGCTAAGGGAAAAATTTGTAGCTGGGCTGCTGGTCCAAAATGAAGAAAAAGTGCTTAGTGGGAACCAGAAACAGTAAGAACTATCCTGGCAATAATGTGAAAGAAAGCTGTAAATTTGTGATATAAAAAAATAATAAAGCTAAACTGGAATAGCAGTTAAGAGCACTTACTGTTCAGTCACGAGGACCAGAGAATCCCAGCAGGCATGAAACAAGACAGGCATCCCGCAAAGGGCTGGAGCTCCAATTCTCTAGTGTTGTCTTTTGACTTGTGTGTGTGCACTGCTGTGCATACTCACACACACACACACACACACACACACACAGGGGTGGGGTGGGGTGGGGATAAAACCTTTTAAAAATGACGTTTGTTGCCGGGCGGTGGTGGCGCACTCCTTTAATCCCAGCACTTGGGAGGCAGAGCCAGGTGGATCTTTGTGAGTTCGAGGCCAGCCTGGGCTACCAAGTGAGTTCTAGGAAAGGCGCAAAGCTACACAGAGAAACCCTGTCTTGAAAAAGCAAACAAACAAACAAAAAAATGACATTTGTTTCTGTTGGCCTGTGATGACAAAAGTGAACATGCCGAGGAGCACAGCTGCTGGGTGTCTGAGCTATTTTTAAAGAGTCTGTTTACTTGTTTAGGCTTTATTTTTTTCCCTTTTATTTTTCAGGGGCCATTTGTTTTGTAAATAGTTAATTTTTTCTGTATGTAATTTTATTTTATGTTCATTGGTGCTTTACCTGCATGTATATCTGTGTGAGGTTGTCAGAAGCCCTGGAACTGGAACTACAGACAGTTGTGTGAGCTAGTGTTCTTAACCACTGAGCTATCTCTCTAGGCCATAACTAGTCTATTCAATTCCCTTAGAAAGTGGAAAAATAGTTGACCACTTCCCACTAATGAACATGTTGTAATGCTCTTAACAAAATGATTCCTGTAGTCATTCCTGTGCCAGTGTGGCCAGAATTGAAAGTGTGAACTACTGTGATCATTAGCTTTAAAAAGAGAATCTTTCACATTGACATTAGGGTTTTACAGTCCTTATTTTGTTAAACAGAGAAGTCAAGGTTTGTTATAGACCAGTTTTCCTTTTCATTGAAGTGATGTTAGTTCAGACTACTGTGGATCTTTGACCCCTCTCAGCAAGTATGTCCCTTTCCTGGTCTCTTCGTGGGGGCAGCCTTACCCGCTTCCTTGAGTTCCTTTCCCTCCAGTTTGTCCTCCTTTCCAACACTTTCCTTGAAATAAATTATGCTAAATCCAGTTTAGATTTCAAACAGTCCTCAGGTTAATAGCACTTATTGTCTGTATGTGCTTGATAATATGCTGTGTTGTACCAATTAAAGAAGAACACGTGGGATTCATGTGTATTAAGTACTTTAAAATGCCAGGTAACAACACAGCCCGATTTTCAAAGGCAGCAAATTCAAAGTGCCCTGTATTCTCATCAGCAAACTAAATACTTTTAAATTTCCATCCTCCTGGGAGGAGAGCAAGGCGTTCAGTCTTCATTTGGCTCGGGTTTATTTTAGATGAAGAAATGTAAGTTACACAGTTCTCTCAAGGTCATTTATAAACCAATCTTACTTTATATTGATGTAAAGTATTTGGGAGTGCTTAGCCCAGTAATAAAACACATAAAATTGTCTAAATAAGACAAAAGGGCAAAAAACAAAAAACTATAGTGTACAAGTTTAAAACTGTTTGGGAGAAAAATAATCCATTTTATATCTAAGATGTTGGTTTTCAAGCAGTTACCAGAGAAGAGAATCTCCAGGGTGGAGAAGTGGCTCAGCAGCAGTTAAGAGCAGTGGCTGCTCTGCAGAAGACCTGAGTTCAGTTCCTAGCCCCCACATGACAGCTTACAAACAGCCTAGAAAATGGTAGTTTCAGTTCTAGGGGATCCAGTGCTCTTTTCTGGCCTCAGGGGCACTTCATAGTGCACATACATCCATGGAGGCAAACACTCATAACATATAAAACAAAATATTTTTTATTTTAAAGGATGATTTAAAAGTTGTCATATGTTTTGAAGATAACAGATTACTATACCATGGCCAAAAGTGGGTATAGTGGTGTATGCCTTTAATTTCAGCATTTGGAAGGCAGAGGCAGGTGAATCTTTTGAGTTCAGAGGTGCGAGCCTTGACCAAGACTAGTTCTGGATTTTAAGAGAATGATTATGAAACAACATAGTTTCTACACTTGCATCAAAATGATCAGCATAGCCGGGCGGTGGTGGTGCCCACCTTTAATCTCAGCACTTGGGAGGCAGAGGCAGGAGGATCTCTGAGTTTGAGGCCAGCTTGGTCTACAGAGCAAGTTTCAGGATAGGCTCCAAAAGCTACACAGAGAAAACAAAACAAACCAAACAAAAACGATCAGTATGTATTATATGTGGCATTATTTGTGATGCTTAAATAACTCTTTACTGAAAGAAAAGTCGAGAAACAGGATACTTAAGGAACCAGGGGATTGAAAGAATCCAAGAACGTCAAACTGGATGTTATAAGGGTTTTGTATGTTTTAAGCATTCATTGAGAGAGTACTTACTTAGGAACAACTGTGTCCTAGGCTTTGTTGGGAATCAAAATGCTATCTCTGTCCCAGAGAACACCAGTCTGTACAAACCATTATCTCACTTCTATGGGGGGTGGGGATGCAAACCAAGCCTTGAGATTATATATGGTCTCTTCAGTCTTAGTCTTAAAATATTGGGTAGGTGGTACAGATGCAGTTACTTGTCAACAGTTGGTCAACAAGATAATGTAGGACTAAGAACAGGTTCTAGAGATCTGACATCCTTCATCTCTGTCTCAGTTGCCTTGTCTATAATTTGAGCTTTCTTGAGATGGTATGCAGAGTTACTGGTCCAGAGAGTAGGGGCTCAATGAATGTAGTTGTTAAAGAATAAACTATTAGACAAATGAAGGACATTAAAGCCAGCTCAACAATTGAAAACAACTGCAGCATGTTGTTAGGCAAATTATTGGCAAACTAAAGACCTGATTAAGTAGAAATTGTGTACTGTAGAGTACTAGCCATTAACATGTAAATATTCGTGATTTTAGAAGATTGCTTATACTACCTGAGATTTTAATGAAGTTTTAGGAGAGTTAAGCAACAAAAGATTGGTATGCTGACCTTGAAAGGGCACTCTAGGAATTAGAGTTAGGGAGTCTGGCTGGAAGGGAAACAGGGAGAGGGCTAAGCAAGTAGGGATGTCTAGAGCAGTACTCTGAACTGAAAACGGCATTGATGCTTTAGAGACATTCTTGTTTTTTCCAGATGACATTGTAGGTTTCTTAGATTGTCCTCTAACTCCTGGGCTAAGGTCCATTCCTCCTGTCTCAGCTTCCTGAGTAGTTAGGAATACTGGTGCCTGGCTTTGGAGGAGGCTTTGTTTTTTGAAATGACCATAGTTGGAGAAAAGAAGGTCACTAATAAGTTTTAGTGGTTTGATACTCTACATCCTACAATACACAAGAGAAGCCCCCATATCCACAAATATGCTCTAAAATTTTAATAATGCTAAGGTTAAGAAATGGTGGTTAATGCTGGCTGGGTAAAATAGAGGCGACCAATGGAAACCTACATTTATATTATTGTCATCTCATCTACCTTCAATAAACAAAGATATGAGTACAAATTAACTCAACCATGTTTAGCTCAGCATGGTACATGTACATGTTTTCCTAAAACAGAAGTTCTACCTGCTCAGCATTGTCTTTCCCCATGCAAACTAGATGATAAATGTAGCCAACTTTGCTATAATTTCCCATGTGTTCTGCATATGTTCTCTGCCTCCTGGAAGTAGAACATTGTAAAGAGCATTTGTTTAAAGTAGATATTACAATAAAATTCTTAATAGCAATCTTCTGAATATCTGTATATCACTAGGTAACTGATTAATAAAATAGTATATTTAAGAAAGCTTTGTTTTATTTGATTGAAGAAAGATAGGAACCTGAAGACTAAGATATTCTTGGCTTTCAAGTGGAGACGGAAGAAAACTGATATGGTCAGACTCTGCTGTAGGTGTTTTTGATCAGTCTACCTAGTACTCTTTTCTCTATTTTCATATGTAGATGGCAATAATAAAAGAAGTTACATGGCTGTTCTTGTGAGAGGAAACTAGTTAGTGTCTGTCCGACTCTTAGAATAGTGTCTGCCATAAGCTTTATCTTGTGCAAACCTTATTCATCATAAACATAGGTGGGATTGAATGTCTGTTTTACTTACTCCCTCTTCCACTGTGTTATAAACAGTTTTTTAAAGACAGGAACTGGAGCCAGGCGGTGGTGGCACACGCCTTTAATCCCAGTACTCGAGAGGCAGAGTCAGGCTTGTGAGTTCGAGGCCAGCCTGGTCTACAGAGCGAGATCCAGGACAGACACCAAAACCCTGTCTCAAAAGACAGGAACTGAATTGTTTGTTTAAATGTTACTAAAATATATATATTCAGCATTATAAGTCATTGGTATTTTACTAAGTCCACACTGTGACCATTTTTTATAAAGCCCCTAAACTAGAAATGAGTTTTGTTTTATTTTATTTTATTGTGACAGGGTTTCCTAGTGAGGCCAAGACTGTCCTGTATCTCACTATGTTGACTTCAAACTTTCAAGTGTTGAGATTATATACCTGATTCACCAGGACCACTTTTAGTTTTTTATGTTTTTAAAGTTTAAAAAAAAAAAAAGGGCAAGGTGATTACATGGCATATTATGAGCCCACAAGGCCTAAAATAGTTACTATGTGTAATTATTTCTCAGAAAATGCTAGCTAGCTACTTGGGAATGTTGATGCTTTTATAGCATGGCAGTTTGCCAATGAATGTTAGACTGAGAAATAGTTGTTCGGTGAGAACTGGAGTCAGAAAAGGATTGTGGATATTACTGACAAGAGAAGGGAGTCTGCAGTTGTGAATATTGGTGATTGTTTACAAGAAAAAAAAAGCAGTAGTAACACTAGAAGTATCAAAACCAGTGGAATCCAGAATGGATGTCCTCATTTGGCAAATGGGATTAGGAATGTTTTGGGCCCTTTATTTTTCTGTTGTGTTTAAAAAATCAGACTCAAGAATGATGCTCAGATTCATAGTTGTCAACATGATAGAAGAACAAGATAGAGTTTGCTGGTTTCAGTAGTTGGCAAGGATGAAAAATTTCAAGTAGTGTTCCATATTTTCAAGATTCGGGGGTTTTAAATGTTTTTAAATTGTGTGTGTGTGTGTGTGTGTGTGTGTGTGTGTGTGTGTGTGTGTGTGTGTGTGTTTAGGTAGGTAGGTAGATATGCCATGGCACAGTTGTGGAGGTCAGAGGACAGCCTTAGCCTTAGTTCTCACCTTTCACCTTGTTCACTGTTTTGTATTCCAGACTAGCTGGCCCATGAACTTCTGGGAATGCTCCTGTCTCTACCTCCCATCTTGCTTTAGGTATATTGAACACGCTGCCATGTGTCAGCTTTACGTGGGTTCTGAGACTTGATCTCAGGTCTTCATGCTTATATGACAAGCACTTTACCCATTGAATGAATCATCTTTGTAGTTCAGTGTTCTGTATTTAAGATCAGCATGTGAAAAGTCATTGTTCTTTAAAATTGAATGTGTGTGGGTGTTTTTCATACATGCATGTCTGTGCATCACATGAGTGCCTGGTGTCAGTGGAAGCCAGAAGAGAGTGTTAGATCCCTTGGAACTGGAGTTACAGACAGTCGTGAGCCACCATGGAAGTACTGGTAATTGAATCCAGGTCCTCTGGAAGAGCAGTCAGTGCTCTTATCCACTGAGCTATCTCTTTTGGTCCCCGAGTATTCTGTAGTTAAAGATTTTATTTGTGTGTGTGTGTGTGTGTGTGTGTGTGTGTGTGTGTGTGTGTGTGTGGAGAGGGAGAGAGAGAGAGAGAGGGAGAACGAACACACACACTCGTGTTCAGATGCACAAGTATGTTTGCAAAGTCCAGAAGAAGGTGTTGGATTCCTAAGAGCTAGAGTAACAGGCTTTTGTGGAACACTGGGCTTGTTATGTGGATGCTGGGATCTAACTTTAGTCCTCAAGATTGATTAGCAAGTGCTCTTAACCACTGAACCACCTTTCTGGCCCTTTTCTATATTTAATGAAGCATTCCTCCGTCCCTTATGTTATGAAGGAGAGGGTCCTCACTGCTATTTAATAAACAATAAGAACAGTGTAAGTGGCTAATTGTATTTATCTTTATAATAAACAATAGTAAATGCTTTTAACCAGTTTCATTCTGCCATGTAAATTTGTGGAGATAGTGAAGTTTCAGTTAAAGCAAATCCAAACCAGATTCTTCAGTATTTATTCCTATCTGCCTTCTAACCTATTGTATTTTTTGTTTTTATCCAAAATGTGTTTATTGGGATGGTTCCCCGCTCATCTTTTTTTTTTCTTTCTTTCTTTTCAGAGCCGAGGACTGAACCCAGGGCCTTGCACTTGCTAGGCAAACGCTCTACTACTGAGCTAAACCCCACCCCCTCCCGCTCATCTTGAATCAGGTGTTTTCAGTGCTGCTTCCTTCCGAAGGAGCATCCTTCTGTCAGCCTTGCTTTTCTGCCTGTGGGCTGGCAGGACAGTGGACCGTGGTGATCTTACAGCATCCTGGGCATTTCACATCCATAAAGTAGGAATTGGGGCTCTGCACCAGGCGCTTTTTCTTGTGTTTCCTTTTTTCCTCTTCTGGAGAGGGACAAAGGAGATCCTTTACAAGAGGCATGTTCTTAGGGAGGTCGTCACTGCCGGAAAGCCTCTAACCTATTTTTAGTTTAGGGTTCTAGGATAATTTTTCTTCCTTCATTTTTATTTCCTTGATTAATGATTTCAACTTTCTACCAGTTTTTAAAAACGATATACATCTCCAAGCTAATATCTAAATTGTATTAAATATTGATAGTTTTTTTATTAATTAGAAATTAGGTTGAATGTTTCTAACCTGAAGAGGTGTCCATGGAGTGTTCAAAGCAGCTTTTTTATTTCATAGATTGATTGTTTTACTTAAAAATGATTAAAAGTTGTTAGTAGTTGAATGAGAAACAGCCTGGCGCTCTGGCTTTCACTTTTTTTTCCCAGATAGACCCTAATGCATCTCCTGTAGACCATCTGCACCTCTTCTGGTCTGGAGACAGAATAGGAAATCCTGTTCTTACAGAACATACCTTATGAGGATTTTTAATAATAATAGGCTTATTGTCTGTCTTATACTCAATTTATGCTCACATATTTTTCTTTATTTAGATATGAAAATCAAGCTATTTTAAATAACCTAGCAGCTATGGTGTTGGAATAAAAAGTAGTAGTTTTAAGTTAAAGATGGTGTGTTTTTATTCTGCCACTGGTGAATAGCATCTTTTTAAAGATAATCTGCTAGAATATCCTTTTTCTCACCTATAAAAACAATGAATAACTTCTCTATAGGGTTTTGTTAGTATTAGAAGGGGAATAGTTAAGCCTGTCCAGCATGGTGTTTGATACACCCAGTGTTCAATAAATATTTATCCTATTAAAAAACAAACAGCAGCAGTGTACTTTAGCTGCCTCTTTAGTGCTGGGATTAAAGGTGTGAGCCACCACCACCCAGCTTAATAAAAGCTCTAGAGTTGCAAAAACTCAGAATAAGGGGGAGGATAGCACAGTTTAAGCCTCATTCCCCTTAGAGGGATTATTTTATTCTCTAGTACCCTTGGCAAGTAAGTGTTTATACTCAGTTGCTTCTGAGTTTCTTCTTTGGGAAAGGCGTTGCGGTGGGGTTTCAGAGAACTTCAGAGTTGAATGAGGCTGTTAGGGGTTCCTGGAAGAAGTGGTAGTGGAGAAAAATATGAGTATTCAAAGTTTCATAACGGGAACCAGGTGGGACAAAGGAGAGGAGCAGGGCAGTTGCAGGAAGTCATGAATATGGATACTCCCATGAGACTGGATGAAGGAAGGTACAGCAGTAACGAAGAAGAAGCTTCCTGCAGTGTGACTTTCTATATCTATCAAATGAATTATTAAAAATGTAACTGGGATTTGATCAAATTTGCATCAGAAAATTATAGCAAAACAACTGGCAATAGAAGTAGATTTTTTCCCCTATGAACTTCAGATTGTTGTAAGTATGTAATTTACTATTTAATTAACTTAAAAATACTTTCCAAGGAGGAATGCAAAAGAACAAGTTGCAAAAATGACTAGGCAAATTTGGCAGAGAAATCATTTCTAAACAGGAAAAAAAGTGGTATTAAAATGTATATTTCTGTGGATTTGAAACAGAAATTTTAAAGAAATGAGTGGTAGATCTTGGGAAATTAATCAGATTAGTACTAGTGTTATAGATTTAAGTATGAATTTACTGGTGACAGTACTCTCAGCTTTTACATGCTCATTAGAAGACAGTTCTGAGTTTATTGTTTTTAGGAATATGTGCTAACCCTGGAGAAACACAGATATAATGGAATGGAGCTTGATGTTCTTCATGTGGCCAAGGGCATCACAGTCAGGAGGTACATAATGTCCTTTGTAGCTTTGGCTTCAGAAAAGGAGAAATTGCTAGAGAGTATTCTGTTTGTTCACTTGTAACTGTTGAGCCCAGATAGTCTGTGAAAACATTATATGGGATTTTATTAGCTGCCTTATTCAAAACCAACAGTGAGTGTTCTGCTCATGTTCTAATCTTTTAAACAAACCTTTAATTGTGGGCTTCACTCTAATGTGCTTGATTGAATATTTGTTGACTTTCTCAGAACCGTTTTTTTTTTTTTTTTTTCATTCATCCACAAATATTTTTGAGCCTCTCTCAGCTTCTACCACACATTTGAAATTGCTGTAGTAAATGAAACTACTACTGTTCTGTGCTCAGGGTGTTTTTGTTCTGGTGATGAAAAACAGAAATCAAACAAGTGTATACATCTTAACATTGTGAGAATGCAGAGAAAATAGAATTAGGTGAAATGAGTGACTTGGGTGCTTGGTTGGTTGAACAGAGTAAATATTAAGAGCAAGTCTTTCTGAGGGCGTGAAACACAGAGACTGAGATAGCCAGAATCCAACTTGCTAGTCCTCACTTCAATGACCAGAAATCGCAAAGGCCGTTCGGCGTCTGTGAATGAGTCTGGCTTACTTTCCTATGGTCTTAGGAGTGCTGAGAATAAATGTATATAAAATGTTCGATGAGGAACTATTTATTTATTTATTTATTTATCTATTTATTTATTTATTTGTTGGGTTTTTGGGGAGGGGGCAGGATTTCTCTGTGTGAACAGCCTGACCATCCTGGCACTCACTCTGTAAACCAAGCTGGTATCCAACTCACAGAGATCAGCCTGCCTCTGCCTCCCCAAGTGCTGGGATTAAATGTGTCCACCACCATGGTCCTGGCTGGATTTTTATTTTATAATGATATTAAAAAAACCACAACAGCTTTTCACAACTTAAATGCTTACCTTCCCTAAGGGTTGTGATTTACAATGCTAATTTCTATTCTATATTTGGCCAGGGGAACTCAATGCTACATTAAAACATTTGATCTCAAATGTTTGATTTGTTGGCTGTGTTTTATGGCCTATTCTTATTTAGACATTCTTAGTGGTACCACTGTATTGTAAAAGCATGAAGTATGTGTTAACTTTAACTGAAATAGACCAATGTTTTTACATAAGGAGGTAAAAGATAATACCAAAGAATCATAGTTTTTTAGACATAGAAGATAGTATAAAGACAAACCTATAGCCCCAAGCAATGTTAATAGAATTTAAACATAATCATTTCTTTAGAATAAACTGTACTTTATTGAGTAGCTAGTCATTTCTAGGTTTCTACACATGAGTTCTCTAAAAATGTATGAAAACATTTTCTATTTCTTGTTGAAACATAAGTGTGTGTGTACTCTTTCAGTGGAATTTTTACCCCCAATTTCCATTTTGAGAATTATTGGCAACTGTTATATCAGATTTACTCTGGAACACTGAAAAGCTGTTGAAATCTCTGTCATGGTTTTTGTGTAGTATGAAAATGACTTGAAAAGCCATAATTAAAATAGACAAGTTCTCTTAATACCCTGTTGACTCTGTTCCTTGGTATCTATCACCAAAGGTAGTATACTGTGATGGCATTGTGGAAGGCCAGATCAGGGATCCCCTTAAGGGTCATTGTGAATTTTTTGTTGTAATTGCAGAATGAGTGAGTTTGAATATGAAGTATATGGGAGATGTTCTGGGCTGCCCTTCTCTACAAAAGGTAATTCAGAAAGCATTTGTTGTGGCTGCTCTGCCGTTTTCATTTTGTTGAAAAGTAAGCATAAGTAGGCAGTGTTGCTTAGTGGATGTGCAGTGACATCAGGTTGACAGGATAGGATACTGAAAGATGATTGGTGGAAACCCGGAGGAAGGGCAGTGTTTATCCTGCTATCCTTTTGGAATTCATGTAAACTGACACTGAGACCAGATAGATGGTTAGCATTATTCCTAGGGAACCTAGCCTTTCATTTGAAAAATCTTCCAGTCTTTGCCCATTTCCTTTAAATTACAGGACTTTGATACGGTAACAAGTCTTTAAACTTAAAACCAAAATGGTCCCCCTTGTCTTAGTCTTCTCTGCTCTTGAATCTTTCTTGTAGTTCCTACTAAACCAAGCTTTTGGATCATGACTGATTTGTCCTAAGTCTTCGTTATCTGAAGCAGAACACTTCTTTGTATCAGAGTTATAGTTTCTTTGTATCAGAGTTATAGAACTTGATTACGTAGGATTTCACTCTTGTAGTTGTATGGATTTCATTAATAAGGTAAAGATACTTGGTCAGATACTGGAAGCCAACCAGGTGTACTAAGATAGACTTGACAGTTCAGCTAAAAATCTTTTAATCAATAAATAGAAATTTATAAACATTTCATGTGTTCATTTAAGAAAAAAATAGAAATGCTCCACCAACAGGTAGATAGTGAAAATGTGGTATATATACATAGAAGAATTCTACTCAGCTGTAAAGCAAAATGAAATTGCAAAAAAATTGTTAGATAGGGAATGTAGTATATTAATGAGGTAACCCAGACTAGACAAAAAATCACATGTTCTATGTCATAGGAAGTTCCTAACTTTGAATGTTTGTATGTGTGTGTATAAGGGATGTGAGAGTGAGCATAAGCCGTGAGACTAGCTGAGAGGTCACAAGGTGGGAAGAAGTGCCAAGCAGTGGGAAGAAGTGCTGAGGGCAGGGGATAGGACAAAAGACACAGTGACAGGGAAGCAAGTGGTAAGGAGGGTACAAGGGAGAAGAGAGGAGAGAGAAGGTG
Source organism: Onychomys torridus (assembly GCF_903995425.1). Lineage (NCBI taxonomy): Eukaryota > Metazoa > Chordata > Mammalia > Rodentia > Cricetidae > Onychomys > Onychomys torridus. Next base: position 28,622,464 of record NC_050453.1, read on the forward strand.
GGAAGCGACACAAAACACCCTTGGTTGGAAATACACCACAGGGAAACTTAATACTGTGTATGCTGATAATCTTGTTCAGAACCAGAAATAGAGGATGGTGGCAATAGCAGTCGGTCAAGACCATTGGCACACACTCAGGCTGGAATGCTAAGTGGGAGGGCTTTAGAATGATGAACATTGACACTTAACAGATGGTCTGATTTGAGGCAGGAAGAAGAGTCTGGGAATGTTTCCTGTTGATTCTTTATTGCTGTCTTAAGGCAGAGATAACCCAGGTGTAGGGTTCCTTCTTTTCCCACAAGAGTGGAGTAAGTGCTGACAATATATTCAGAGTAGAAATCAGAGTTGAATTCATTCCTTGGGAAAAACATTCCTTGAATATTTAGGTAAGACACACCTGCCATACAACTACCCCAGTTTTACAAAACAATATGGCAAGCAAAAGAAAGGAAATAAGTGTATTTTTTTTTTTTTCTTTCTCTATCTCCTGACTTGTATGTAAAGTCACCAGTCTGGGGCTCAGTGGGAGACCACTTCTGTTGTGTTGTATGAGACCCTAGGTTCCATCCCCCATGGCATGCCTCCTCAAACAGAATGCATGCATTCAATGTGCCATGTTTGGTTGATATCCATGGGAGGCCTGCTTTTTTCTGGAGAGAAATGGAAGAGGAGTGGATATGGGGGCAGTGTCAGAGGGGGGGGTGCAAGGGAGGGATTGGGAGGGGAGGAGGGAGGGAAAAAATAAAGTATGCATGCATATATGACCTAAGTCAATTTCTTCATATTACTTATAAACAGATCCCAAGATAATCCTGGTGATAAACGCTTCCTTTGGATGTCTTTGTCTTTCTGGTTTGTTTTGTTGTGTTTGATTTTTCTCATAAATTGTGACTGATCTTGAGATTTACTTAAAGTAGTTTATTTCATTGCCATGCTTGGGTTGAACCCAAGCCCCTTATACTAGGCAGGTGTTCTACTATTGAGCTACATACATCTCTAGCCCCCAATAAATTTTTAAAGTACATTTTGTGGGATAGTACTGAAAGCATTTAGCAATTTTTAAATTATGAGCTTCACAGAGTGACTTAATTAGAGTTATTATTGCTATGCTGAAACACCATGGCCAAAAGCAAGCTGGAGAAGAGAGGGTTTATTTGACTTCACTTCCAGATCATAGTCTATCACTGAAGGAAGTCAGGGCAGGAACTCAAATAGAGCAGGAACCTGGAGGTAGGAGCTGATGCAGAAGCAATCAAGGGGTGTTGCTTACTTTCTTGCTCAGACTTGCAATTGGATCTTATGGAGGCATTTTCTCTACTGAGGTTTCTGACTCTTGCTTGTATCAAGTTGACCTAAAACTAGCCAGCACAATTTGGTTGAGTTCATTATTTTTAACAGCATATGGTGTGTTTGAGTTACCCAGAGGCTTTTCTCCATTAACTATCTCAGTATGTCTGTGATCACTTTAATGCTACTAGCCTGGCTGTTCTTTGAAATGCTGTCCATTGGAAACATGTAAAGAAATATTTTGTAGTATGTAGAGACTATATCTAGTAGGCTAGATACTAAAGAAATGCATACTTTTGTGTTTTTAAAGAATTTAGTAGTGAAGGATATTCATTTGTGGCTCATACTTCATACTTATCCCTATATATGCTTTTTCTGTCTTGGAAAATTTGTTCTTTATAGAAGGATAAATGGTTGAGTTTTCTGTCCCGTGTGTGAAGACCTGGATGATTAGAAATGAGTTATGAATGATAGTGAGTGGAGTTTCCTGTGTTCAAAAGATTCTCTTTTCCTTGAATAATCATAGACTCTTGGGTTATCTATCCCCTGATAATTTGGCATGTGTAGGAAGTAGGCATGCCCAACCACCGATACTCTTCACATTCTTAAGACAAGGAGGATGCTAGCCAACAGATTGATTTCAAGAGGCTAGTGAGCTCTTTACATTCTACTCTTACTATTAGGTTCCAGGGAGTAGACTAAATCACTGCATTTATTTCATGTATCTGTCTGCTTTGAAGTGTGATGCTGTAAATTCATGATGCTCACTCACACTGTAGTGTGTATCAGAATCTTCTAGAGAATTTGTTAAGACACTGGAACTCTCACCCTTAAAGTTTCTGATTTTGTAGATCTGGTGAAGGAACCAAGACTTTATATTTCTAAGTTCCCAGGTGGTGCTGATGATAGTGTTGACCCAGCCATAGCACATTAATTTAAGAAAATGATACACACTATTTAAATCAAAACTTTAAAAAACTATTAAGTCTTTCTGCCTGTTGTTTATTACATTAAGGAACACCCCCCAAAAAAATATTCACTTAAAATTTTCTTTTTTTTAACTTCTTTAGTCAGAGAATTTCCCCTAAATTTGATGATTGGCTTCTTCTAACTTTTAATAGACTCACAAGCCCCCGCTATTAAACTAAAAGTCACTATTAAGGACCACTAGAAGATAATACCTTATTTTACTTTATATTTCAAGCAGATAGCTTCTTAAAAATAATTTTATATTTATTCTTTAGTAAGATACCACAGTCATTATTTGAACAATTTAAACATTTTAACCAGTCTGAGGTCAGTACAACGTCTTTACCATTACCAGCTGTTTCTGTTACTATGGAAACTCAGCAGGGACTAGCAGGGTTACAGTTGTTAGGACCACACCTGGCTTATTTGCATCCAATTTAAGTTGAGAAAATTTTGAAAAGAAGAAAAGGTTTCTCCATGTGCCAGTGGCCTGTCAGGGTGGATGGGTTTTTCTCACTCTTGAGGCTTTTAGTGAGTGTGTTGAAGCTCATGTAGTTCTGTGTGTTCACTTGTGTCAGTGTTTTGCTGTCCTTTTTGTTTAAAGTGCTTTAGTATTTGGTTTAGGTTTTCTCTTTGGTTTACCCTTTTAAAACTTACAGTGTTTTCATTTTCATAGAGAGCTTAAAGTAGTATATATCAGAAATTTTCAAATAGAAAACAACCAAATTTTTCTTCATTTGTATTCTATCATAACATTTTAATAAGTTTTTGCCACTATAACAATGAGGATTTTAAGTTGTTTTCTCGTTTTCAGCATTAAAACAACACACACACACACACCCTCAACACCTTAAAGAAAACAGTTTTAACACATTTGTATTCCACTCTCACCAAATGACTGAAATTCCAATTAAGCTTTGGACTAATAATAATAATTAAGTAGTTTTCTAAAGTCTTGAAGCCCCCCACACTCAGGGCATTCCTATTAAGTAGTTCTCTATAGTCTTGAAGCCCCCCACACTCAGGACATTCTTATTAAGTAGTTCTCTATAGTCTTGAAGCCCCCCACACTCAGGGCATTCTTATTAAGTAGTTCTCTAAAGTCTTGAAGCCCCCCACACTCAGGGCATTCCTCTTATGCCCAACTAGAAGAACACTACAGGAGAAAACTGGAAAACGTTTCAAAAAGTATCATAAGTAAATCCAGTTTTTATGGTCAAGATTGAGGCTCTTAACCACATGAAAAATAATAAATATTCAGACTGAATTGCTAAGTTGAGTGTAATCTGAATCCTTTATTTTCAATTTCACTGGCTTTTGTAACTTTGATACCTAGGTCTTCTCCAAGGGATTTAGCCACCTTGGTAATATCGGGCATTGACTGCATAATGGGAATATTACCCAGCTATTGAGATTTTATAAGAAGCAAATGAAATGACTCATGTTAAAGAACTCTGAAATACACATACATAAATAACTGTCAAGTACATCCTAGCCAGATAGGCAAGGACAGTAGCCATATTGTTTTTCTTAATGCTGTAACAAAGTACCTGACAGGGGCTGGAGAGATGGCTCAGCAGTTAAGAGCACTGACTCCTCTTCCAGAGAACCCAGGTTCAATTCTTAACACGTACATGGTGGCTCACAGCTGTCTGTAACTCCAGTTCCAAGGGATCTGACAACCTCACCCAGACAGACATGAAGGCAAAACACCAATGCACATAAAATAAAAAAAGAAAAGAGCAGCAACAATAAAGAACTGACAGAAGCAACTTTAGCAAAGAATGGCATATTTCAGTTCACAGTTTAAATCCATCACACTGGACAAGGCTTAGCAGTAAAACTAGCTCCAGCTCTGACAGAGGGTGAGACCAGGCGCCGTCATTCTGTGTGCAAACTCGGGAGGCAGGGAGAGAGGGGACACTGCTTGCTCACTTTGCTTTCTTCCTTTGCCTTCTTACTCAGTCCGTGGTCCTAATAGATGGGGTGATGCCAGCCACATTCAAGGTGGGTCTTGTCTTAGTTAAGCCAGTCTGAAAGCACCTTCGTGATAGGCTCACAGGTGTGGTTTCCTAGGTAACGACGAGTCCGGTCAACTGATAATGAAAATGAACTATCTTGTAGTAGATTAGTGTTCAGAGATGTATCAGTTTTAACTGAACATTCTAAGGTTCAAAATAAAGAAGACAGTTTGAACTAGTTACATATTTGACTTTAATTTTTTTTCTAAAATAAAAATGTGTGTGTGTGGCCGGGCAGTGGTGGCGTACACCTTTAATCCCAGCACTCGGGAGGCAGAACCAGGCAGATCTCTGTGAGTTCCAGGCCAGCCTGGACTACCAAGTGAGTTCCAGGAAAGGCGCAAAGCTACACAGAGAAACCCTGTCTAAAAAAAAAAAAAAAAAAAAAAAGGGTGTGTGTGCCTGTATGTGGTGTATATGTAAGTGCATGTTTGTGTGTGTATACATGCATATGTGTGTATATGGAGGCCAGAAGATGATATTCGATATCGTCCTCAATCACCCTCTACCTCCTTTTTTGAGACACCTCTCACTGATCTGTTAGACTGGGCTCTAGGGATTCACCCATCTTCCAGGTCACACTTGATTTTGTGTGCACCATTACACCTAACTTATTCAGAATTCATGATAGGAATATGACCTCCAAATTACATGGATGAGAGCACTAGGTTTGGTTATGTAAATGCTATACCAGTTATTCTAATTAGTTAAGCTAATTGAAAAATAGCTTGACATTAAAAATACATGGCAAATGAAAGTCAGTGCCTGTACTAATTCTGTTGTTGTTTGAGGGTGTTCTGTCTGCTGGTCAAGATTCTTGAGACTTTTTAAAGACAATATATAATAGTCAACCAGTGATGCAGAATTCCTATACTGATCTTTCCCATTTTCTAAATGCACAGTGTCATCTTATGTTTTTAAGACTATTTTACCATTAATAAGAAAAACCTTCATTGACCTATCTGTAGTGTATTTCTTATACGATCTGATACAATTTGGAGGAGGTGAATACTAAAATTGAAAGTGGGTTGTTAGAGAAATGTACCCACTAAAGAAAATATTTAGCCAGTTTTTATCCAGCTTCATGAAATAATGGTACCTTAAAATACATGCTTCACAAACTCTCTTTAACTTCCTTGATCCTTCAGTAAGGGAGTATTGTAAAATTTGTTTAGTTAAGGAGGAATTGGGCACACGAGAGATGCCTACCTAATAGAGCTAAATATGCCCTGCTAACTAATCTAGAGTTTCCCATTTTATGTGATTTTTATCCCCTTAAGGTGTTTATTGAGCTAATTCTTTTTGTAGTAGACTGGAAAAGTAAGAAGACCTTTCCTATCTTTATAATTACTAAACTACTCTCAGTTTTCAGTCAATCAATTCAAAGAAAGAGTACAGTCTCTCTGTACCCAGTAAATATTTTCTATTAAGTCAAACTATTCATTTAGTAGCCACTGATAAACCCAAGTGTTGTGGTGATTGCCTTTTATTTTATGGATTGACTATTAAAATAACTTATCAAATACATAATTTTTCATTTTAACTCTGAAGTCTGTTTAAGATTTGTTGATGTGATGGAGTGATGATTGAGATGCCTTTGACCTAGCAATCAATGGAGATAGAGTCAAGTTAGCTTTAGCATTCAGTATATCATCTGTATTTTATAATAATAAAATAGTACGCCAGGCAGTGGTGGCACACGCCTTTAATTCCAGCACTCGGGAGGCAGAGCTAGGCCGATCTCTGTGAGTTCGAGGCCAGCCTGGACTACCTGTTTGCAAGCAGTACCCAGACAGTAGACACCTTTCTTGTTTGTATTGATGCCCTGGTGCTTGCATTTAAACTGACCAATAAAATGGTTGACCATCCAGCTGTCAGTCTTCTCTCCCCAAGTGGGGATTTCTAGCTGTGGATTAGACCTCAAAAGTGAGGACTGACACATCCTATCAGAAGTATCACCTCCCAAATAAAAGTCAGCACATTTCTTTCAACTTCAACCTTCCTATCTAAGCAATAAGCATTAGCAGTAGTTGGTTCTTTGATAATTCTAAGTACATTGAGGCCAGCGACAGTTCCAGCATCTTTTGTTGCCTACTGCTGAGAGTGATTGAAATAAGCTGGCACTGTGATCACAGCATTGGTAACAGTCTTCTGAAGATAGGCTTCTCCAGTTTCTTCATCTTCATCAGAACCTTAGAGCAGACCTCCTCTGGGTCGAAGCTTTTTGTCTCCCCTTTGTATTCTTCTTGGACATTGGACCTGCCTGCATCATTCATGACCATGAAGGGCCAATGCTTCATATCAGAGTGAGCAACAGCATCATCATACCTACACCCAATCAGATGTTTGGTGTTTAAAACTGTGTTGGTGGGGTTCATCACAACCCAGTTCTTCACAGCATCCCTAATTAATCACTCTGTTGGTAAAAGCAACACAGATAGCCTATTGTAGTTCAGTAACCCTGGTCAGTGACAATTCTACTTTTCCATGCTTGAAGACACCCACACAGGAGTAGGTGGTGCTAAGATAATGCCAACTGCAGGTCCTGTAGACATGTTGGTTTGCATGTAGGCCTAGCTCCCCTGGCAAAGAGACCACACCAACTCCAAAAGCTGTCCTGTTCAATGAGTCTGTTTCATAAGTAGGACAGTTTGGAATACCACAGTATAGAACCAATAATGTATTTTTTTGGGTTTTTTCAAGGCAGGGTTTCTTTGTGTAGCGTTGGAGCCTGTCCTAGAACTCTCTCTGTAGACCAGGTTGGCCTCGAACTCACAGAGATCTACCTGCCTCTGCCTCCTGAGAGCTGGGATTAAAGGCGTATGGCCACCACCGCCCGGCTAATAAATAGAATTTTTAAAAATAGTATGATAATACATCTAAAATATCACATTTATAATTGATTTTCCAATATTATGTCTAGTGAGATTTTATTTTAAATTAACTGTTTATTACATATAATAAAATTTAGGATTATAGTAGTTTTCAGTAAGTCTCTCTTCAGACAGTAAATAAACAATGGCACAAACTTTAGAAAGCTAAAACTCACACTTAGATCTGAGCTTTCACTAATAAAATTCAGAGGGTCCAATGTAGACTTCTGTTTCATAAGATACTGAACAGCCCCTCAGAGTACTGTATAAATGATTTTAAGTACACTATGACAGTAGGTTATCTGTGTATTTCATGACTCTCTAGAGTTCTGCTATCATCGTGCTAATATACACACTTTCTATGATTAGGGAGTTTTGAGAGTTTGGAAAAGCAAAGCTTCACTAGCATAAAAGCACCAGTGTGTGACAGTTTGTGTCAGCAAGTACTCATGAAGTCTTAATAATAACAGTTTTAGTTCATTCATTATTGTTGCTTTAGCTTATGGATATAGGTATTTTGCCTGCATGTATGTCTGTGCACTGTGTGCATGCTTAGTGCCTGCAGTGTTGAGTCCCCTGAACTGGAGTTATGGATGGTTGTGAGCCCTCATGTGGCTGCTGGGAATTGAACCTTTGTCCTCTGGAAGAGTAGCCAGTGCTCTTAACCACTGATCTATCTCTCCAGCCCCTCATTCATTATCATTTTTATTTACTTTGTCCACATTATGCAGAATTTGGTGAGGAATCTTTTAAATTGTTGTTGTTTCCTTCACATTCACTTTCACCTTTTTTTCTTCCCAGTGCAGGGCTTTGCTTATGTTAGGCAAATGCCATTGAACTGCATCTCCAGTGTTTAAAGTTTAAACATTTCAGCTAATTTCTTTGGAGCCCCGATTCTCTTTAGATCAGTAGTTCTCAACCTGTGGGCCATGGCCCCCACAGGTGTCATAAGATATTTATATTACAATTCTTAACAATAGCAAAACTACAGTTATGAAGTAGCAACAGAATAATTTTCTGGTTGGGGGTCACCACAACATGAGGAACTGTGTTAAAGGATCACAGCATTAAGAAGGTTGAGAACCGCTGCTCTAGATGGTAGTGACCTGAAAAAAAAAAGTGTCTGGATATTCATGTCTTCATTTCTCTTCCACATGCCTAAAAAAAGAGGGGGGTAGGTATTAAAGTTATACTTATTTTTATATCTGTTATTTTTAAGATTTATTTTTATGTGTGTGAATGTTTTTGCCTGCATTATGTGTATGTACCATGTGCTTGTCTAGTGGCTATGAAGGCCAAAAGGAGCATTGGATCCCCAGAAACAAGTGATTGTGAGTGCTGAGAACTGAACCTGGGTCTTATGCAAGGTCAGCATTTGTTCTTAACCACTAAGCTATCTCTCCGGACTCTAATTCTAATTCAGTACTTTAAAGTTTATTTTGTTTTATTCCTGTTTTCAGGATTTAAATTCTCTTTTCTAACAGTGATAAACTTAGCTCAGTTTATTTATTAGATGAACCTTCCTGTATGTAACCAATTTCCTGATTACTACTCTTCTCTTGACTAAGTTCAGATGCCTGCCTTGTTCTCAGGCTGAATTGTGAAGAAGAAAAAAAAAAGAGTGTGTTTATTATTTTATGGCAATTATTAAACTATCCAGATTGGCTCTACCTTTGGTTCATTTGATTCATCTATTATTATTTATTTTTAATTTGAAGAAAAAAATGATAGTTTCATGTTGGTGGAAGCTCTCTATTATTGATGGTTTCTCTAGAACATGAACAGTTAAACACAAATGATTTAGTCAAGAAGAACACAATACAACCTTAATTCACTCACACAGACAAAGTTTACTTAAAATACAAATTAAAATTTGCTTAGTATTGCTTTTAATTTCTTTTCTTATGACACTTAGACTAGTCTAAAACCTTACCCTTAAGCATGAAGTTATTTTGCAGTCATGTTAGATGTGAATTTTGAATCATGAAAATTCTTCTCTCCTTTTAGGAAAAGAAAGGGAGAAAATAGTAGGCATTGTGTTAGTTTCTTTTCTATTTCTGTGATTACAGTGCCCTGACTAAAGCAACTTAATTGGCTTACAGTTGTGGGGTGGGGGGGGGGAGACAGTCCATCCATGGCAAGGCAAGCCTGATGGTGGGAGCTTGAGGTTGCCCAGCAGTTAGGAAGCAGAGTAAGAACAAGATGTAGGGTTTGACTATAAAAGCACAAATCTCCACCCTGTAAACATTTCATAGCCTTTCCAAATAGTACCGCCATCTGGGGACAAAATGTTCAAACACATATAATCTTGTAGAATACTTTTCACATTCAAACTCCCAAAAATGTCACACCTCCTAATCCTTCTCAAACAGTTCTACTCACTGGGGGTCAAGCATTCAAATATATAAGCCCATTCTCATTCAAACCACCACATACATAATTTTGAAATATATAATTTGAAATGTTGCCCTTTTCAGCTCTATGTTATGCTATCACACAATATTATTCTCTGTCCTTTCCATAAAACCTGTTCCCCCATCTCATATCTCCAGTCCAGTTCATCTAAAAAAGAGTTGTTAATTATTGAAGTATTTATTGGCCTCTTCTCTAAAGGGATCTATAGGCCACTAATCAAGTCCTAACCCAGGTATTAGAAGGAGATTTGATTGAATTAATTCATGCTATTCTTAAAGATTTTTTCCCTACGGTGTTCTTTTTTGGATCAGTTTTAAACTTGGAGGTTCTTAGTTGATATATATGAGGAGCAAATAGTGTGTGTGTTTGACTCTGGTAGAAGTTATCTGACTTTTCTTTTGGCTATAAATTGTCCGTGGTTGGGAATATGAAGGAAGGATGTTTTTTCTTATTCTCTGCCTCTATTTGTAGAAACCCAGAACATTCTTTGAGTATTTAAACCTGTTCTAGAGAGCTCTCAGAGTGCCTAATTCACTAGTGACCAAAAGGGCTGCTTTTTACTGCCCTTTATACTGAAGTCTAGTCACCTGCCTAGGTGAGATTTGTAGAAGGGAGTAGGGTCCAACCTGGTGAGCTATAACCTTCATTCTCTACAGGGGAATCTAGGAATTGTCTTGGCCTAAGGCAGATGCTACTCACTGTCTCAATACAGTAAACAATTATTGCTTGTCTGTTGCTCCAGGTCTTACATGCTTGAACACAGAAGACCAAGTTAAGCAAAGAAATGATATCTTAAAGAGATTCTTGTGTGGGGTATTTTTTTTTTTTGAAAAGGGCAAATTGCAGAAGTATTCTATAAGGGAAAAGAAAATTTTTGTGAATACAGAAAAGGAGGGAATGAAATGTTTTATCAATATCAAGTGTATTCTAGTTAAATGACTACTTCACCAGAAGTAAGTTTAGGCCATTTCGTCATTCCTTCTCATCTTTTCCCACCAAGCAGAACTTGTCCAGTCCAACACATTGTATCTTAAAAACTCACTTGGAACTAGTATCCTATGCCATATTTTTGCTTATTTTAATACAAAGTAGTATGACTTATTACTCAATAAAATTGGTACTTTGAAAGATGTGTTGTTTGCCAGATAACTCCATGTCCTTCTGGCTTATAGGGTCTCTTACTCCTGTTTCTGCTCCAGGTTAGATAGAGCTTCTAAGACTTTGTGCTGTTGATCCCTTGTGCCTAAGTTTTCAGGCAACCATGGGTATATAAATGCACAAAATAGGTGTACAAATCAAAATTGATTGATAATAAATCATAGTATTATTTTAAAATAATACTTGATATGTATATATTTTGCCATGTTAATTAAAGATTAATATAAATTTGCATACTAATAAGATGTACCTGCTTATTTATTTTATATAGAAGTCTTGGCTGAATATGTGATACTACAAAATATAGTGCTTTTCAACATTTTTTGGGTTGACCAATATTTTTATTTTTACAATAGTCAGGGTTGAGAATGCCACTTCACATAAGTACATTGTGTAAAATGGCAGAAATAGGCTTAGGTACATTTCAGATATTGTTGGAAATAATGTCCTAATACCAAACCAAAATTCATTTAGTAATTTTTTAAGAAACTGAGATCATCAATTCACAGACATTCTTAAAATCAAACATTCTTAATACAATACAAAGATACAGTATTCTTTTTTAAAGTTTTTTAAATGTGTATATATGTGTTTGCATAAATTTATATATACTGTGTGTGTGCAGGTGCCTAAGAAGACCAGAAGAGGGTCTCTGAAATTGGAATTACAGATATAATTATGAGCCACCTGATGTAGGTTCTGGGAACTGAACCTGGCTCTTTTGCTACATAGAGCAGCACACACTATTAACTGCTGAGCTATCTCTCCAGCCCCAAAGCTGCTGTAATTTCCTTCTTGTGTACTGATAGGAAAATACTAAGTCTTATATATTTCTGTAAGAGCTGAAAACTCTGTAAGTACAGTTGTAAGTACATACTGTACATTATAACAAATTAATCTTGAATCTGAGCTGAGATGTCTCAAGTAGCATTGGTTGACACTGGGTAATATGACAGCATGTGCAGTACATAATGTTCATATTGTATGTTCAGAACCAAGGCTGTAGTGAAGTTGTGTAATACAACACTGGACAAATACAGTAATACATTTGCAAAGAGCTTTGCAAATACATTACACACATCTTTATTTCATAGCATTTTAAAAATCAGACATCTAGCATGCTTGAAGGTTAGTGATAAATAAAAACAGGTTATCAATGAGTGGGTACCCTTAAGAACTCAACTTCTATCTAGTGTATTATTTGTATACACTTACTTTTAAACACTGTATCTTTGCTACCAATTATTGGTCTCCTTCTTCAGGACTGAATCAAGCCACTTTATAGTCTTTTTCCCCTCTCCCTTCCTCTCTCTCCCTACTCTTGAGTTCTTTGAATGTGTGACTCATCCTTAATGTGTAGGTTTAAAAAAGAACTTGGATCTTGATGTCAGCAGAATCTAGATTGAAATCCTGGCTCCAAGTTATTAATGTGCCATTGAGTAAAAAGCGCTTTAGTTTTCTGTGCCTTAGTTTCTTTATTCCTAAGAATTTAACAGGCCTTACTTTGCAGTGTTTTTATAAATCTTCTGGATTTTTATAATGATATCTGAAAGGTTGTAACTTAATTTCAAACTTTAATAAACATGTTTAGTAAGGATATATGTATAGAAAGTTACACACACACACACACACACACACACACACACACACACACACAGGTCCACTAAGTGGTATTGCTTAAAAATACTAATTCTGCAGTTACATGGCCATTTGGGAATGATATCTATTCTAAGTAACAAACTATCTTCCCCTTGAGTTTGATTTTGGTGCAAGCATGTTGCATGTCGGCAGTCAGCTAATGGGCTGGTAATTCAGTAGTTTAGAAAGATTCCTATAATGAACATCTGCTTTCAGAGATGCTTGTGTACACTCGGCCCTGCTTTTGCATTTATGCTGTTGTCGTGTTTTAAGTGGACTTTCTCCTGACAGTGTGTGTGTGTTAATAACTGGAAAATTCCCTATCAGTAGACTAGCACCATCTTGACAAGCCTGTGTTCTGCTTCTACCTTGCTAATTGTTTCCTTGGGATTATTTGGATTGTGTAGAAAGCCCTTTGCAAATCCTCTTATTACTGAAGTCATTGTTGCCAGCAGGAATAAGATTAAAGGTGCTTAAGTCTGTAGAGTTGTTTCTAATTTGTTCATGTCATTTCAGTGGCATTTTAACAGAACTCTGTCTCCTGCCCCTCCCTTCTCCCCTGGTACTATCTCAAGTTAGGTCCAAGATGCCAGACCATTGGAAGAAATCTCACTTTATCCTCCTAATTATTATGCTGGCACTCCAGAGATAATTTTTCCCTTCATGCACTGCCAATTAATATGCAAATAAGCTGATAAATATTTATGTATTCATTTAAATTATGCAGGGAGTGCTTTCAGTGTATTCTGTAAATGAATTGTTCCTGGACTTCAAAGTGCTGGCTGCTGTGCTAACGAGGAGAGATTTGCATAAGGCCCTAATCACACGCATACTGATTAAGCTTCATTATGGAAACTGCCAGCTGCAATCTTTGTTTCTATTTTATTACAAAAAGGGGAACTTTTCATGCTTCAGTTGCCTTGACAATGTCAGTCCTAGCTGCTAGAAGAGACTAAAACTCCTCTGAGCAACTGAAGTTTCCTTATTCAGTTGAAGATTGCTATGGTGTAACTGAAGTTGTAGTTTGCTTCTCTTGTTAATTCACTGCCACTCCTCCCACCCTTGTTCTCTTAAGAACCTAGTACAGATTTGTTAGAATAGTAGTACCTTCTTTTCCCCACCCCAAACGATACCTGTTCCTTCTTGCTTTGGACTGTCTGCATCTCCTGAAGATTTTACAGCAATGCTGGACTGCAGTGACTGTGTTCTAGGTGGGTACCAGCACAGTTTTCTTACAGCTTTAATATGGAAATAGCATGTGTGGGATTGACTATGCATAAACGCTCAATCACATATGCAGCCATCATGGGGGAGGGGAAGGCTTGAGCAGAGGAGGAGGAAAGCATTTGCAAGGCAAGAGCATGCTTGAGTTTGCTGTAGGTCCCTCCCTAGGACTAGGTCTTCTAGTTCAGAGCCTATTTTCAGCAAATAATGTGTTTGAATTTGGCTTGCATGGAGGACATTTTTGCTTTTTGGAGATTTCTATAGGAAGTAGTATATGTAGTTGAAAACACACTTTAAATCAGAAACAAAATACATACTGTATCAAAATAATATATACATACTAATAAAATGTTTTGCCTATCTAATAAGAATGCCTCATTAAAAACCAAAAATACTAAATGAAAACTTAAGGTGGTATTATAGTGCAGATTAATACCGTTACTTTTATTACAGAGGGAAATTATAGTGGTTACTGCACTGTTGATCAGTTTCTAGATTTTAGAAGTTATGGGCCATTTTCAAATTTTGCCTATGATTAGTCATTTTGATTTTTTAAAAGCAGCTCTTTTTTAGGAATCTGCACTTTTAAGTATTGTGGAAAGCCTGTTACATAGTGTGTTCCCTACAGAGCAGGAAACCTTTTGGAAAGGGAGATTGTCTGCTTGAATAAATGAAACATTTTCTATGATAAAAGATGGATTGAAGTGCTTTGGTGTGGATAGATACATGATGCCTCTTGGTGGCCATATTTTGTGAGTTTTTTATGTTTACATGAGGAAAGATTGAAGCCTTTTTAGGAAAGTCATTTGATATAAACCCCAAGAATTGAATATCTTAGGCTTAAAACTTTTGCAAATTATTTTATTTCCTGTGTCATTTTCCATTCTTGAAATTAAAGCAGTTGTTAATGATAAAGTAAATTGATACTTCCTGGAAATGTCTGAATTTTTATACAGAAAGATGTGTTCAACGCAAGTTAGCAGTAATACTTGTCCATCAAAGTAAAGACTACTAGCTCAGGGTTACACATGTCACAGACAAAACATTGATGTTAGGTAGGAATTCAATCCAGTAGTAACGTTAGGTGTTAAATTAGACTCATTATGTGATCAGCTAGGTGACATAGACTTGTGCTTTTCCTGTTACCAAAAAAAAAAAAAAAAAAACAACAACCTGTAAGTATCAATGAATAATTTATTTGTATTTTCTCTTTTGTGTGTATCAAGTTTGAAATTCAAGAAATGAAAGAAAAGTGTCATTTTGAACTATTTTTACCATTTATTTTTAAATGTCAGAAACTATATCTACTACTTAGAGTTGAGACTAAGTATTACTGAAACAGCCTTCTCATCATTACTTAGCTAATTAGGATTTTATTTGGTCTGTTTTGTGTTTGAAGTAATTTTGTTTAATGCTTTTGAAGGTCTTGACAGTAAATAGAAAGTCCTTAGAAAAGTAATTTAAAATACCTATGACATAATTTTTAAATTTATATATAAGTGTGGAAATTAGGCTATGAATTATGTAAGACTTAGCTCATGAGTTATTAAGAATTAGACTTCTTGGTTACTATGGTATCTGGACATGAAGAAATTATTAACTCTTTATACATGTTTATAGACTCATAATTTTTTCTACTTTGCTTTAAAATACATTATAAAGGAAGCATTGAGCGTGTATATAATGACATTTTAGTTTTGTGATATTTGTTAAATTTTGTAAGATTTTGTCAAACTGTTAAGTCAAACAGAAAGCTAATTTTTACTTAGTTGTACACCTGGTCCTTTCAAACTTTAGTGTGCTTTCAGGTGGTATTTAAATTTTTTTTGGACAGTAGAGGAGGAAGTTGTAGAACGACTTCATTTATGACCACAAACAGAAATTTTAACCCTTTGAACAAGCCAGGAATACCATAGAACCACCTCAGCCCAGAAGACATGTATCGGTTATAAAAATGTACTATATTAGAAAAGAGATTTCCTAGTGTCTTAAAAAAATACATATTGCCCATTTTCTAGGTTATAAAATATGAAAGAAAGATTCCTGGTATTTTTCCTCATTTCTTATGCATAGAGGTAATGCAGGTATTGACAGCATGGTTGGGACTTAGAATGATTGTTTTGACTTCCTAATTAAAAATTTCCTGCAGATGTCTTTAGAAAGACAGTATAATTTATAATAGAAAAACAGTATAGTTTGATTCGTTCTCTAATCATAACTTAGTTAATGGTTCTTAATGAGGGAGAAAAAGTAGAACTTACTTGACATGAACCTTATTTCATGACAAATACTCTAAGTCTGTAGTAAGTATAGAGCAAACTGTTTTGTCTGTTCTGTTCCCTTTGGAAAAGAAGTTGGCCATAGGCGTTCTGTCTTCTTTCCTGCGTGTGCTCTGGAATTGCTAATAGCGGCTGACAACGTTTCACTGTGGAGACGACAATTTAATACACTAAAAGGAGCCCTACATTACAGATCCATGTGTAACTGGGTTCTATAGTTCTTGTAGAACTACAGAGATTCCTGTTATGCCTTCTGCTGCAATTTGTTATGCTTGTTTTTAATGAGGCATGTGTTTGGCATACCCCTGTGTTGACTCTAGTTTGGTTAAGGAAGTCAGATAGATGTCTCAGACAAGTTTCATTTCATCTGTTAGATTATTATTAAATGTGAATTTCTTTTTAGTTATAATTAATACTTTTGTTTTTAGAAAAAAATACTATGGGAATAATAGTTCTTTTTTTTTTTTTTTTTTTTTTTGAGGTGTTTGCTACTTCCCAGTTTATTTTAAATGTATATTACATTTGTCTGTCATAAATTATTTTTAGCATGTCTGACTGTAATATCTTTTTCAGCTTAGATTTCTCTCTTTAAAGAATCTTAAAATTGGTTAGATAATTTATTTATGGGTTCCTTTATGATCCAGGAGCCCTGAATATCTCTGAGGTAACTCAGTTTGTATTGTTGTAGCCTGCCATACGCCATGCATGGGCTTCTCGAAGTGAACCATGGTGATGTTGGTTAACCCTCGCTTTTGCTCTGCTTTTGGCTCTTTGGCTTCATCTTCACACTACTTGTTTTAAACACCTTCTCCACCTCTGGCTTATTGTAGATTCAAGAATGAACCATCCGTCAGAGACCAATAAACCGTCTATGGAGAGTGGAGATGGCAGCACTGGTAAGGAAGCCTTCTCTTCTCCATCATTTACATTCACTCTCAGCAAAACCGAGGGGTTGTACACTTAACCCGGATGCACACCTGACCGTCCAGAGACGTTTGTGTCCTTGCTTGGACAGTAGGACTTAGTACTTGTAGGGACTGGCATGATGTTTGTTTAACATTATCTAACTCCTCTGAGGAGTGCTTCATTTACCTGATTCCATCCATCAGAAACAACAGAGTAGTTATGGGAATGGTCCTTTGGGACAGGTAGACCTGGGTCTGGATTATGAATTTGCCACTCAATAACTATGTGACTTTAGGCAACTTCCTCAGTCTTTTTGAGACTTAATTTATTTAGTAGGGATATTTATGGGTCATCATGAGTACTGAATGAGAACATATGTGAAGTGTTACAGCATCATATGAGCCAAAAGCTATTCTGTTAAGTGTCTTGGTTATAGTATAATCAGAATAGTAGATGCTATCCACCATGCATTTAGTATAAATAAATTATACTAAAGTTACAATGGTGTCAGTGAGGAGTTATAGACACATCTAATACATCCTTTCATTTTAATAAAATTTATTCTTGATCAAACTGCATATCAGGAGACAACTAAGTATCATATAAATGAAAAAACTGAAAGCCCTTTGAGAGAAAGGTAAATTTATTTAAAAAAAAAAAAAAAAAAAGTACGACTTGTCTCCTCAGCCCATCCTTGTAAGTCAATCAGCTCATAGGACATTTGACATCTGTCAAATTAACTGTCATCTGACAGATGGGATACAAGGATTTCCCCAGTTTCTGGTAGGGGCAAAATGTAAAAGTATTGAAACATTAAGGGAATTGTGTGGGCAAGGAGTTGTAGAAAGTCATTGTTTGTAAAGTAAACTAGGTTTTTCACTTAAGAGAGAGGGTTTACTCTACTATTTCAAAATATGCCTAACTACAGGAGGTAGTAAGGATGAGTCACTCTGGAATCTTTGTTTTCGCTGTCTCACTGTAAACTGCCCTGTACTTGGAGTGGTTTGTCAACCTCTTCACCTCTGAAAAATTGGTACTTCCCTGTGGGAAACTGAGCTGGGGCTTTCATGTTGTCTTTGTCATATTTAATATGCTCCCGCCTCTCTTGTTGAGGCTAACCAAATAGACTACCCAAGACAGGGAAGATCAGCATCACTTTCTGGCCAAGTTACCACCCAGCCTCCTGGTTTCGGTTCTCTATTTGGGCACCTTCCTCCTCTATCTTGCAGCACTGACTTACGCTGATGTGAGGGTCATTGCCAAAGGAGTGGGACTAAGTAGCGGTGAGACCCATGAAGAGTCAAGAGAAATGTGGGTAAAACTCCCACACCTAAAGAAGAATGGCTTCCAAATTTCTCTAAGGGATGAGAAATAAACTCAGAATGATTACAGAATGTGAGAAGATCCACTATGTCAGACCCCTGGGAATCTCTATATTTACTTTTAATACCACAGTTCCTAACTATTGATTTACAACCTTTGTTGTGCTTTTTAAAATCTTTAGTGCTGTGCATATTACCTGATTCCAATTAAATTCTTGTGCCAGGTAGATATTATTTCAAGGAATAGGAAGTTGAAGTATAAAACCAGAGAGGAAATAAAGGCAAGTTTAGGATTTGGACCCTGTATAAGATTTTTCTCATCAACTATAATACATAAAATTGAAAACTTTAAGTAACCCATTGTTTATGTTCAAACCTAAAGTCATTTATAGAACTATTTAAGATAAATTCTGGCTGGAGCACTTGTTGAACAGTTTGTGACTTTCTTGCCTTGTGACAATATGGAATGTGTAACAGACCTCTTTCATAGAGCTGAGAATAATCAATTCACATGTTACTTCTTTGTGTTTTGGTGGTGTTTGTTTATTTATTTTTGTAGAGACAATGTCTTATATAGCCCTGGCTGGCCTAGAACGCATTATGTAAAAAACCAGGCTGGCCTTGAACCTCCCTTTGATCCTGGTGCCCTGCCTCAAGAGTGCTGGGATCAAAGGAGTGTGACATACTCCCAAAAGATACTTTTAAAGGCCAATAACACACTTTCCTAGACATCTTTGCTTTTCCATCACTAGTAGTGGTGGTTAATAGTCTCTTTCCAAAGAAAGAAAATTAATTGCTTTTCTGTAAGATCCCTGCTAATACGGTAACATCTAGCTAGATCAAATAGAGCTGGCTACCACCCTGTGAAGCATAGCAGCTCACTTCCTGTTTACCTACTGTAGTGTGCAGTACTTTCATAGACATAAATTGCTTCCATTTTTTGGACCCTTACATTCACTTCAGAATTACACACTTCATCAATTTCTCAATGTTAATTAAGGTTAGCTGCTATTTCTTAGCACTCCCTGCTGGTGTTAATTTGTTAGTGTAGAAATACAGACATATATTTGAGTTATTTTTATATATTAGATTATCATATTTGGTACATTAGAAATAAAATTACAGTTTTTTAAAGTAGAGTGTGATGGGTCATGCCTTGTAAACCCAGAAGTTGGAAAACCAGGTGAGAGGATTGCCATGAGTTGGAGCCCAGTCTAGGCTACACAACAAGACCGTGCCTCAAAGAAAGAAAAAGGCAAAGGCAGGCAGTATTTGTGCCATGCTGATAAGGAAAGAAAATAATGGCTTATGTGGATGATTTGTGCCTATGTATTAGTTTTCATTTTAAAATGTAACGAACCTACACACTGTTTGCTCTTTTTCATCGGTTTAGTAATTATGATTTTTTTTGGTAGTTTGGGGGGGGGAGGATTTCACATTTTAAAGAAAATAACCTGAAATATTATATAAAACCGAAATCTGACACTTTATAGATTCAGGAAATTTGTGTTAACATTAACATTTCCTGCAATGTTCACATCTATAATAATTTTGAATTAAAGGTTTTAAGGGTATTGAGAGGTATAAAGTTCAGGCATATCTGACTGCATTTTGAATAAATAAGCTTCATATGTTCACAGAAAATCTGTGGTTTAGATTTGTTCAGGTTTGCCTGTTTTATATGTAAAATGTTACAGTTGGTGTTATTAGATACAGTATAAACAGATTCAACTCTCAGTCTTCTGAGGCTTAGCCAAAGCAGACAGAAAACTGATTCTGAATAGGTAATGATGAGTTATCCAAGAGCAAACATAGAGAAGCAACATAATGTTAATACATAATGGTATTTCTTTCTGTTTTGGTTTTTGTTTGTTTGCTTAATTATTTGTTTATACATAATGTTATAGTGCATGCCCTTAGTCCCAGCACTTGGGAGGCAGAGGCAGGCAGGTCTGTGTGAATTCAAGGCCAGCCTGATCTACATAGTGAGTTCCAGGACAGCCAGGGCTACATAGAGAGACCCTGCCTCAAAAATAAATAAACAAATGAATAAATAAATTTTCAACTTTATTATTAAAAAAAAATAAGTTGCAAAGAAATAAACACCATACACCAAAGTTAACCTGACTCAAAAGACTATACAACTCAATGAACTTCTATACAATTAGATTATCCATTTGAAATGGAAGCTATGAAGTTTCACATTGGATTTTATACTTCAGTATCAAATATATTTTTGTGCAGTATCCACTACCAAAACTAAAAAACCCATGTCAGAGTTAGAACTAGAAAGCACTTAGCTTTGTGTCCCTTTTCATAATTTGTATCCCTCACCTGCACTCAGTCCTTTCTTACCCGATAGCCCTTCTCTTTTCTACATGTTCTACTGTACCCATAGATACATATATTTGCATATTACTGGCAATATAAGGGGAATGATGTTTTTTTTTCTTTCTGAGATTGTATGACCTCACTTTATAATACATTCAAAGTCCACCCATTTTCCTGCAAATTTTATAATTACATTTTTCTTTAGAACTGAATAGTATTTCATTTTTTAGATCAAATTTTCTTCCAGTTCTTTGCTCTAGTGAATAAGTCAGCAGTAAACATGGGGTTGCAAATATCTCTATGAAAGGCTGTGGAGTTCTGGGTATGTGCCCAGGAGTGAAACAGCAGGATTATATAGTACTTCTATTTTTAATTATTTGAGAAATTTCCAAGCTGATTTCCACAATGGCTGTACTAATTTGCATCTCCTCCACCAATAACTCTTTCTCACCACATCCTCTCCAACATTTGTCAGATTTATTGATGATAGCCATTCTCACTGGAGTTAAGATGGTAGTTTATAAATTTTCATTTCCCTGATGGCTAAGGACATTAAACAGTTTAAAAATAGTTATTGGTTATTTTTCTTTCTAAGTTTTTTGAAACAGGGTTTCTCTGTGTAGTTTTGATGCCTGTCTTGGATCTCACTCTGTAGACCAGGCTGGCTTCAAACTCACCACCTGGTTCTGCTTCCCGAGTGCTGGGATTAAAAGCATGTACTACCACCACCACCTGGCTTTGTGTTTCTTCCCCCCCCCCCCCCTCCTTGGAGCTGAGGACCCAACCCAGAGCCTTGTGCTTGCACTCTACCACTGAACTAAATCCCCAACCTCTGTGTTTCTTTAAGAAGTGTCTATTCAGTTTATTTACCCATTTGCTGATTGGCTTTTGTAGTTCCTTGGTATTTAACTTTTATGTACTTGTTTGTAAATTCTAGATATTAGCCCTTTGTTTGAAGTGTAATTGGTAATAATTTTCTGCCATTCTGTAGGCTGTTTGCTCTGTTGATTAAGTATTTCTTTGACAGTTTTTAAATATGCTTATAGGCCAGGTAAAAAGAACCACTATTGAGGGAGAAAGTGTACAAATTAAAACAAGTGGATTGGGGACCATTGGAAGGGTATAGTGGCCTGCCTGTAATTCAAGCCTGGAAGGTAGAAGTGGGGAGGGGGGGATCCTCAAAGCAAGCTGGCCAGGAAGACAAGCCATATCTTTTAGCACTATGCTTGATTCAAAGACTTTTACTCAGTGAATATGGTGGAAGAGTGATCAGGTGTATCCCCAATATCAGCATCACCCATGCACATACAAAACATGCATATACACCACACACATGAAAAATAAAAAACAAGAAAACGAAATGAGAGAGAGTAAGATGAGTATATAGAACAAAAGGTTGACTTTACAAATGAAGTTGGGAAGAAGAAGAAAGGAAAACTGCATTTTATCTCCAGTGCTCTGGCTACTACTGCACCTGGGGAGGTCTCTGAAGTGGAGTCAAATAGTGAGTTTGATATCACGTTCATCTTACAGAAAAATACATTTAATACATTATGAGCAGTCAATATTGAGAATATTCATTAAGAAGTAAGTGTCTCATGGGAATTCAGTGTACAAAAATTTTATTTCTAGTTGGAAGGAAGAGTAATGGAAGACATTAGAGGAGGTAAGAGTTTATGCTGCCCATTGAAGGTTGCATATTAATGTAATGATGGTTGGCAATTTATAGTCAGCATGAAGAAGCAGTAAATTCTGAGATGAGGTGAAAGAAAGTGGTACCAAGTACCTCTGATTCCTTTAAAAAATTAAGATGTATTATATGATTTCCAGATCCTTTTTCCCTTAGTCATTCTCAGAATTACAGAGTTCCATTTTTATAGACTTTAATTCACTCATCATTACCATTAGCTTACTAGAATGTGTAAAGCAACTTGCTGTGTTCATGCATTGTGCTTGTATCCAGTTAACTCTCTTTTTTTTATTGGAATTGATCCAAAACTCCTTTATTCTGCTGTGTGTGTGTGCATGTGTGCTTACACATGAGTATGCAGGTAGGGTTCCCAGATATGCGCATGTGAATGGCAGAGCAGGATATTAAGTTTCTTCCTCTGTTGCTTTCTCCCTTGTTGCAATGAGAAGGGTGTCTCACGGAACTGGAAGCTTGTGTGGCTAGGTTGTCTGGCCAGCTCTCCTGCTCTACCTGTGTCCATCCTCAGTGATAGGGTTTCAAGCACACGCACATGGCTTTTCTCCTGATGGTTGAGAATTCAAACTTACACTTGTAGAACAGGTGCTCTTACTCACCGAGTGGTCCCAGCCCTGAATCCTGTCCTTTTTCACTAATTATTTTCATACAAATGACCTCTCCTATGACAATATCAAGATCTTTTTAGTTTTAGTAAACGAAAAAGCCAAAGTGGTTTAGTTATATAAGCCAGTGTACATTTATGAAATATCACCCCAAAAGTTTTTGCTATAAGAAGTTGCTGATAAATAGTGAGTTCTTCATTCTGTACTATATATAGTGATGTAGCTAGTGGCTGTGTGACCCTATCCCTAGGGAGATGAGATAAGAAAAAAAGACCTACTTAACCCAGATAGGGAACTAGCAACAAACCGAAGTAAAGATAATATCAAGTCCAACTTGATAAGGCAGTGAGTTTGAATTACAGGGGTAGGAGTGAGGAGTTAGTTACTGGAGCAGAAATGACTCAGAGACAGCTGTATCACTAAAGCCCACCCCAATGTAAGTGAGACTTAGGAACGCTGGAAACCTAGCATTTCCTACAACAATTTGCAGGCAGCTGGACAGTTTGGAGAGCGTTTCTTGGGCAGCACAGCTTGTCTGAGTGTCTCTTGGCAGTGTTTACTGCTTATATAAACCTGCAGGGGGAAGAGCCAAGTATGTCTGGGTCCGTTTCAGGGACTTCTTGAAGCTTCTGGGTTGTTTAATACCTGAGTCCTAACATGCGTCCCTGAGGGATGGAATGTATCAACTCAGAGGAAATTGCTGTACAATGCTGGTATTAACATATTGTGTTCACAAAGAATAACCAGACATCATTTTCTCTAACATAAAGAAAAGGATCCTGAAAGACTTGGACATTAGTGATATAGCTGTTTTTCTTTCGTAATTTTAAGAACTTGATGCCTTTCAGCCTGCATCTTGGAAACATTTCTAGATGAAATTCTCAACAAACCAAACCAGTGTCATTACAGATTTCAGATTCAGGACTACCTTCCCTTTGAACTGAGATTTTATGTAGGGGTTATTTTTAGTATTCTTTTCTCTTTTGTCATTTTTAATATTAGCGTAGTGTTTATTGCATATTTTACTTGTGAACTACATTCTTCATTGGCAGGGGTGGTGCTTACAAGTCCCAAAGTAGAAATTCCAACACTAGTATTGATTGGAGTGCTTTTATAGTAAAATTTTAAATAAGAGGAAATTTTATGACAACAGTTCTCAACCTGTGGGTCATGACCCCTTTGGCAAATCTTTATCTCCAAAAATATTTATATTATGATTCATAACAGTAGCAAAATTAGTTATGAAGCAGCAATGAAAATAATTTTATGGTTGGGGATCACCACATGTGGGGAACTGTATTAAAGGTCACAGCATTAGGAAGGTTGAGAACCACATTGCTCTGTGGGTTACTGAAAGTGGCTGAAGAGCTTCTAGAGAGTCTTGGGAGCAGAGTTAAACGTAGATTATTATGCTGTTCTTTTCTTCTAAAACCAGACATCAAATACCTGTGAGAGGAAGATAGTCCTTCTTCTAGTGCTTAATTGATAGGTATCGGTCAAAACATACTGTTTCTATTACATATTGAGAAATTTGCCTTGGTTCTATCCATGTGCACCTGAAGAAAGAAGCAAAGGAGCTATAATTACTGAACCTTGGAGAATGGCAGCACTGGTGTGGAGGTGCACACCTTTAATCCCAGCAGGTGGGAGGCAGAGGCAGGCAGAACTTTGAGTTTGAAGCCAGGCTGGTCTGCACAGCCATTTCTAAGACAGCCAGAACAAAGAGAGATCCTGTCTCCAAATAAACAAACAAATAATAATAATGGCACTGAATTTTGATTGTACATTTATAGTAAATGATTGAGAAAGAAACTCATCCTTTTGCCAAAGATACACAAGTGATGAGATACACCAGTAACAAACTTAAAATTTTAGCAGTCGTCTCCATTTTAGTCATTACTAATTAAAATATTTAGGGGTGGGGGATTTACCTCAGTTTTAGAGCGCTTGCCTAGCAAGCGCAAGGCCCTGGGTTCGATCCTCAGCTCCATATATATATATAACACTGAGAAGATTTGTGGGCACAAATCATCAGAGATTGTAACTTTCTCCTTCTCCCTTAAAGGGTAGCTTAGCTTCATGTCATTTTTCCCAACAGGAATAAACGAATTTTATATATATATATATAAAAGAAATTTCCAACCATGTTATACTTTACAACTTGCTTGAAGCAAAAATCTAGACTCCACTGCTCTTTCAATTAAATCCAGTATACAGTAGCCTAGTCTAGAGTATTGGCAGCAGAAATTGGGAGTCAAATTTAATGAGCCATTGCTGGTGGGGGTGAGAAGATTGTGAGGGAGTAAAAATAAGAAAGGAAGACTGAAATCTGAAAAGAATACTTGTGTTGGTGTAGGGCTGGGGATGTGATGCCATTCTTAGAGTAGGGACTGCCCAGAAGAGAAGTCCAAGATAAAGGGATGTATTTCAGCTATGAAAATGTTACATTCAGGATGTCCTGTAGTATTTGAAGGGGAAGGTACAAGCAGCTAAGAAAAGCAGTAAGTTCCTGAGGAAAGAAAGAATCCTGTGCATGAAGGTCCTACATAAGGAGCTCTTTGAGGAAGAGTGAAATAAGTTGAAAGAAAGATAATCACAGAACCCTGCTTCACTATTGAAAGGATTAGTAGATGAATAGGAGCCCCATACCACTTCCTGGTGTCCAGCAGCTACAACTGATATTTAAATTTCAATTACATGCAATTAAGAATTCAGTCCTTGGTCACACACTGACATGCTTGGTAGGTTCATTTAGTCATGGATAGTGAGTGATAGTTAGTGTCACTAAGGTTGAGTAAGCCATGCCTTCATTTCATTTGGTTGAGGAATTTTAAAATTTCCTCCCTGATTGCTTTGGTGACCCTACATACACTCAAGAAAGAGTGCATTGTCGTGTCATGGTTTATGCCTATAATCCCAACCTTCAGAAGTGGAGGCTGGAAGAGCAGGAGTTCAAGGCTATCCTCAGCTATTCAGCAAGTTTAAAGCCAACCTGACCTACAAGAGACAAACCAGAAAGGTAATATATTGTGTAGTTTCCGTGTACTTGTGTAGTTTCCATAGTTTTTCTTGCTATTGATTGTTTTATTTCAGTTTGATTGAATAAGACATAAGAAATTACTTTAGTTCCTTTTTTATTTGTTAAGACTTACCTTGTGGCCTAAGGAAGGAATATTGTGTACATATCTGTTAAGACTATTTGATTTATGATGTAGTTTAAGTCTAAAGTTTTTTACCTTTTAGATTAGACAACCTATTTAAAGATGAGAATTGAGTATTAAAGTCACCCATGTTTGTTTTGTCAGTGTCTGCCACCTTTTCTACCCATTAGTGTTTATTTGATAAATTTGGGAGCTTCTGTATTTGATGCATGTATGTTTACAATTGGGTCTTCTTGATGGGATGTTCCTTTAGCTAGCAGGTAGTGGCTTTTTTTATAATTCTGGTTTGAAGTCCACTTTATCATATATTTCTTGTCTTTCTTTTTTTTCTTTTTGGTTTTTCGAGACAGGGTTTCTCTGTGTAGTTTTGAAGCCTGTCCTGGATCTCGCTCTGTAAACCAGGCTGGCCTTGAACTCACAGAGACCCACCTGGCTCTGCCTCTTGGGTGCTGGGATTAAAGGCGTGGGCCACTGCCGCCGACCACTTTATCATATTTCAGAGCAGCTTCTACCAAGCTTATTGTTTACTTTTATTCACTTGATTAGTTGGCTTCTGTACTGTAATTCTCAGTCTATATCTAACTGATATGTTTCTTGACAATAACAGTCTGATCTAGTTTTGTAATCTGGTCAGCCAGTCTGTCAGTGAGTTGGGACCATTTACATGTAAGTTGATACTGAGAAAGGTTAACTAGTTTTGTTGGTGTTTTTCTGGTTGGTTGAGTTATTTGTTGTTTTCTTTCTCCCTGCTAGTAGAGGTTTTCTGGTTTACTATGTATCTTTTTTCCTTCTCTGTGTAACATTTCTTTAAGTGGTTTCTACAGTGCTGCTTGATTGACATAACTGCCTTAGTTTGTGCTTATTCTGAAATATCCTTATATTTTTGCCCATCTTAAAGAATAGCTTTGTGCTATATAGTAGTCTTAGCTAGCAGTTAATTGACTTTAAAGAGATGAAATATGCCACTACATCCTTCCCTGGCTTTTTGGTTGCTTTCAAGATATCAGATATTATTCTGATATCTTTGTCTTTGTAGGTAAGTTGGCATTTTCCCCTTTAATTTTAAACCGTTTGCTTTGTATTTTAGGCATTTGACTATAATCCGTTGTGGTGTGATATTTCTCTTTCCATTTCTATTTCAGGCTCTAAATGTCTTTTACATTTGAATGCCTACTTCTTTCTCTTGATTGAGGAATTTCTGCTGTAATTTTATAAATGAGATGGTCTGCCTTTAGTTTCCATCCTAGTTCCTCCCTGTAGGCTTGGTCTCTTACTAGTTTCCCGGGGTTGTTGGATGTGGTTAGTATGCCCACCACACATGTGCATGCCACACGATGTTTAAATAGGTAGTGTTTCTTCAGTCCTCTCCTCCATTCTTAATCTTTCTTCTGCCTGCTTAAGTCTACTGGTAATATTTTCCACTGGTTTTTTATTTGGTTCATTCAGTTTTTCACTTCTGATCATTTTTTTCTGTTTTCTCAGAGTGTCAATTTCTTGCTGAAAATGTTCCCATGTTGCTTACTTTTTCTTGCACACTGCTAATGTTTTCTCCCATACTGCTCAGTTTCCCATCTGTTTTGCTGAGTTTTTCCTCTGTGCTGCCAACTCTCCCGAAGACTGGACTAAATTTGACTGTGTGGTTGTGTCCT
Organism: Onychomys torridus; assembly: GCF_903995425.1. Taxonomy (NCBI): domain Eukaryota; kingdom Metazoa; phylum Chordata; class Mammalia; order Rodentia; family Cricetidae; genus Onychomys; species Onychomys torridus. The sequence goes on from NC_050453.1 coordinate 28,650,007, forward strand.
CCTCAAAGTCATTGCTCATTTTTACTAGTGAACTTTTGAAACTGCTTATTTCAGTATCTTGGAATTTGGTATTGAGTTATGATCTTTTAGAGAAGTAATGGTGCCTTGCTTTTCCCTAGTTTGTGTGTTTCTGGGTTGTGATTTGTGTATCTATTGTCTTGGACATCTCTTCCGGTTTTATTTTGGAGTCTTATTGTGTAGCCTACTCTGAGGAATCAATCTTCAGTATCATTCAGTGAGAAAAAAAAAACTTAAAATAGCAACATCAGACTGTACGAGAGACAGAAATACACTTCAGACTCAGTTAATGCCCACCCGTCTATAACCGAAGAGCATAAACTAAATGAAACTAACTTAGAATGTACTAAAAATTATTTAGTATAAATATGAAAATACAAATGAGTAAAATAAGGAAGGAGCCCAGGAAAGGGATGAAGGTAGAATAGAGAAAAAGTTAAGTAAGCACAAAGAGGAGTGGAGAAGAATGTTATGGGCAGGGAATCCGAGAAGAGAAGATGAGGAATGAACAATAGTGACAAAATCCCCAAAGTAAGGTAAGGTAAAAATGCCACTAAAATAGTAAGAGGGCAAAATGGAAACATGGGACAGCGGAAGAAAGGAATTGAGGAGAGAAAAACCGCCCAGCAGCGAGGGAAACTCTACAAAGAATATTAGAAGAGTACATGAGATGAAATATAAAATAAAGCATTTAGAATTGATGGTGCAAAAATATTGGTAAGAATATAGTAAAAAGGAAAAAGGAAGTACAGAGGGAAAGAGATGAGGGTACTGGGTCCTCTGAAACTGAAGACAGCCAGTTTCATGTATGGGGAGAAGGTCAGGTGAACTTTGTCCTTGTCTGTTGTGTGGCTTATACTGGGGCTGAGCCCAAGCTGGACAGTATCTGATAAGAATTGTTTTCTCTTTACTGGTTTCCCTTCTTTCATACCAGTGGCCCATGTGGTCCACTTAGCTCTGTAATCTGTGGATTGGGTGAGTTCTACCACCTTCTAGAAACTTTGCAATTCTTAGCCCCTGAGGTTTGAAGTGTCTCCCCACTGGTTTGGTAGTGTGGGAAGCCACAGCAGTAGGTGGTGGACTTGTCGTTTTACTTTGAAGACCTAGGTAGTAATCACTTGTTGTAAGCATGCAGTTGTGGGTATCAAACCTCTGGAGCTTCAGGGTTTTGGGACTCTACAGCAATGAATGGCAGCTGGGTGGCCCCAGAAATTGGCTTCCCTCATGGAACTCAGGCTAAGGGATATCAAACTCTAGGGTTATGTTCAGTTATGTGATCCAACTCCCTTTTCTGGCCTCTGTGGGTACTGCATGTATGTGGTAGGCATGTGTCCATACACTCATACACAGTAAATAAAAAGTAAATAAATCCTCAAGAAGTAGGTAGTGTAAATAGGATAACCTTTGAGATAGACTCAAAAGGCCCCCATTTCTGACACCTTATGTCTCCTAATGGCCCCAGTTTACTCCATTTATTGGTTCATGACTTAGGCAGTATTTTTGCAAATATGCATTGGATTCCTTGGAACATCTGGGGGAGAATGTGGGGAAGACTTAATCGCAGTCTGAATTTAGTTACTATGTGGTTATATAGTGGAAATACTACTATGTATTTTTCCTCTTATTTATAAAGCAGGGTCAATCACTTATTTTTTAATGGCCCTTTTCAGTTTTGCCTGTCTCTAAATGTCATATAAATAAAAGCATTGAACTTGCTGCTTTGGAGTTTCTCCTCTTAACCAGGCATGCAGACTGGAGATTCATCTGTATTGTGTGTTTGTTGGTTCAGTTTTACTTCTCCTGCTGCCCACCAAATTTTCAAGAAGTACAAAATGTAGTTTTGTAGTAAAGAGAGGTATAGATGTATTGCTTCTGTATTCAAGGGGTGGGAACAAGAGGCAGAGTGGTCCAGCAACTGAAAACAAAAGGATGCTGAAGTGCAGTGCAGAGGTTAGTGCTGTGGTCTGCTGATACAGGAAGGAAACTTTCGTACATTGTTGGTCCTTCCTTGCTGGCTCAAAGGGAGAACTGGAGCTTCATGAGAGACAAGGACTCTTCACTTCACAAAAATCTACATTCCCCTCTGATGGGCCTGTGCCCTGTAACTGGTGCTGTACGTGGGCTCATCTCTGTCACAGCCTTCATTCTGTATTTTTTCTTTTTCGGTCTGTTTTTTCTCCGGGTGACTGTGTTTATGAATGAGACTGGCATGTATTTTCTTTCTTATACTTATCTTTGCCAGGTTATGGTATCTAGGTTATGCTGACTTCAGTAAATGAGACGGGATGTGTTTTCATGTTTTGTTTTGTTGTTACTGTTCTCTGGGGAAACGTGTTAATTATTCATTGAAGTTTTGGAACCATTCCTTGGTAAAATTATCTAGGCATTGTGTTCTCTTTGGGGGAGTTTTTTGTTTGTTTACCTACTAATTCAGTTTCTTTAAATATTGTGAGACTCTTATATATTCTATTTCTTCTAGAGTCAGTCTTGATAAATTCTGTTTTCTGGAGAGTTATCCATTTCTAAGTTTCAGTTTTATTAATGTGAAGTGGTTTATGAAGTCCTGTTATTATCTGTGTATGTATACATGAGTGGAGTCAGGGCAGCCTCAGGTGACAGTCGTTACCTCCAACCGTGTTTGAGAAGGGGTCTCTTGTTCAATGGTGGTCATGTCATGATAGCTAGCCTACAAGCTTCCAAGGATTCTTGCTGTGCCTCCTCCTCCTATCAGGGTTACAGACATGTACTACTATGTCTGGTTTTTAGGTGGCTTCTGGGGAGCCAAACTCAGGTCTTTAGGCCTGCAGAGCGAATGCTTTACCCACTGCGTCTCCCGGCCTGCAGCAGTGGTGACGTCTTTTCTGCTGTCCTTAAATGGTTTGCTTGCTTCCTCCAAGTTCTCTTGCTTCATCTTGCCAGAAACTTACATTTGTTTTTTTTGGCATTGAAAAATACAGGGTTTCCTCCATGTAGCTTTGTGCCTTTCCTAGAACTCACTCCGTAGCCCAGGCTGCTGGCCTCAAACTCACAGAGATCCGCCTGCCTCTGCCTCCCGAGTGCTGGGATTAAAGGCGTGTGCCACCACCGCCCGGCCCAGAAACTTATATTTGTATGATTCCTTTGAAAGAATCAAGCTGATATTTTTCTGTTGTGTGTTGTTTTCCCAGTTCCATTAAGTATTGGTCCTGCTTTTATCAGTCTTCTATTTGCTTCAGATTAATTTGTTTCTCAGTGCTTTGATCTTTTTCTGTAGCATTTGACAGATTAAACTACCCTATCCTACCCTTAGCTCTTGGAGACACTAGGATAAGGATTCCCTACCTCGATGCTTTCTAATTGTCTGTTTGTCTTCAACCTGTTTTTCTCTGTATGTGTTATTAAATAGCTTTGGATACAAGTTACAAAGACTCAGCTTGGTAATAACTATTCTACAGAATCTTTGGCTCTGGCCTGTCATTTCTTGATGCACTCTAGACTACTTTGGTGTTTTTTTCAGCATCTCCAGACCCTCATGTGTTTAATAACAATCATGACCTTTAGGTGTTTAATAATAATCATCTTATATGATTCATTGGCCAAGAACTCAGTGAATAAACTCCTCTGTTTCTTTTTTCCCAGTGTTCCGGTTCTCCCAAGCATGTAAACCCAAGTATTACTTGGTTTTGCCTCTGAGCATCACTGTCTTCTCAAAACATCTCATACTCAAATTCAGTTGGGCTGTATTTGTCTATCCAATCACCTTTCTCTGTAGTATAGTTCAGCAAGAATGGTTTCTCTGTAATACCTTTCTTCTACTCTCATCTCACAATGTTATAGCTATCTTACTAAAGAAATTATCAGCCTTTGCACCTTACATTTCTATATATAGTTGAGTGGTTGTCTAAATGTCTTCTATTCTTGTATTGATGGTCAGTCAGTTACAGATACAAAAAAAAAAAAAAAAAAAAAAAAAGTGAAGACTCAGAAAAGCAAAGTTTATTATTCTCACAGGTCCTGGAGACAGGAGACACACATGACACTCCTGGAAAAAAGTAGTCAGAAGTTTAAAAAAAAAAAAAAAAACGGAAGGGAGGGAAAAGTTTAGACCACCATTTTCAATAGGAAATACAAGGCAGGGCAGGATGAACAATCTAGAGTTGATTAGTTTGAACCATTTATGCTAAATATTCACTGAGGCTGGGAGAGCCAGTCTCTTCTCAGCTAGAAAAGTTTTTGCAGATGCCAACACATCCTAATATTTTTATGGATTAAAATATTTACAGTACACCTACCATATACCTTTATCCCATCTCCTCAAGAGGCAAAGGCATATCAATTAAACAGAATTAAATGTAGTCTGCTGTACCCAGGATGCTGGAAATCAGTCTTCATATTATTTGATGCTTTGCAATTTATAAGGAATTTTCTGTCATTTAAAATGGGAACTGAATGTAGATTTAGTGTATAGGATTTGAATGGACTCTATGGAAATAGGATATGTAATGTTAACATTGGCACTGTTTTAGAATTAGTGGAGCTGCTTGTGGTGGCAGACATTTTAATCTCAGCACTTGGGAAACTAAGGTATGAAAGTCATGAGCTTGAGGCTAGCCTGGGCTCTGTGAGACCCTGTGTCAAAACCAAAGGGCGGGAGAAAAGATATAGACAGGAATATTTTGATATTGAAATTGTTACAGCTATTTTATTTATATAAAGGGTGACTTAACTATCAAACTGCTTCTCATTAAAGTCTTTGCATCAGTAGTAAATCCTTCTTGCTCCTCACAAAGTAACCAGTAAATTTCTCTTGTTTAAGTAGGACAATAAAAGAGAGCCCAAGACCCTCTCTTGGGTAGTCTCTACCATCCTTTCAAACAGTAAAAATGATCTCTTCCTTAAAGTCATCATAAATGCCATGCCAGTTTCAGCCCTGGTTGCTCCAATCACTGTATCTGTGTGTTCAATAACTCTTAGAATTGTCAGTCATTTTTATTTTTGTGTCTGCTTTTTAAGCATTGTTGGTGTTACATGCTTGTCCTACCTTTTGAAGAGAAGTCTCTTGTCTTAGTTGCTTCTCTATTGCCATCCTAAAACACCATAACCAAAGCAACTTACTGAATAAAGTTTGATGGGGAGCATGGCGGCAGGCAGGCATGATGCTAGAGCAGTAGCTGAGAGCTCACATTCTGAGACAACTACCACAACCATGAGGCAGAAAGGGCTAACAGGGAATGACATGGAATTTTAATGACATCAAGTATTCAAATATATGAGACAAAGGGGGCCATTTTCATTCAAACCACAACTCTATTTTATTATATTTCCTTTTATTTTTAGTTATAATTTTCTTTATTCTAGAGAATTTCAATAGTAAAATATTTTCCTATTTCCCTCCGTCAGCTCCCCTCATATCTCCTAACATGTCCTCATCTTAACTTCATGACTTGTTTGTTTGTTTTTTGTTTTGATAACCCACTTAGTCCAATTAGTGTTACCCTTATGTGTATGGGTTTGGGGTCATCCCACTGGAGCACAGGAAACCTATTAGGAACAGCCTCAAAATAGATTGGTTCTCCCTTTTACAGCAACTACTAACTGCCAGTGACTCCTCATTAAGGGATGGAGTGTGGATGTTACTTCCTCATTGTGCTAGAATTTTGGCTGGTTTGATTTTTGTGGAGGTCTTAAGGAAGTAGCTACAGATGCTGTGAGTTCATGAGTACCTTAGGCATTTCACATCCGGAAAACAACATTTCATAGCACTTCTCTCCATATTCTGGCTCTTTTCTGACTCCTCTTCCATGGTGTTCTGTTTCCTTTTTTCCGAATCTCTTCTCTCTGAAGATATTTAGAAAAGTGACTATTCAAAACAAGTTCCTAATGGATGCTGGTAACTGGAAGTTGAGTCCTTTGCTTCATTTGAATTTATTTCACTTAATAGTTATTTTGCTTGCTTTCCAGGCACACAAACGAATGGCCTGGACTTTCAGAAACAGCCTGTGCCTGTTGGAGGAGCAATCTCAACAGCCCAGGCCCAGGCTTTCCTTGGACATCTCCACCAGGTAGACTGTTTTGCCCAGCCGTAGCTGAGAATGCTTTTTAAAGGAGACATAAAATGCTAAGGACGCTATTTCAATCATGTGTAACTATCCTGCTGAATGATTCATATAGAATTAATAGTTTTTGCATAGTGTGAACAAAAGACTATTTTGTTGGGTTAGTATTGTGTGTGCACGTGAGCTTGAGTCTGTGATGGCTGAGCGACACTAGGAAATCACCAGTTACCACTGCCCGAAACCGTTGTCATGTAGGGACTGCTCAGACCCTTGCCTGACTGTAACATCTTAGTTTCAGATTTAAAAACGAGTTTTAACTTAACCACCCGACACCACCTAATTTCCCCCATCTAAAACAGAACATGAGTCCTGTTCTTTTAATTTACTTACTGCTCTTCATCAAAGTGCCACTGGACCACCAAACCACTTTTTAAATAAAAGAGGTGCAATTCTAGGCACTACCCTCAAGTTTTTTGGAGTTGTGTTGTTGTTATTGTCGTTTGGGGTGGGTGGGGCAGGTTCAAGACTACTCTGCTGTCTCTGTGCAACAGTCCTGGCTGTCCTAGCACTCACTCTGTAGACCAGGCTGGTCTCTAATTCGGAGATCCTCCTGACTCGGCCTCCTGAGTGCTGGGATTAAAGGCGTGCGCTGAAATGAAGCAAGGTTGTAATGATTTGGAAGTCGTCGTCTGTGTGCAGCTAGTTGCCTGGACCCTTGGACTTTGCTGTCTACTGAGTACTTGCCGTGCCGCCCTTCCACTCCAGTCTTCATTTGTTCTAGTCTGGCTTGTCATCTCTCTTCTCCCTTCTCAGTCTTTCTTCATTTTCAAGACATTAACCTTTAGGACTATAAGTTATTCAGAGACAACCAACTCCTAAATAAATAAATAAATACTTAATTTTTTAAAAAACTTAACATTTTTTAAGAGTACAAATCGGGAAGTTTCTCAGTTTGAGCTTGTCTGCTTTCTTGTTGTGATTAGATTTTATTTTTAGATTCAAGTTATCCATTTTTGGTAGGATTGCAACATAAGAAATACAGTCTTCCCAGTGTTTGTAACACAAGGCAGATCTCATTACTGGTAGCATTGATTGTTCAGCCTGATCGTTTGCTTGCCAGGTAGCCCTCCTTGTGAAGTTGCTATTGTGCCCTTTGTAAATTCTCACCATCTATGGAGAAGAAGTATCTGACTCCTGTTTTGCCCATTAGTTAGGTGATCTGTTGACGACCCTTTTCTAAATCTGATTGCTCTCACAGTTGCCAAATGATGACTTTCTAATTGCATGTGTATCCTTACTTAAATATGACTAGGATTTGAAATATGAATATTAAATATTAAGACAAATTTTTCCTGTATGACTTATAAGATAGATTCTCTTAACTAGTTTTTTTTGTGTTTATAATGATAAAAAACAGTACATGTTGATTGTTTTTATGTGTTCTTTAAAACAATATGAAAGGTATGTTAGGTTTTCAGAACCTAAGCAGACTTTGACTACAAATAGGGTTTTTTGGGTTTTTTTGTTGTTGTTTTTTGGGGGAGCTGAGGATCGAACCCAAGGCCTTGCACTTGCTAGGCAAGAACTCTACTACCACTGAGCTGAATCCCCAACCCCCAAATAGAGTTTTAAATAAGAAGCACCCATCAAGTGTCAGTGTGGCTTACCTGATAGTGCTCATTTAGTGATGATGCTAATTTAGAAGAAATTTCTGCAGTTTTGAGTTAGGGTGTGGGGAACTGTGAGCTTGTATGGGAAGTTCTTTGTTTTTGTTTTTGTTTGGGGTTTGTTTTTTTGTTTGTTTGTTTGTTGTTGTTTCGAGACAGGGTTTCTCTGTGTAGTTTTGCGCCTTTCCTGGAACTCACTTTGTAGACCAGGCTGGCCTCAAACTCACAGAGATCCACCTGCCTCTGCCTCCATTAAAGGCATGCGCCACCACTGCCACCACCCGGTGATAGAGGGTCAGGGCGGGAAAAGGAAAAGACAGGAATGACATGGGACCCACACCCGGCAGGAAGTTTTAACCCCATAAAATATATATTTGTATGTTCAATTCTAATGCAGTGGTATACACTTAGTATTTGAAATATTTCTTGATGTCACCCTCTAGTGATGAATGACAATGTTTTAGATTATTATGTCCGTTGATTACTTTCCACCTAGGTCCAACTCACTGGGACAAGTTTACAGGCTGCTGCTCAATCTTTAAACATTCAGGTAAGTTGGAATATGAGCACATAGGTCGCATCTTCTATTAATTTTTCTGTAATTTCCTATAATGAGCACATAATTTAGAATAGGAACTACTTGGGATTGTTACTATTTATTAATTTTATTATTGCTATATTTTTATTGCTGAATCCAGATGGTAATAATTGTCATTAATGAAAATCACCTTAATCTGCTACTGTATGTGAGCCAGAGGTGGACAAATAAAGTTCACTTTCAGAATTTTAGAATGAAGTTCAGGAACACATACTGAACACCAAATCAAATAGCTTCTGAAGTATCCTTCTTTTTCCTAGACTGCTCACCAGTTTTCATGAAACACTGGACAGAGAATTGGGGAACTTGGGTTTTGAAGTCTCATTGTACCAATAACTAGGTGTATGACCTTTGGCAAGTCACAGCCTCCTGGGACTCAGTTTTGCTTACCTGCATTTAAATAAAGACATTGGTAGCATTGTAAGTGCTCTTCTCTGATCTAAACAGAAGTAACATTAAAGAGCACTGGAGTCATCGCCTGGTGATTAAGAATTACAGAGGATTCCAGCTTAGTTCCCATATCAGGACTCTCAGAACCATGTGTGAATACAACTCCAGGACATCTGACACCCTCTTCTATACACATGTGCGCATACACACCAACAGACAGACACACCAAACACACGCACGCACACACATAATTTAAAATAATAATAAATTTTTATTTAAAAAAATAAGCAAGACATTGCTGGTCAGATAGTCGAAATTATAAAACCATCATACAGAAGATTCAAGGCTCAAGTATTTTACACAACTCTGTAATGTTTCAGTCATCCTTTTCTTGTAGTGTTTAGGAAACAATCAGGAGGGAAAAACAGTATTCTAGAAGATTGATTTTAGTGCTGCTAAAGACTAAAGAATTTGGGTTGAACATTCTATGAAACCTTGTGGAATATGGACCTAGTAACTCATGGAAACAAGGAGAGAAAAGGAGATAATGTGACCCTCCTTTCTGAGGGAGAGGAGGCAGAAAATTGCTTTGGTTGCCATGGTAAACTTAACATCCCTTAGAGAGATGTTGGCAAACAGGCTGTATCTCCAGTTCAGAATGTTTACAGTCCTGCACTGTAATTATCTTTCAGTGACTGGCAGAATTCATCAGAGCTTTTATGTTAATTAGCTTTGCTGCAGTCTCCCAAACAGGTGCTGGGAAATATGCAAATCTATGCAGAACTTTAATACTCTGTATAACCACTTTTAATTACCATAAAAAATTTTCTCTCTCCCTTTAAGGCCTATAAATTCTTCACTATATCATTTTCCTTCAAGCTTGTACATTGCTTGATGGAAGATGCTGTATTTAGAGTTCTTTTAAAATAGTAGATAAAAAGTTCTGTGTGTCAATTAATTGAATTATAAGATAGTATATGAAGAAATTTGAGACTCGGTCACAGGGTATATGTCAGATTGTTAGTTTGAAGAGTCTAATAATAAAAATGATTTGAAAATCATTTTCCTTTTCTCTTCATTGCCTGAATTGGGGATTTGAGGTTGTGAAAGATTTTGTTGATTTGTGGAGGACCAATTTAATTTTTCTTTTAAAAATTTATAATTACAATTTTTCTGAGATTAGAATTAAAAAGTTGTAAAAGTACATAAGTAGAAAGAAAAGATAGGTAAGAAAGGAAAAAAGAAAGCCCAAAACTCAAAATTTGAACAGCACATATTTTAAATAATTCTTGGATTTTTAGAGTCAGAAGTACATTTCTTTTCATCACCTATTTGAGTTATTTTGTTTCCTATCCAACCTCACTCCAGTCTAAATCTAGTGAGGAATCGGGGGATCCGCAGCAGCCAAGCCAGCCTCCTCAGCAGCCGTCCGTGCAGTCAGCCATCCCCCAGACCCAGCTAATGCTGGCTGGGGGCCAGATAACTGGGGTAAGTTCCCACTGAGAAAACGATAGTGACCTTCCTCTGTGTCTGAACAGCTGATGGTTCGCATCTCATTAAAACTGTTCGCCGAAGCTGCCACTAGTGTGGCACTGTTGTATCTTTAAGGAACTTCCTGGGTGCAGAAGCTCTGTAACAAGAATTACCTTTGTTGGGCTGGAGAGATGGCTCAGAGGTTAAGAGCACTGACTGCTCTTTCAGAGGTCCTGAGTTCAATTCCCAGCAACCACATGGTGGCTCACAGCCATCTGTAATGAGATCTGATGCCCTCTTCTGCATGTAAATAAATAAATAAATCTTAAAAAAGAATTATCTTTGTCATTATTTGGCAAGATTTCTTTTGTTACAGCTGCAGATGTTCAGATGTTTGCAGAGTAAACTGCAAACTTTTCCTTTTTTCTTTTCTTTCTTCCTTCCTTTTTTTTTTTTTTTTTTAAATTTCTTTTGGCTTTTCAAGGCCAGGTTTCTCTGTCTATCTATCTTTGGCTGTCCTGGAACTCACTCTGTAGACAAGGCTGGCCTTGAACTCACAGAGATCTGCCTGCCTCTGCAGTGCTGGGATTAAAGACCACCACACTGGGCTCTAAACTTTTTAACCCACATTAAAAAATGGTGTTACTTCATTGTGTAAGCGGAAGTTTTCCTCCTGCCTGCCTATTCCCAAATACTTGACAGTCACTTCGTAAATAATTGACTTTGAGGCTTAATATTACTTATAAATGCTTGGCCAGTAGCTCAGACTTATTACTAACAAGCTCTTACACTTAAATTAACCCATAATTCTTATCTATGTTTAGCCACGTGGTTTGGTACCTTTTCTCAGTGTGGCATTCTCATCTTGCTTCCTCTGCGTTTGACTCCGCCTTCCTCTACCCAGCATTCTTAGTTTGGTCACCCTGCTTACACTGCCTGGTTACTGGTTACTACTGGTCACTGTTTTATTAAACCAATTCAAGTGACAACTCTTGACAGCATACAAGAGAATTGTTCCACAACATCATTGTGCAAGGTAATCGCGTGGCAAAATTGGAGTTGTGTTATTGCAGGATAGTTAAAAGAGTGGACTAATACTCTAAAAGAAAAACATTTTCTTGAAGTGACTTTGTAATATCCTAAAATAAAACATGTGGTCTCAGAGCCTGGCTGTGTAATTACTAATTACTAAAGGACTATACTTTATCTCCCTGTACCTCAAATTTCCTTCTTCTAAGTGGAGGTATTAATAATATCTGTTTTAAGTACCATTGCGATTTATATAAATCTCTTAAAACAGTGTTTGGCTTGTAGCTGTCAATAAATGTCACTTATTTTTACTGGTAACGAATTGTCCTCCATGACTGTTAAACTTATAACTATTTAGCGATTTCTGTTCTAAACTATTATTTGAAGTAATTTCTCAATGTTGGAAGCTTAACGTATTATCTTTTGTGAGGAGAGTGGTAAGAAAGAAACTAATCAATTCACATCATAACCTTCAGAATTTTTTATAATTTCAGCTAGTGTGAACATTTATAATATTCCATCACTATAGATTAATGTATTTACCTGTATTATGTAAGATACATTATATACACACATTTTGAAGACTATTGCATTTTTGAATAGTTTTGCTTTGGTTCTTGTGTTTCTAATGCACAGATTGTTTGGATAAATGAGATCGTGATAGGTCAGAAGGCATGGTGTGCTGCTAAATGACTGTTGAGATATAGGTATTACCTTACTTGTTTGATCAGAACATGTCATTGAAAGAAAGGCCCAGCACACTTACTATGTAAGCATTTTTGAAATGCTATATTATGAGGTTTGTTCTAAATATATTTCTTGCTTTACTGTAAGGGTTCAGGTTTTGAACACTTGTGTCTAAGATAGTAACAACACTTAGGATTTCAGGTTCATGTACCTTGAAGATTTATTAAATCTGGGCATCTAGATTCATTTTCATTTAGAAGAGTGGCCCTCACCACCTGTCTCCTATAGGTAATGAGTTGGAAACTGAAGATCAGGTGAAGGGAGATCCTAGAAGGGGATTTAGAAAGGAAAGAAGTGCAGCTCGTGGTTTTTAGTCACATCTTAAGACATCATGGAAATGGTGAAATATGGTGGGGATTCTAGCTAATGCGGAGCAGCTGGGCCTGATCAGTTCTCTTCCTGGTCATATCCAGCAGCCTTTTGTCCCTCATCTGACTAGTCACTTGCTATTGGGTGTAAATTTCTTTGCATATCCTGTCAGCATTGATTCTTTGTTTTTTTGTGTAGTCGTTAATTACCTTTCCTGCCAAAATGATTTTTCAAGTTTAAAGTGGAGACTACTAGCTCTGCTAGTACTAATAGTTTGTCAGTGGTGAACAGTTTAACTGCGTATTAGTAATGTGAAAATGAGTAGTGAGAACCCAATACCACTTGAGTTACCTGTGTGAAAGCAGTTTTCTTGCATCACAGGCCCTATTCTTGAAGGATTCCCTTGTTTGTTCTTACTTTAGCTCACTTTGACACCGGCCCAGCAGCAGCTACTCCTACAGCAGGCCCAGGCCCAGGCCCAGCTCCTGGCTGCTGCGGTGCAGCAGCACTCCGCCAGTCAACAGCACAGTGCTGCTGGGGCCACCATCTCAGCCTCTGCTGCCACACCCATGACCCAGATCCCCCTGTCTCAGCCCATACAGATTGCACAGGTGAGTAAGGCACAAGGTCACAGTGACAGCAAGCAAGTAATAAATGGAAAAACTTTACTGAATACTGTTAGCCTTTTGCTTATTACTGTGGATCTTCAAAAACCCAAGGAACTCTAGATCAAGGAGGCATTATCCTCCTTCATGAGTCAAAAACAATCCACTTGTGCGCTTATTTGAGTTGATACTACAAATATATAGCTGATTATTTGGATAACTGAGTTTATGTTAAGCAACAGTTCTTGAGTAAGTAGCTGGCATATTTATGAGGCAAGGGATTACTGTATTTATCTTAATTAGCTAAGAGTAGCAGGAAAGAATTCTGTCATTTGCTCTATGGTAAATGTTGCCACTCTTTGAGAAACACAGAATGTCCTCTTTCTGCTGTGGAGTGATTAGGACCATTGAGAATTGCAGAAAAATGTTACAGGGTTTCAGTTTTCACATTTTAGAGTAAAATATCCAAAGATACTAAAAATTTACTTAAAGAGTCATAAAGAATGGGACCAAAAAGGAAAATAAGTGAAATCCTTTATCTCAAGGAAATGAAAGGGAGTGTGAGAAGTTATATATGACATATATGAAGAAGTCTTAAGAACTAAGCAGTTGCCCCTGTCTCCAGAAGAGAAGGGAGGTGCATTTAAGCTGTAACATCAGTTTGACTAGATACTTAAGATGGATTAGACTCATCTTTATTACTGTGTGGACAGTCTGTAGCAAGGTAGTGTTTTGATTTGGACCATTTTCTTCATGAAATAAATTATTTTAGCAAGTGAACCTTATCTGAGACTTTATCTGAAATTGATAAAAATATGATGGTTTTGTACCTAACAGATTTCTCAATTGAGTTTGATAAGCTGGTGTCAAATTTCAGGAATTAGTCTTTTAATTTATTGATAGAAATTTGGATATAACACTCTCAATTTTTACTTCATAGAGAAAAATTGGGTCAAATATTTAAAAGTCTCTCTCTCTCTCTCTTTTTTTTTTTTTTGGTTTTTCGAGACAGGGTTTCTCTATGTAGTTTTGGAGCCTGTCCTGGATCTCGCTCTGTAGACCAGGCTGGCCTTGAACTCACAGAGATCCTCCTGGCTCTGCCTGTCAAGTGCTGGGATTAAAGGCATGTGCCACCGACACCCAGCTATTTAAAGCCTTTTAAAGTCCATGTTGGTCTTTGTTTAGACCAGATCTAAAGGAACAGAACTTACAGAGTGAATACATATTAAAAGGGAAATTATTAGAGTAACGTATAGGCTGTGGTCTGGCCAGTCCAACAAAGACTGCCCCTCAAAGGAAAGGCCAGGAATCCAGTAGTTGCCCTGTCTATGCAGCTAGGTGTCTCAGCCGCTCTTTAGTCTGTCTTGGACTCTGAAGAAGTAGGTTCTAATACCAGCAGAGGGTAGATGAACTTAGCCAGAGAGAGTGAGAGCGAGCAGACAAGAGCAGAGGCTTCCCTCTTCTCTTCCGCCAGAAGGCGTGGCCCAGATTTAGCAAGGGTCTTTCCACTTGGAGTGATCAATTAAGAAAATTCCTCACAGGGATGCCTAGTTGCTTGCATTTTAGTTGATTCCAGAGGTAGTGGAATTGATATCTGAGGTTAGCCTTCAAAATGCTAGCAGGTGGAAGTAAAGAATTAACTCCAGGGTTGTCCTCTGACTTCCCCATATATCTGTGCCATGTGCAAACGCACCACACACTAACAACAATAATAGAGTTGTGACATTGAAAACAGCCCCACCCCCAGGATTGTAGACATTTATTCTGTCAGATTTTAAGTAACTAATGAAAATTGGACTTAGCATAAGTCGTGATACTATACATCATGCCCTCAAAAATAGAATTTTTTGCAGAGGCCCTAAGATTTTTTGGTTTTGCTATTTGTGTGTGTGTGTGTGTGTGTGTGTGTGTGTGTGTGTGTGTGTGTGTGTGAGAGAGAGAGAGAGAGAGAGAGAGAGAGAGAGAGAGAGAGAGAGAGAGAGAGAGTCAGGACAGTTATCAGGAGTGAGTTCTCTCCTTCCACCATGGGCTCTATGGGTCAGACTCAGGTCTTCAGTCTCGCACAGCAAGAACTTTTGCCTCCTGAGCCTCTCTCTGGCCTGAGGACGGAGGATTTCTCACATCCTGACTAGTCCTGGGAGCCAGACTGTCGGGACATGGAAAACAAATGCTATCAAGTATCGTCTCACTGTTACTTGATATGACAGAGGTCATTATTTAGGAACCTTATCACTAAGCCAGCTTTCATTTCTGGATTTCTCTAATCTATATTTTGTTTCTGAGCTTTTAGGATCTTCAACAATTGCAACAGCTTCAACAGCAAAATCTCAACTTGCAACAGTTTGTGTTGGTGCACCCGACCACCAACTTGCAACCAGCACAGTTTATCATCTCACAGACCCCCCAGGGCCAGCAGGGTAAGCATTCCTAAAACTCACTAGGGGTGTAGCAGTGCTGTCCGTCCACTTAGTATTCCTGACACCTTCACTAGCATTTTGCTCTAATGGGATCCATATGAGCAATGCTTTTGTTAAATTTTGGTTTCAAACTACTGGTATTCATGAGCACTATAAGTAATGCCTTCAATCAGGAACACAGGTTACATATATGAGTAAGAATGAAATTTGAGACCTGAAAGATCAGTAAAGGCTAGCTTATTAAAGAATCTCACAAGAAATTTATAGGACTTTAACTTGAAATCACACAGCTTAATCATTTCCAAGGCTCAGCTTATTTGCAAGTCATTGGATGAATGAGAAGGGTCGGTTTCTGAGTTCTACTCCCAAAATTTTAACTAGTTCTTTGTGGAGTTGAATTTGAATGCCTGATATCTTCCAATAAAGTTTTCTGTAAGATCAAAAGTTTAAGCAGAAAAGTGACATTAGCCATTTGTATTAAGGAAGCTTGTTTACACTGAAACTTGGAATAGTCAAGAAGAGAATTAGTAAAAAAATAAAAATAAATAAAAATTAAAATTAAAAAAAGAAGAGAATTAGTAATACTGGTCATCAGAGTTCTGCAAGGTTCTGTTGACATTGATAAAAGCTGAGTTTACACTGAAACTTGGAATAGTCAAGAGGAGAATTAGTAATACTGGTCGTCAGAGTTCTGCAAGGTTCTGTTGAGATTGATAAAAGCTGAGTTAGGATTGTAAGGACAGAAAGAGAAAATGACAAAGCAGAAAAAAGGACTTGGGCCAAGCGTGGTGGCACCTGCCTTTAATCCCAGCACTTGGGAATCAGTCAGAGAGAGGAGGATCTCTGAACTTAAGGCCAGCTTGGTTTACATAGTGAGACCCTATCTCAAAATAAACTAAAAACCAAGAAAAGATTTGGTGACCAGTTATTGTAAGGAATAGGCATCTAGATGACTAAGTTTTTAGGACACTATAAGCGTTGGTAGGTTGGTCCTATAAAGAGAATATATACATGGTAATGGCAGCGCTTTAGGAAAACCAGCATTTGGAATAGCAAGGATGCATAGTGTCTGAAGATGATACCTGGTTTGTGGGTAAAACCACAAACAGTAAAAAGTTTCATTACAATGAAAGAGAATTCCAAGAGAGGAGGAGGAAATGATCTGTCTAGACAGAAAGACTTTGACAGGCCATACCTGAAGAGTGTGTGGGGTCAATTGGGAAGTTCTTTAGGTGTTTTATAAAGCCCAAGGATATTATTGTCTTTCACTTTTTTTTTTTTTCATATCTTAGCCTTTATAAGATAGTTAAAGAAATGGCTACTCTAATTTTTGTTGTTGTTGTTGTTGTTTGTATGTTCTTAATTTCTTCCTTTCCAGCCTTTCATAGGATTGGGAAATGGCACATAAAGAATGCTGGTTGGCTTTAGAGCCTGTAACCTTGGACAAGCCTCCTAAGTGTGTTGAGTTTCACATACTTCTCATCTTCTCGTTTACCCTTTTCATGTTCCCCTTTAATTCTGAGTAAATTATATAAAATGTTTTCTTAATGTCAGAAAGACCACTGTAATGTAATGAAAAGTATAGACTGTAGTCTAAAGCCAAGCTGTCTCTGAAGAAATATAATTTTCCTGAGCCTCAGTTTCTTTACGTGAAGTGTAAGAATAATTTTAGTATTTTCTTTCAAAACTTGTAGGGATTCAGTTAGGAATCACATATGAGTACTTTCTGAAAATGTGCCACTATTACCATTGATGTCATCATAGCAGTAGCAGTCCATAGATAAAACTTAGAGAATGGAAAGTTTGTTCCTTTATATGTAAAAACCAGCTTGAAAGTACTTGGGACTCAGGAAATGACTTAATGGGAAAAGCACTTGCATAAGAATGAGGATTCATGAAGAGACCTCTGACCTAAACCTCTGGCCTCTATAAGCATGTGCGTACATACCCATATACACGTGCACTCAACACCACAGACACGCACGCGCGCGCACACACACACACACACACACACACACACTCTGGCCTCTGTAAGCATGTGCGTACATACCCATATACACGTGCACTCAACACCACAGACACACACGCACACACACACACACACACACACACACACACACACACACACTCTGGCCTCTGTAAGCATGTGCGTACATACCCATATACACGTGCACTCAACACCACAGACACACACGCACACACACACACACACACACACACACACACACACACTCTGGCCTCTGTAAGCATGTGCGTACATACCCATATACACGTGCACTCAACACCACAGACACGCACACACACACACACACACACACACACACACACACACACACACTCTGGCCTCTGTAAGCATGTGTGTACATACCCATATACACGTGCACTCAACACCCACAGACACGCACACACACACACACACACACACACACACACACCTCTGACCTAAACCTCTGGCCTCTGTAAGCACGTGTGTACATACCCATATACACGTGCACTCAACACCACAGACACACGTGTGCGCGCACACACAGAGTAATCTAGAGCCAGTGTGTACCTCTGCTGTTGAGTTGTTGTGATCCTTGTAGCATGGACAGGGCCCAGATTGCATTTCATAAGATTGGCCAGCCGTATGAAGGAGAAGGCTTCATTTCCAGTAGAGCCGCTGCGATTAATAGTAACTGAAAAATCTGATTCAGTCTGATTGAGTTTTGTGTGGAGGGGATAAAGATTGATTTGTTAGGATTTTAACAATTACAAAGAATGTTTCTACTGTGAGATTAGCCTCCAATTGAGCAATCATTTCTGCTTCTTTTTGAGGGAGGGAATGTTGTTAATCTAAGAATTTGAAAGTATAACTTATAATATTGACAGTATTGCTGTGATTATATAACTATTGAAAACTCAGGAGAGAAATCCTATTCCCAAGTTGATTTTTCTTGGAACAAGTCTTACTGATAGGTTTCTGAGTCATATCTCATGGCAACTTGTATTCTGCCTTCTCTACTGTCAACATTAATTTTGAAACTAAAGAAACACTCTTGTTAGAAAATCTTGGCTTTTGTGTTTGAGGTCTGTTATTCGGGCCAGGGACTGGTAGATAGACTTGCTCCTCACAGAAGTGCTAGGCCTCTCTTGGGCTCTTTTGGCATCTCAGCTAACCTTAATTGGCAGGGAAGGAGAGGAGAGATGGCTTAAAGTTTCAGTTTGTTTAGAAGATGCTACTGTGAACCAAAATTAATTATTCAGTATTATCACTTCTGATTAAATATGATTATTTAAGTGCTGTTACCAAAGACAAACAAAAATCCAACTTTCCTGTTAAACTTTAAAGAAACTCATCAATAAAATATCTGAGTTTGTATTTTCTATTGTTTCATTTTTCATTGTTTTACAATTTTGGTTTTTTATTTTCTAAATAATTTTTAAATACTTTTCTTAATAATAGATTAATTCTGATTATTAACATAAAATGTAATTTTATTTTTCTCACTAGACAATACTTTTGAGTGTGTTCAAACCCATAAAATCGACAGTTATAGTTAATTTGCTTAGCAGTGTATTGAGTACCTGCTAAGTGTCATATGTCACTCTAATTATTGGAGTTAAAAATTTCAGCAAGGTGAAATCCCCTGCACTTACTAGAAGTCAAACAGTAGTAACCTAAACAAATGACTTGGATAACAGTATATCCAAGGAAGATGGGCGATTCGACTGACCTGGTAATAATTGACATGTAGAACATAGGTGTGTGGTCTGAAGAAAGCTTGTCTGGAGAGTGACGTCTGAACTGAGGACTGAGTGAGGTGGGGACTGCTGCAGCTAGATGTGGCTCTGGATGTCTGCCATGTAGGCAGTGAAGGAGATGGCCTCGGGAATGAGTCTGCCCTACACCAAGAAAGGGAGGGCCAGTGTGCTTGAAGTCCAGTGATGAAAGAAGGTGGTAAGAAGTGAAGTGGGAGAGCACAGGCAAGCACTGGGAGGCAGCTCATTGCTAAGGCTTGCCATGCAAGCATGGAGACCTAGGTTCAGATGTATAGAACCCATCTAAGCGCTGAGTGAATGTGGTGGCTCCACCTGTAATTCCAGTGCTTGGCAGACAGAAACACAATCTCCAGAGCAAGCTGTTTAGCTAGCCTAGTGTATCTGAGAGCCTGGGATTCAGTTGAGAGATTCTTCCTCAGTGAATAAGGTAGACAGTGAGGAAGACTATACACACATACATATAAAGATGAAAAAAGCAAGCAATACAGGACCAGATTACCTAGGACTAAACTGATATTCTGTTAAATGTAATAGAAGGCTACTGGAGTATTAGGTTGGTTTGGTTTGGTTTGGTGGCAAGGTCTGGCTGTGGAGTGCAGGTGAACCATGAACTTTTGCATCAGCCTTCCATATACTGAGGCTGCAAGCATGTACACCAAGCCTGGCTCACTGATGTTATGTAATCAAAGAGGTCACCTTAAATACTTTATAAGCTTGAGCTTGTAGAGGGGTGGAGAGTTGGCTCAGTGGTTAACAGCGCAGGCTGCTCTTGTCAAGGAACCAGGTTCAACTTCCAACACCCACATGGCAGCTCACAAGCATCTATAACTCTAGTCCCAGGGGAGCTAGCACTTCTGCACATATATACCTGCAGGCAAGGCACTCATATACATAAAATAAATAAATCTAAAAATATTTTTTAAAGATTGAACCATACATACTTGTCATTTAAACATGAATTTTTTTTTTCCCTGAACCTGGCTTTTAAGAGAAGCTTGTAACCGTGTATAATCAATTTACTTAGTTTAGCACAGTTGCTTCATAATACAAATAAAAGGACGAGTTCTCTGGGAAATCCCAATCTATTTAATATATTTGTTGTATTGGGGAATCTACAATGTCAAATAAATACTTATGTTAATTTCTTAAATTTAGGCAATGTTTACTTACTTACAAACAAATGATAAAATCTGACAGGTTTAATTTTTTTTATTATTGTCTTAACACTTCCAAATTTAGTAGCTAAGGAAATCAGAAAGATATGTTAATTTAACCTGCCGTAACTTACTTTGTCTCATTTCCACCTCTGCTTCTGTCTCATCACAACCTTCTATTTAGTCTTTCAACATGATTATATTTGAAACTAAGCACTTAGATTAAGTTCTTCAATATAGATTTATTCTGGGTTGCCCCTATATTTATAACATTGCTAAAAAACCAAACAACAACAACAAAACCCTATAGACTTAAATAATCGACTGTGTACTACAAATACTTCCAGGGGTTTGAAACAAATTGTCCAGCCTGGCCTCTAATCTGGGGGCTCAAGTGACCCTTCTGCCTCAGCCTCCAGAGCAGCTGGGACTACTGGCATGCACCTTCACACCCATTCTACTTACCAATAACTTTTCCACTAAGATTATTTAGTGTAGACATTTGTTTACATTTCCCCTTTGTTATCACTAAAGGGGCATGTGCTAAGAACTTGAAAATGATTGCCTGCTTCTTTCAGAAACTGATTCCCTGTTCCAAGAGTTCTTAGAGCAGCATTTCTCTACCTGAGGGTCGCAACCCCAATGGGGGTCAAATGACTCTTCCACAGGGGTCATGTATCAGATATCCTGCATATCAGATATTTACAATACAATTCATAACAGTAGCAAAATTACAGTTAGGAAGTAGCAATGAAAATAATTTTATGGTTGGGGGTCACCAACCATATTAAAGGGTTGTGGCATTAGGAAGGTTGAGAGCCACTGTGTTAAAGGATTCTAATGAACTCTGGGTTAAGAAGTTGAACTCATCTTTAAATTTCCATATGCTTTCATTTAGAGTAGTTCCTCTTGTTCTTCCTCTTCTTAAGAAATAAAGGCCTCTCAAAGAACTTATTCAGATTACACTAAAGATATACAAGCTTTGATTTAATGTTACATGTTTTCATACCATCTTGTGTTTAACATGATCAACAGTACTGAATTTTAGGCAAAGAAATTAGATGAGTCTGAAGACCAGGAAACCATTCAGAAACTTTGAGTTTATATTCTTTGTTATCCCCCTGAAATATTTGGTTTTCACAGGTCTCCTGCAAGCGCAAAATCTTTTAACGCAACTACCTCAGCAAAGCCAAGCCAACCTCCTACAACCACAGCCAAGCATCACCCTCACTTCCCAGGTCAGTTTCTTACTCCATTGTTTTACTAATTTAAAACGAAACAAAAACACTCCCAGTAATAATAATCTCAGGTGTTCAAACTCTGACCAATAACTCAATGCTGGGCTTATTAGCTTGATAAAGCAGTGCTACCAAATTGATGAAAACTGATATTTTTCATGGTCCTTCTTCAAGTTCGTAAAGAATAGCCATGTTGGTAGTAAATGAGGATGAATGATAGCTGTCTGATGTTGATAGATAGAAACACTGAAATGGAAGACCTAGGAATTCACTTAGAACCTGTCCCTGATCCTTTTGCTTGCTGAAACAGTGAAGGAGCTTTGATTTTCATCTTCTCTCAGGACTGAAATGTTGCTTTGTGTCCTTTCCTCGGAAGGCGTAACCGTCGTCTTCACACAGAAAGCGAAGTTCTTAGGCATCTGCAAGTTTAAGTTGCATGTCTGTCTCTTTATCTAGTGGTGACTGACCACGTGTGTCAGTTTGCCTCCTCATCCCTAGTGGCTCACCTCCACTCCTCCCTTCCTAAAGTGTAGACGGTGGGGGAGGAGAATGAATGGCTCAGTGGTTCTTGCCCAGCAAACAAGAGGACCAGAGTTCTGATGCTAAGAACCATTTAAATGCATGCTAAGTGAACATGGTGGCTCACCTGTAGTTCCAGTGAGGGATTCCCTAAGCAACCTGGCTATTGAAATTAGCCTATTGGCAAGTTCTGGGTGGAGAGTGATCAACCTTTGTATTTTACGTGTATGTACATATATCCACATGTATGCACACATGCATACACACAAACATGAAAAGCAAAAAGTGTAGTAATTAAAACTTAATATATCACCTAATTTCACAGGCTTAAATATTCACTTACAGTAATTCTTCATCTTGGTCAGTTGGAAGGGTTTAGTTTTTATTTATTGGGGGCTTTTTGTTATTGTTTTGGTCACTATGACAAATACCTGAGAAAAATAATTTAAAAGACAGCGGGTTTTTTGACTACATAGATTTAGTAACCAGTTACTTACTACTAACCACTGGGCCCTCCTTCTAGTCCCCATAACCAAACAATTTATTAAAAGTGGACAACTAGATATCATGAATTATTACAAAACCATAATAATGAATACATGGTATCGGCATATAAAGAGAAATGTAAGCCAAGGTGATATGTCTGTCTAATAGACAGAAATGTAAATAGCCAGCTAAGTTTCCAAAGCTACCAAAGGATTCCAGTGAGGAAAAAAAAGTCTTTGAAACAAATAACAACTAACAATTGACTTTTCATAAGTAGAAGGTGGTAAAGACCACCCTTTTTTCCTACCTTTTCTGAAGATTAGTCTGAAATGAGTCATAAACATAAACTTTAGGAAGAAATGTTTGTGCCACTGGGTAAGACAGTGATTTCTTAAACAAGACCCAAGAAAGAAGCCTTAACCATAGAAGAGACAGTACATTTCAGGAAGATTAAATCTTATCTTAAGAGAATGGGAAGAAAACCACAGTTAAGGAGAACACAGTCTTCAAATAAAACATTTGATAAATGGTGTTGTTTTAAGATTTATTTTAACCATTGGGGGTATGGGAGGTGTTTGTGCAGGTACTCTGGGAAACCAAAAGAACATGTTGAATCCATTGGTGCTGGAGGTCCAGGCAGCTGTGAGCTGCTGGTTATGTGTGCTGGGAACTGAACTTGGGTTCTCTTCAGGAGCAGCATATACTCAGTCACTGAACAATCAGCCCATGGTTTAAAAAAAAAAAAAAAATTATGACATGAGACAATCAGACTTAAGCTAGTGAGAAGCAAAAAAAAAAAAAAAAAAAAGCAGCTGCCAACTAAGAAAAGCTGATGTTCAGTAAGCAAATGAAACTATACTCAAAACAATTAGTTATTAGGAAATATCGATGTTCCTTCAGTAGATTTGAGTACAGGTTATAAAGAATTTGAGACAAAGTATTGGTGAGAAAGTAAAGCAACTAGATTTCTCATACATTGCTAGTAGTTTTGCAAAGTGTACTACTCTTTCCAAATTAGTTTGGCATTTACTTACAAATTAAGCCAGTGGGTAGTTGCACACACCTTTAATCTCACAGAGGTCCACAGAGAAACCCTGCATCCAAATAAATAAATAAATAAAGCTGCACTTTATGGAGGCTTCCCTCTGAATGAATGAATGAATGAATGAATGAACGAACGAACAAATGAATGAATATAGCTGTACTTTATGACCCAGTAGTTTTACTGTTTAAAATGAAAGCAAAAAGATGTATATGAATACTTACAGTAGGTTAGTTAATAATTATCCCAAACTATTCATTAGATAGTAAGTTACATAAACTTCTTGAATAACCATGTGACAGATTTCTAATTGAGCAGTAAGAAGAAATATACTTTTGATAGCTCTAGTGGCATGTATGAATTTCTAAAAAGCATTATGCTAAGTGACTGAAGCTGGGCTTAAAAGACTAAGTACTGGGCCGGCAGTGGTGATACACGCCTTTAATCCCAGCGCTCCGGAGGCAGAGGCAGGCGGATCTCTGTGAGTTCGAGGCCAGCCTGGGCTACCAAGTGAGTTCCAGGAAAGGTGCAAAGCTACACAGAGAACCCTGTCTCGAAAAACAAAAAACAAAAAAACAAAAAACAAAAAAAATAAGTACTGTATGATTTTAGTTTAAATGATATTTTAGAAAGGACAGAACTATGGTGTAGAAATTCTATCAGTGCTTGTCAGGAAGTAAGGATCGATAATGAAGATTGATAGCAAAGGGTTCAGAAGAAATTTGGAAAGGATGGTAAAGATATCTATATGGTGTTATTTACACAACTATATTCAGCCGCAAAAGCATCAAACTATACCGCAGTTTTACATGTTAAGTTTTTAATATGCTGGATGCAAAATAAATAAGATTGGTGTTATGACATACATACACCAGAGACCTCTCTCTGGCCTCTATGCTATGCACATGTAGCAAACTTCATCCTGACTCTGGTCAGTAAATGTTATACCACCATTCTAGATCTGGCCCACTTAGGCCAGGGATCTTAGAGTAAGATACCAGCTGTCAAAACGTACCCAAGCTACTTTTAGTCCATTATTATTTGACAAAGAAGCTACTTGATGCTGAAGATGAAATCATAGTCTAATAGTTGAGACTCAGCTCCACCTATCAGCGTTCAGCAATATGAGATTCTAATATATTTGGTGTCGTGTGTAGTTCTAAAAGGTGAGGTTAAAATTACTCAATGTCAGCATGTCATGAAGACATGCTTTATTGTCTTTACTGAAGCAGAATAGCAGAGGGATTTGCCCCAGTTATTAGGTCATGATTCTTATGTAGTTTTCTGGGTCAGTTAGTTCCCATGGAGCAAGCCTTAATAATGAGGTCAAGGTCAGGTAATGTAAGGCCCATATAAATTACAAGAAGGAAATCCTGGTTTATAATCTTAACTGGGCTGCTGTTCATAGGAGGGTTCAACTGAGCAGATAGGATGCTGAATCAGGAGCACCTCTATTTAGTGAATACTCAGAAGGAATGTCCTACTTAACACTTGTGAGTAGAACAGAGTAACCTGGTGTTTGAATGATAAGAAAATTTAATATTTTCTTTAAAAAGGAAAGAAGGGGACTGGAGAGATGGCTCAGTAGATAGGTCCTCTGGCTGCCTTTCAGAGGACATGGGTGTGATTTCTAACACATCTATCTCTTAGCTCTGCAGGCACTGCATACATTTGGTACACAGACATTCATTGAAGCACAAACATAAAATAAAAATTTTTATTTTTTTAAAAAAAGGAGAACCCTGGGCTCAGTCTTGAACACATGGGGTAGGGTGGTGGGATAACAGGACTATGCCCTCATGCCCCAAAATAAACTCTAGAGAGATTTAATTTTATAATTAGATTAAAATGCAGGGAACCAAGGGGTCATATTATTAGGAAGAATTTTCTCTTTTTACCAGAAGGGATTTCATCACTGAGAAATAACTAAAGTTTTCTTTCTCAAAGCAAGATAGTAACAATGGGGGGAAATTCACAAAAATTTCAGTTTAAAGTTTGTATACACTGAAAAAAGTTTAAAAGCTGATTGAAAGAATTATTTGTACTAATATGATAAGAAAAGGGTATATATACACACCATAATATTTGAAGAACTGGCTTAATGTAAGAATGAGAATAAAGATACCATTAATTTATGATTGAGACCCGAGTCCAGTGCAAGGAAATACAGGTAATATTGATACATGGGAAGTCTCTTGTTTTGAGTAGTAAGAGAAGTACTGGGTCAAAAATGACAGACCGTTGGTTTACCCCTGTGAACAACAAAATACTGTTTTAATTGAGATCATGAGTCCTGTGTCAGGAACTGTGTCATGTGCTGGCACATAGCATGTTGTTATCAGAAACATGACAGAATTTATGGAGTTGTCAGAAAATCCTCCATAAACTTACCTTAAAGAACTTTTTGCTGCTGGTGGTGGCACCTGTTTAATGCAAGTACTATGGAAGTTGAGGCAGTGGGATTACATAGTGAATTCCAGGCTGATCCGAGATACACAGTAAGAACCATGCTTTTGTTTGTTTGGTTGGTTGATTGTTTTGGTTTGGGGTGGGGGTTGGGGGCTGGTTTTTTTGAGACAGGGTTTCTCTGTGTAGTTTTGGTTCCTTTCCTGGAACTCACTCTGTAGCCCAGGCTGCTGCCTCCTGTGTGCTGGGATTAATGGCGTGTGCCACCACTACCCAGCAAGAACCATTCTTGAATGAATGAGTGAGTGAGTGAGTGAGTGAGTGAGTGAGTGAGTGAGTGACTGAGTGAGTAAAAAAGCAGAGGGAGTAGAGGAGAAAGTATTTCTTTGTTCTTGGTTTTCTTGAGACAGTCTTTTCTTTGTATTTATTTTATTTTTTAAAGGTTTATTTATTATGTATACAGAAGAGGGTGCCAGATCTCATTACAGATGGTTGTGAGCCACCTTATGGTTGCTGGGAATTGAACTCAGGACCTCTGGAAGAGCAGTCGGTGCTCTTAACCTCTAAGCCATCTCTCCAGCCCCCTCTTTGTATTTACTTATGAATTTCATACAATGGATTTGATCATATTTCTCATTCTCCCAGCTTCTCCCCCACTGCCAAACTCACCCAAATTCATGTTCTTTTTCTTCTCTTCTTTGGTTTTTCGAGACAAGGTTTCTCTGGCTGTCCTGGAACTCATGTTGTAGACCAGGCTAGCATTGAACTCACAGAGATCCACCTGTCTCTGCCTCCGAAGTGCTGGGATTAAAGTCGTCCACCACCACCACCTGGCATTCCTTGTTTGTTTGTTTGTTTGTTTGTTTGTTTGTTTTTGTGGTGTTTTTTTGGTTTTTTGTTTTGTTTTTTTGTTTGAGCTGAGGATCGAACCCAGGGCCTTGCACTTGCTAGGCAAGTGCTCTACCACTGAGCTAAATCCCCAACCCTCCTTGCGATTTTTTAATTTAAAAAAATCCCTCTGGGCGGTGGTGGCACACGCCTGTAATCCCAGCACTCGGGAGGCAAAGGCAGGTGGATCTCTGTGAGTTCAAAGCCAGCCTGGTCTCCAAAGTGAGTTCCAAGAAAGCCAGCCGCAAAGCTACACAGAGAAATCCTGTCTTGAAAAGACCCCCCAAAAAAAAAAAAAAAGAATCCCATGGAAGGTTGAAGAGATGGTTAAGTGCATTGACTGTTCTTCTAGAGTTCAATTCCCAGCAACCACATGGTGGCTCACAACCATCCATAGTGGAATCTGATGCCCTCTTCTGGGATAAAGTTGGATATGCAGATAGAGCACTCATATGCATAAAATAAACGAATCTTTAAAAAAATACAACAACAACAACAAAGAAAATCCCATGGAGCCCAGCTTGTATTGGCTGATTAAGCCTGAGCATCCTCAACTAGGAGTGGGCTTAAGCCCATCTTCTCTCCTCCATGCTAGGATTTTGTCTGGCTTGAGCTTATGTGAATCTGTTTCCTTAGTTGCCTGGACATTACAGTTATAAGCTGAAGACTCTTCATTATTCTGTTCCTTCTCCAACAGCCAGCCACCCCAACTCGCACAATAGCAGCGACCCCAATTCAGACCCTTCCACAGAGCCAGACGACACCAAAGCGAATTGATACTCCCAGCTTGGAGGAGCCCAGTGACCTTGAGGAGCTTGAGCAGTTTGCCAAGACCTTCAAACAAAGACGAATCAAACTTGGATTCACTCAGGTAGGATGGTCTCCATTTTCGTTCACACTCTGTTGCTGTGATAAAACACTAACCAAAACCAACTGGAGGAGAAAGGCTTTATTCAGCTTCCAGTGCTAGCCCTCCAGTGAGGGAAGGTGTAGGAGGAACCTGGAGGCAGGCACTGGAGCAGAAGCCCGGAGGGACACTGCTGACCTGTTCCCTGGCCTTCTTAACAGCCCAGGCCCACCTTCCCAGAGATGGCACTGCCCAGTGTCCTGGGCCCTCGACATCAACTAGCAGTCAGAAACGCTCTATTGATAAACCCACAGGCGATCTGATAGAGGTAACTCTTCAGTTAAAATGCCCTCTTCCAGATCTGTCCAATTTGACACCCAAATTTAGCCATTGCAATGCTCCCTTCCACAGCCTTCTGTGGCTGACTGCGAACACTTTCTAAGGAATAGCATGTTTCTCGGTCGTGCTGATTTTGACGTTAGCATTTACAGTCTTAGAATAGTATGCATTTGATTATGTTAGATCCATACATTTATTCGCAATAAAATATTAGATTAAAAATTTCCAAGGGGTTGGGGATTTAGCTCAGTGGTAGAGTGCTTGCCTAGCAAGCACAAGGCCCTGGGTTCGAGCCTCAGCTCCACCAAAAAAAAAAAAAATTCCAAATGTGTTTCACAGCACAGGCCTTAGAAATTGTATTGGGAGAGTGTATGTTTTAGTAGACTGTGTTTGGGTGACATACCCTGCTAAGGGTTTGGTGTTAAAGAACATGTGATAACAGTGCTTACTACTACTGCATAGGGAAGGTGGAAAGAGTAAGGACTGGAGTCTTTTCAAAGACTTCCTTAAAACTGGTTTGGGGATAGAGAATGCTTCCCCTCCTTCCTCTCAGTCTACACTGAGATTAGTCAAGTAAGAATCTACTGAAGATTTTTAAAAGGTAAATTAATCAAAATCCAAATTTTTTAATGTCAACTAACAGAGGGCTTGAAAAGCGAAATGGGTGTGCTTAATGGTTTAAGCAAGCATTTGGGTACACCACGTTTTTGTTTTTCTTCTCCATGCTGCCACTGACTATTCATCCTGATTAGCCTGTCAAAAATAATGCTTTGAAAGCAGGAAAGGAATTAAACTTATATTTATGTAAAATGGATAAAGATCATTAGCTGGAAGGAAAAAATCTTGAAGTATGGATTGAGTTGTGTATTTATAGAATCTGGGAACACTGATATTTTCTTTCCAGAAAAGCTTCCCATTCACATTCTTTCCAAACTAGGTTGTGTTGAAAGTATATAATGCACCACCTGCTCTGGTAGATCAAAAATCAAGGTGACATCACTGTCTTCTATATTCTAGATGTTGTTAGGGACTTAGGTTTCTTTTATTCCTTATATTTGAAGATTTATTTTTACTCAAAGAAACTCCATCTTAGATATAAAGAAACAAATTACAGGTCTGGTGCTTGCCACCAAGCCTGATGGTCTGTCTGAGCTTGATCCCAGAACTCACATGGTGTACCCATACACAGACAGATGCATCTGCACATGCACAGACCAACACATACATACACACAAAATAAATAGGTAAATACAAAAATTTTAATTATAATCCAGAAATATTTTAGTCATTTGAAGCACTTAAATGAAATAATTTGTTTTAAACATAAAAATAAGATAAACTAGAATGGTATAGATAAATTAATAGACTAAGAAAGTTTAAGGCTAGCATTTTAACAGTGTCTAGGTTTTGGCTATTAACACATTACGCTCTGGGGTCCTCCGATAAACAGTTGCATCAATGCTAAAATCAGAAATATTAGACTTTTCAAAATCTTTACCTTTAACCAAATATTGGTTTCCCTTTTCACTTTTTGTGGCATTTGATTCAATATATTACACTGAGTGGACAGAAGTCAACCCCTCTCTCCCCTCCTTCTCCCTCCCTTTTTCTCCTTCCCCCACTTCTCACCCCTCTCTTCCCACCTCCCCCATACACACTGTACCTCCATCCCAGCATCTTACTTTGTTTTATGATTTGGTTTGCTTTGATCTTGGCATGACTACTACTTACTTTTGAAAATGGCTGATATAGAACTGGAAATGGTTTTCAAACTTGCCTGCATGGATCAGAGTACTTACTGCTGTTACAAGATGGGAAAACCAGCTATTGACCTTTGTTTTTAATTCATATACCTTACTGTAATTATTCAAAATTACTGTGTACTCAATTTATTCATATTTATACACATGCACAGTAAAGTATTCAAGTTAATTCTTAAAATAAATCCCTATTCTTTGATTAAATACATTTTCAGTGGTTATTTTCTAATTATGTGTTTATCATTTTTTGGTAAGCAGTGGGTAAATAATGTATGCCATTACGTAATTAGAAAGCATGTTATAGTATACAGCATTTTTCAGATGCAGTACATTCATTCATTATTTGCAGTGCAATTCTCTGCTCCTCCATTCCTTTTGTTCTTTTCAGAAAGGCCAAAGGGAAACAGTGTAGTTTGTGTTATGTATGTTGAAACCAACT
The DNA here is from genome assembly GCF_903995425.1 of Onychomys torridus. Taxonomy (NCBI): domain Eukaryota; kingdom Metazoa; phylum Chordata; class Mammalia; order Rodentia; family Cricetidae; genus Onychomys; species Onychomys torridus. The sequence continues at coordinate 28,680,175 of NC_050453.1, forward strand.
GATTGAAACTGCTAACTTATATGAAGAACCCAAGAGCTACTAAACCAGGATGTACCAAATTAATGAAAATTAGCATATGAAGTTTGCTAATGAGGGACCTGTCGTAGTAACTTCATTTGCTGTGAAGAATCACCATGATCAGAGCAACTATGACCATCGTGGGGAGCATGGCAGGCAGGCATAGTGTTGAAGCAGTAGCTAAGAGCTCACATCTTGAGACAACCACCACGAGGCAAAGAGAGAGCTAACAGAGAATGGCATGGCTTTTGAACCTCAGAGCCCACTCCCCATGGCACTTCTTTTCCAACAATGCTACACCCCGTAATCCTTCCCAAAAGTTCCACCAGGTGGAGACTAGGAATTCAAATATAGGGACCTAACCAGGTACACTGGTGCATGACTGTGATCCCAGCACTGGGGAGGCAGAGGCAGGCTGAGCTCCATCAGTTCAAGGTCATCCTGGTCTACAAGGCTTGTAGCCATATCATAATGCAAAATACATTTCTTTCAACTTCAAAAGTCCCCATACTCTTTGAGTCTCAAGGCTGTTTCAAAGTCCAGTGCCTCTTTTGAGTCTCAAGGATATCTGTTAATTGTAACCACCTGTAATACCAAAAGGCAATTACATTCTCCCAACATACAATGGCATTGAATATATATTAGCATTCCAAAAGAGAGGAATAGGAGGAAATACAGGACCAGAGGCAGCCTGAAACCCAGCAGGGCATGGTCTGTAGTTGTAGTTCATGTCAAAGGGCTTAGGTGGTTCTTTACATCTTCCCACTCCTTCCAGCTTTGTTTGACTGCAGCACACTTCTCTCGCTAGGGCTGGCTCTACTCCCTGTGTACAGCTCTCCTTGGCAGACTCCCAGGGCACTGGCATCTCCAACAGAGTCCAGCCTTCATTTTTATGGTTTCATGCAGTGGCCTCTTAGGCCTCCGTGCAGGAACTCCCTGTCACATGTCTGACTGGCCTCAGGCTTTCTTCATCTTGGAGGTAGATTCCACAACCCCTTTTACTCCTAAGCAAGAACCACATGGCCAATGCTGCCAGCTTCTTCGGCTTGCTTGGGCTAGAATGTGGCCCTCCTTGAATTACATTTACATAAACTTTGATTTGTTGTTACTCCTTAGGAACAGATGAATTCCTTAAGCTATTTCTTTTCACAGTTTGCAAGCTAAGCTAGGTGGTGTCTTTTTCTAAGGGCACTCCCTTTATTCAGTTGTTCCTATCTCTTTTATCACAAACCTAACCTCCAGCGTTAGATTTCTGTTGCTCTTTTTCTCCTCAGACTGTACATGTTATTATTTCTCTTTGCTCTGCTTCTTCCTTTTCATTGTAGATCTATGTAAGAATGATCTTCTCAGCTCAAAAAAAAAAAAAAAAGAATTACCACTAATTAATAACTATGTGACAGAGTCAATATCTATTTTGAAATCTCCTCAGCCTATGAAATCAGTTTAAAACTCTTCAGTTTAACCTCAGGCAGGTTTTTAGAACAAGGCTAAAAAGCAGCCACATCCTTTGCCAAAATATCACAAGAATTACCTATAGCCCAATTGCTAATATTGTTCCCTTCTAAAACCTCTTGAGCTGGGCCTCCATAGCCCACTTTGCTCTTAACTACTATTTTCTTCCAAACTCCTAATCCACAGTCTTAATGTCTTTCACGTGCCTCCAAAAAACCAACATGGTCAGGCCTGTCATAGCAGTAGCCCACATCCTGGTACCAACTTTATTGTTGCTTTCTATTGCTGTGAAAAGACATCATGACTAGGGAAACTTATAGAAAAACGTTTATTGGGGCTTATAGTTCCAAAATGTAAGTCAGTTACCATCATGGTGGGGATCATGTCAATAGACAGGCATGGTATGAGACCAGTATCTGAGAGCTCACATCCTGAGACACAACCATGAGGCAGAGGGAATTAACTGGGAATGGTATGGGCTTTTGAAATCTCAACAGCCACACCTCCTAATCCTTCCCAAACAGTTTCACCAACTGAGGCCTAAGTATTCAGATATTTCAAACCACTACAGAATTATTGCTTTTTATTGTTTTAAATAATCCCAAATTTAGTGAAATTGTATTACAAATCTCCATTAAGTGAGTTTGCTTTTTACTGCCATTGTTCTAGTGGACTGGTAACACAGCTTTATCTATAGCTGACAACTTAAGTCATTGGTGGTTGGGGCGACTGGGGCTGTGCATGCCCACAGAGGCCAGAGGTATAGTTGAGTGTCTTCCTCCATCATGCTTCACTTTATTATTTGAGACAGGATCTCACAATTTACCTATGATGGCTGGCCAGTAAGCTCTAAATCTGTATATTTGCCTAAATCTCCTGTGCTGGGATTTTAGGCACATCACCTGCTTTTTACGTAGGTGATGGGTGTTAGTTATTTTGGCGCTCTTACCCTGCGAGAAAACGTCCCGAACATGACAAGACCACAGAAGAGTTTTTATTAAAAGAGGATAGAGGATGTGACAGGCCTGTGTGAAATGCATGTGGACAGGAAGAGAGGAGAAGAGGAGAGACCTGTGCAAAATGGCGCTGGCTTTTTAAAGAGTGGGCCGCGCATGCGTACAGGACCACATGTGGCTACTCCAGGCATGCGCATAGATTACATGGCCGTGCAAATCACTCGAGATGTTTTGACCCAAAATGGCTATTTTGAACCGGAAATAACTAAGTGGTCCGCCGGGCAAGCCCAACCGTGTGGGCATGTTGTGACTTCCTATCAATGGGGACCCAAATGTGTTTATCCTTGTGCAGCAAGCACTCTGCTGACTAAGCCTTTTGCCCAGCCCCATGTTATTGTTTCTTAAACTTAAAATAATATGTTTTTGTTTTTTGAGACAGGGTTTCTCTGTGTAGCTTTGCGCCTTTTTCCTGGAACTCACTTGGTAGCCCAGGCTGACCTCAAACTCACAGAGATTCCGCCTGGCTCTGCCTCCCAAGTGCTGGGATTTAAGGTGTGCGCCACCACTGCCCAGCAAAATAATATGTTTTTAATAAACATTTTCTTTATCATTACTTGTCAAAATTATTAGTTTTCTGAGTATTTGTGAAAATATTTAGTGAATTGTGCAGTTATAGTGTCAGAAAACATTTATTGCTACTTGATGTCATGTATTCAAAAAATTCCATGTTTTATTTAGTCCCAGATTTCTGGAAAGCTATAATCAAAACAAATAAAATCATGAAGATACAAATATATGTGGCTCATAAAGTGTAAGTTGTGTCTTTGACATATAGTAGGCACTGTGTGAAGGTTCAGTCACTGAATGGAGTGACAATGATAAATATAGGTGAAGATTAATTCACTTGTCCATATCTTCAGATACATTTGTATAAAACATAGCAGTGTTTCTGTTCCTCTTCATCCTGCCTCGGCTCTCTAAGTTCTACTGTAATTAGAAGGAAACTAATAAATGATCCACTTCAGTTCTAGTTAAAGAGAAATTATTCAAAGCCCACATTGATGGGGATTTTTTGTATTTGTGTTGCCCAGTACCATCACCACTACCCACTAGTGCTACTGAGTCCCTGAAAGGGTAGTGGTGCTGAGAAGGTAAATGTTCATTTGTTTACTTTTCTGCAATTTAAATTTAAGCAGTCACTTATGAGTGGTGACTAATGGGAGACATGGTGCTGCATATATCTCTTGAGGTTAAATGTTCAATATACTTCATTTTATTTTGTAGTTCTACATTTGTCCTGTGTTAAACTTCTTAGTGAAAGTTGGCATCTTGGCACATGCTTATAATCTCAGCACTTGGGAAGCCAGAGGATCAGGAGTTCAAGACCAGTTACAGCTAAATAACAAATTTGAGACCATTCTGGGCTACGTGAGGCCTCTATTTAAATAATTATAATAATAAATTAAAATGAACAAAACCAGTTTATATGCTTTTAAATACATCTTTCCTTTGACCCCAGATATAATAGACAATCTGATCTCAAAAATATGGACTTGGGGAATTAAAAGAACTCAAGTAATCCTAACTCAATTGTGTTCCTAAAGCAGGACAGAATAGCACAAGTTTAGAATCCTGGCGCTTGAGAAACTGGGGCAGGAAGATCACAAATTCAAAGCCAGTCACTGTCTCAACAGATTGGGGCTAGAAAGATTGCTCATTGGTTAAGAGCACTTGCTGTTCTTGCAGAGGACCTGGTTCAGTTCCCAGCTTCTTATGATGGCTCACAATGATCTGTAACTCTAGTTCCAGAGAATGTGATGCCCACTTCTGACCCCTGTAGGCATTGCACACATGTTGTATATGTATACATATAGGCAAAACATTCATACACATAAAATAAAATAAATAAATGTCTAAAAAATAATTAATTAAAAGTAATGTTGCCAGGTTTGTTGAGAGTTGACTCACAGCAGAGTTAGCTCTGTGTATTTTGAATGAGAAATGCTGTACTTTTGTGCCCTATCTAATCTAGTTGAAATGGGTGTGTGAGCCATTTAAACTCCATGAGCTCCTCCTGTTATCTATAAAATAACTATTAAGATACATCTTTTCGAACTAGAACAAGAGAGATCCAGCTGGAAGAAAGGCACTGTGTATGTTTCAAAGGTGATAGGCTCATGGAGAAAGGCGTCTTTTGTAATATATTCAGAGGATCATTGTTCTGTTTCAATAAGGTTACCAAGTTTTCAGTGCCCATGAGGGTTTGATTGACTAAATGGGTCAAACCTCTCTACTGTGAATTTCTATCTCTATAATGGCTACAAACGTGGTCTCTTAGAATACCTGGTTTTGGGACCAACTTTGAAATCTAAGCTAAGGGTGAAAATAGATTTATTTTTCACAGCTTCCAGAAATACTTATGAGGAAAACTATAAAGAATGAAGGGTCATTTCCAAATTTTAAAGTGATTTGTTTGAAATTCTGTTGGTTCAGAAATTCCTGGTTTAGGGGCAGTTGCCACTAAGCCTGATGATCTGGGCTCAATCCCCAGGACCTACGTGGAAGAAGGAGAGAGCCAATATCCTGGAGTTGTCCTCTGACCTCCACATGGGCACATGGCACTCTTGAATCCACATAATGCATTAAATAAAAAATAAATAAATAAACATGCAAGAATAAGAATAACTTGCTGGGCTAATCCTTATAAGTGATGCAGGTAGATTTTAAAGGATACTCAGATCATTTTGGTTGCATTAATGGAGGGGTATTAGTACACCAGAACTTTGAAGACTTAGAAGTTTTGGTATGGTGATTATAACTATATAAGGTAACAAGAAGAAACTCAAAATAGAAAGCACATGAGGTAATATTGAAGGCTTCTATGATCAAGGCCCTGCTGAGCTGTCCCTATAGTCCGGGGCCCTGCTTGGGGGTAGAGTTGGTGGGAAAATGGAGTAAATAGAAGATGGCCAGTTGTTTTCCTAGAGCAGCAGTTATTGGAGTAGCCTTTCAAAGTAGAAGTTGGAAACATTAATGACATAAATTTCTTTTCCTTTATACCCATTTCTGTTCTATATTGTTCAGGGTGATGTTGGGCTCGCTATGGGGAAATTATATGGAAATGATTTCAGCCAAACCACCATCTCTCGCTTTGAAGCCTTGAACCTCAGCTTTAAGAACATGTGCAAGTTAAAGCCACTTTTAGAGAAGTGGCTAAATGATGCAGGTCAGTGACAATACTAAGAAATTTCTTTATTGTCCATGGGATTTTATAGGAGGGATTATTCTTTGAACTAAGGTCTTACTATATTGCTGATAAAACAGAATGTTGGAGCCACTAATCCTATGAGACTTTTATACATTATGATTATGTACATCTGAGAGATATTTCATCTTAATATTCCAGTAATTACAGTATTACTAGCAGTAATTGTAGCCTTGCAATGTTTCTGTATTTGAGCCAGGGTTATGGGTAGACATACAGTGTTTGAGGATGAGGATAAGAAGGCCTGTGGGTATAATCTTGAAGAACAGACAGATTACTTCTTTCTTGATGGATTGCCATAAAATTTGTTCCTGGTAATATTTCTACTTTTGTAGAAATTTTAAAATGGCCACCTTTCATTTAAAAAAAAGTTAGGCTTCTGGACTTGAATTATTTATTTTCTTTTGAGATATCCTTTCAGAAATTATGAATTTTGAGCCATGACTTTGGGAACTTTTTTTTTAAAGGAACCACAAGGGTGTCTAACCATGTTGTTTCCATTGTTGATAGAAACAAAAATTAGACCTTTGGGAAAGAAAAACTTGAGACATACTAACTATTGATTCAGTAGCTGGGGGTGAAGTTTAGCTATCTATTGTCTTTTTTGCAGTCACAGGCAAGAACCACTGATCTGCTCCATCTCGATTTACATGGAGTAGAAAGAAATCCAGTGTAACATGGCCAGGCTTGTTCAACTGTTAAAGTATACCATCTTGTCCTTAAAGAAGTTAGAAGTACCCACTCCCTACTATTATGCTGGGAAACTGAGAAATCATCTCTAAATTAAACATTAAAAATCCAGTGATTTCCAAGAATATTCTTCCTTTTTATCCTTGGAGCTTATAGACAAAAGAACTAAGGGAAATAGAAGTGAAAAATAGAACCTCTGTATCCTCCGAAACAATAACAAATGAATGGTGACAGAAGATAACCTTGGAACAAGGAATGCCAGTGAGGACTGTGGAAATCGATGGCAGTGAGCAGTGCTTCAATGGAGATTACATTAAAAATCTCACACTTAACATCACGCTTTAAATATTTTGTCAGTGTTATTGATCCTATGTTTTCTGTATGTGAATCCTTAAGCTCAGCTTTTTTCCCTATATTTTCTTTTATAGAGAACCTCTCATCTGATTCTACAGCATCTAGCCCAAGTGCCCTGAATTCCCCAGGGTTGGGGGCTGAGGGCTTGAATCGTAGGAGGAAAAAACGCACCAGCATAGAGACCAACATCCGTGTGGCCTTAGAGAAGAGTTTCATGGAGGTCAGTGAGCTTTACTTTTCATGTGCATCACCAGTACTACAGCTAGGGACTGTACATATTAAAGCACAGCCTTGTCTTCCTCCACCCTGATGGGCATTTGAACACAGAGGAAATAAGATGCTATAATACTGCCACTTGAATACTGCAGAACTCAGCTGGGCGGTGGTGGCGCACAACTTAAATCCCAGCACTTAGGAGGCAGAGCCAGGCGGATCTCTGAGTTCGAGGCCAGCCTGGTCTACAGAGATCCAGGACAGGCACCAAAACGACAGAGAAACCCTGTCTCAAAACACCCCCCCCCCAAAAAAAAAAAAAGACCAAAACAGAATACTGCAGAACTCAAGAGAGACCTTGGTTCTAAATTGGTAGGGAACATAGGCATTAATCCTACAGACTGGAAAAGATAGGAGAAAAGTACCTCAGACAGAGCAACTTCATGATCATAGACCTCCAGAGGAAACCATGCCTGTTCCAGAAGAGAAACACTTGTGGTTTGGTTGGCTGACTTGTAGTGTCTTTAATGCCTAGAATGGTATTTTAGGGGCACAACACTAAAGACCTTGGATGTCCTTTTATATAGTTCAAGTTAATTCAAGAGATATTTGACTTTAAAAAAACAAACAAAAAAAGGATTTACAACAAAAAAATTAACTTCTAATTCAGAAAGAATTGTGTTTACTTAAGGAAACATTGATTCAGGATTGGCTTTGCATCTTGTTAAAGATGTGGTGAGGCACTTCACTTGATTACAAGATTTAAGTTGCTGCACCTTTGAAATGCTTTCCTTTCCTGCCTCAGAAACACAGTATGAGGTCCAAGTTAGGTAGTATCTATAAAACACCAAGAAACTCATACATTTCTAGTAATAGTAAGTTTGTATTATTTTGTTAATAGTAATAGGCCTTAGCCAGACATGAGGCATTTTAATCCCAGCACCTGGGAGCAGAGGTAGGTGGATCTCTATAAATTTGAGGTCAGCCTAGTCTACATAAAATCCAGGTTTGATTCCTAATACCCACATGGCAGCTCTCAACCATCTGTCACTCCAGGTCCAGGAGAGTCAGCACTGTCTTCTATCCTCAGAGGTCACTGCACAAAAATGCAGGCAAAACACTCACACACATGTATGTCTTTAGTCCCATCACTGGGGAGGCAGAAGCAGGCAGATCTCTGAGTTCAAGGCTAGCCTGGGCTACAGAATGAGTTCCAGGACAGCCAGAGCTACACAAGAGACACCCTGTCTCCAAAAAAAAAAAAAAAAAAGAAGAAGAAAGAAAAGATATTCCAGGGCTGGGATATAATTCAAATGTAGAACTCTTATTCCTGGATTCAACCTCCAATGTGGCAAATACATAAATTGAAATTCTAAAAGGAGGGCTTTTTTTCCCCTCTCTTAGAATCAAAAGCCTACCTCGGAAGATATCACCTTGATTGCTGAACAGCTTAATATGGAAAAGGAGGTGATTCGTGTTTGGTTTTGTAACCGCCGCCAGAAGGAGAAAAGAATCAACCCACCAAGCAGTGGTGGGACCAGCAGCTCACCTATCAAAGCAATTTTCCCCAGCCCAACCTCACTGGTAAGAATGGATGTGGAAGAGACAAGCTCTTCAAGGGCTAATTTTCAGTCTTAACAAATGGCCTATCAAGTTAGTTCATTTCATAACAGCTGTCTCAGTTACTTTTCTGTTACTGTGATAAGATACCATGAATGACCATGGCAACTTAGGAAAGAAAAGATTTCATTTCAGCTTACAGTTTCAGAGGATGGGTCCATGATGGTGGAGCATAGGAACAGCAGAGAGCTCACATTTTGATCCTCAAGTAGGAGGTAGAGAGAGACTGCCAAGAGAATGAGATTTTGAATCCTCAAAGCCCAGCCCAAGGCCACACCTCCTAATCCTTCCCAACAGTTCCACCAACTGGGGACCAAGGATTCAAACCTAGGAACCTATGGGAGCCATCATTATTCAAACTATAACAGTTAAGGAATTATGTGTGTGTGGTGTACATGTTGAATAAATATATAACATGTCTACTTTAAATATTTCCAAAATTATGCAATTTCTCATTTCACAAGAACCTAGTGATTTCCTTTATTTTTAGAAGTAAATAATTTGACTTTTCTGTTTCTTTGCAATGTTTTCTGTAGCTAATAAAGTTACACTGAAACTAATAATGGCAGATTTACTCCTGATTTCCAATTATCTAGAGAAAAAAATGTTATGTTCCTTCCTGTTCCGTCCCAAAGCCCATTTTAGTAAACTTACATGATTAACAGTAAATTCCCAGGTATGAATAGTCATCTCAAATTTCCACTACTCAGATAGTAGATCAGCCTTTCATATAGAACTTTATTGAGGTTGAACATTATTCCTAGATGGAAGAAACATGCCATGGTCACAGTTCTCCCTCATTGACTTTCTTCCTGTTAGGATAATTGTAGACCACTGCCAGATGATACCAGACAAGCTTCAAAAGGGGAGACAGATTGCTGAGTCTGCATTTTTGTTCCTTCTGATGTTAATCTGCTTTTATTTTATTTTAATATTATTTCACATGCGCCGCCCCCCCCCCCCCCCCCCGGTTTTGAGACAAGGTTTCTCTATGTATCTTTGGCTGACCTGAAACTTACCATGTAGACCAGACTAGCCTGGAACTCAGAGAGATTTGCCTGCCTCTGCTTCCCAAGTGCTAGAATTAAAGGCGTGTGCCTCCACACCTGGCTCCACTAAGGTCAGCATTATTTATTAAGTGAAACTTGTGGGTTATTAAATAGTAAGGTTTTAATCATAAATATGATGTAGTAGTTACAAAAATTATTGTCATTAGGTAACAGTTTTGTTATGTATAGGTGACTATTTTGTTTTCAGGCTTAACTGTCATAGAAAGAAGGCAGTGTCTTACAAAACCATAGGATGCTTATCATAATATTTCAAAAAGAAATGCAAAGTTATTTTAAAAATCTGCTTCACGGCCAGGTGGGAGTGGCACACACCTTTATTCCCAGCACTCAGGAGGCAGAGGCAGGTGGATCGCTGAATTTGAGGACAGCCTGGGCTACACAGAGAAACCCTATCTTGAAAAACCAAAAGAAAGTCTCTTTCACTAGAGCTAGGTGTGGTGGTATACATACCCCCTCATATTTTATTAGTTCTTTAAGAATTTCAGTACATTTTTATTGTGTTTTTCCCTTTCCCCAATTCTTGCAATTCCAACCACACACACACACACATGCACACACACACACACACACACACACACGCATGCACGCACGTGTCATTTCTTTTAAAGCCATCAAGTCTGAGTTGTGCCCTTAAGTGTGTGATCATCCACTAGAGTATGGTCAACTTAGCAATGACCACACCTTAACGACAACTCTCCTGCTCCCAGCAGCTGTCAGGGGCCAGTAGTCCACAGGTAAGAGTTGGAGTTCATGCCCACCTCCCTGCTTCATGCTGGGATTCGTCTGTGGGTCACAACTGCTGTGAGTTCCTGTGTGCAGTTCCCTTCTGGGTCAAGAGAAGAATTTCCCTGTATCCCCACCTTCCCTGGCCCTTAGTCTTTCCTTCCCCATTCTGCAGGGGTCCCTGAGCCTCAAGAGAGTGGGCGTGATAGAGTCATCCTTTGTTTGTTTTGAGGTTTTTGAGACAGGGTTTCTCCATGTAACAGCCCTGGCTGTCCTGGAACTGGCTTTGTAGACCAGGCTACACTAAGAGATGTGCCTGCCTCTGCTCCTGAGTGCTGGGATTAAAGGCGTGTGCCACCACCATATAGATGTCCCTTTTAGGGCCAAGCATTCCTTAGTCTCTGTTAGGTGTATCATGACCAGCTGTGAGCCTCTGTATTCATCTCCATCTAGTTCTAAAAGGAGCTTCTCTGATGAAGTTGAAAGATGTACTAATCTGTAATGATAAATCTTTAGAACCTGGTTTAATACTATGTCCATTTAGCCAAGTAATATTAGGTTTTCCCCTTGGGCCTATGCTTTCTCTAGCCCTGGATTCCTGGCCCCAACAACAATACACATTTTTAATCTCAGGACTCAGAAGGAAGAAGCAAGTGGAGTTCTGTATTGAAGGCTAGCCTGGTTAACACAGGGAATTCTAGGCCAGCCACAGCTACATAGTAAGGTTGGTTTTCTTTTCGTTTTTTGTTTTGTTTTGTTTTTTGTTTTTGAGTCAGGGTTTCACTGTGTAGTCCTGGAACTAGCTCTGTAGACCAGGTTGACCTGGAACTCAGAGCTATGCCTGCCTCTGCCTCTGAAGTGCTGGGATTAAAAGTATTTGCCACTACACTCCACCATAAGATTGTCTTTTTTAAAAAAAGTTCAATGGTGGCCCATGCCTTAAATCCCAGCACTTAAGGAGGCAGAGGCAAGTGGATCTCAGAGTTCAAGGCCAGCCTGATCTACAGATGAGTTCCAAGACAGCAGGAGCTATGCAGAGAAACCCTGTCTGAAAGAAAAACAGTCTGCTGCACATTCTGTACTATTTAGTTAAAAATAAAGACAAGACAAATATGCATCCACAGATCAAAAAGTAAAAGCAATATAAGCGCTAAGGCTATCAGATAATTCTCTTAGTTAAGTGATTTTGACAATTATACTACCTCTAGCTGATTGACAGCCTGTCTGACTCAACATCATTCCAAGTTAAGGACCATTCAAGTTCTGATTATGTTACATACTTTTTTTTTCTTCTCTGACCTCTAGGTGGCAACCACTCCAAGCCTTGTGACAAGCAGTACAGCAACTCCCCTCACAGTCAACCCTGTCCTTCCCTTAACCAGCGCTGCAGTGACTAATCTCTCTCTTACAGGTAAGCAGCAACCAGTTGGCAAGCTAGTAAGCAGCAAGCCTGCCAAATCATGAGGTGCTACCTTAAGTTATGAATTGCTTTAGTGAAAAATACATTTCAGGGTCTAGGGAGATTGCTCAGTGAACATAATCATGAAGACTAGAGTTCAGAATACATGCACACTTCCAAGTCAAGTGGGCTTAGTAGCCCTTCCATAATCCCAGTGCTGTGGAAACAGGGAAAGGGGTTCCCCAGAACAAGCTGATAGCTAGGCTAGCCAAATGTTCCAGATTCAGTAAGAGACCCTGTTTGGTAAAGTAGAGAGGAACCAAAGAGGACACAAAGCATCAGTTTCAGGCCTCCACACGCACCTTCCCACATTCATGCAAAAACATATGCTCTAGTGTGTGTGTGTGTGTGTGTGTGTGTGTGTGTGTGTGTGTGTGTGTGTGTGTAAACCTGACCCTGTGCTGGGCAGAGTAGTGTACTTTTTTGTTTTGAAGACTAGACCCTGACTGTCCTGGAACTCTAAAGTCCAGTCTGTCCTTGAACTCAGATCCCACCTGCTTCTATCTCCTGAGTGCTGGGATAAAAAGTGTGCACCAGGCCAACTTAAAAAGAAAAAGTTTAAAATTCTTCTTTCTTCTATTAGTCTATCCTACATGATAAGCTGCCCTGGCTTATATATCAGTTCCTCCTGGAAATACTTTTCTCCTTCTCCAGGAAGTTCAAGTTGCCGTTTACTCACTGTATAGTCTATTTTCCAAGTCTGTCCTTCCCAATAGCCTTTGTACTTCTTTTTTTTTTGGAGTGGGGGAGGGGAATGGGGGTATTCAAGACAGGATTTCTCTGTATAGCCCTGACTGGCCTCGGACTCACAGAGATCCACCTGCTTGTGTCTCCTGAGTCTTGGAATTATAGGTGTGTGCCACCAACCCAGCACCTTTGTACATCTAAAGAACTAAAGAACTAAATACTGTGTTCTTTCTGATGCCCGGCTTATTGCTTGATATATTCATAATAAGATGAATAAATAATTATTTTCCTTTGGCCTCCTGAACAGAAATTTTCCCAAAGCATTTGAAATGATTTAGGATGTCATCAAAATTTTTATGATACATAATGTATAAGCTATGCTAATTATTATATGCTAGTAAGCCATTGGATTGCTTTATATTTCATGAGCAAATTTAACTTAATCTGGAATTGAAGACTTTTTTTTAATTCATGTTTTAGGTTCATAACATCTTTTTTTTTTTTTTTTGGTTTTTCGAGACAGGGTTTCTCTGTGTGGCTTTGTGACTTTCCTGGAACTCACTTGGTAGCCCAGGCTGGCCTCGAACTCACAGAGATCCACCTGGCTCTGCCTCCCAAGTGCTGGGATTACAGGTGTGCGCCACCACCACCCGGTGATAACATCTCTTTAGTTCTGTGACTTTACCGTGATGTAAAATTTCAGTAGATATCTTCATACTGTGTTTCTGAGCCATTAGAAAATGTCGGGTTTTTATATAATGTAAACAGTACTTTGTGACCACTTGACTGTTAGGCCTCATTGAGAATTTCCTCTCCTAACATAGGCATACACACAGTTTTAATAACTTGACAGAAGTTCATAAATTATAACTTCCAGTAGCATCTACCCCTGGCCATCTGTGGCTGCTATAGTAGCCTTCGATTCCAGGTTATACACCTTTTTGGGTCTGATGAGATGGTTCAATCATTAAAGTGCTTGCCACACAAACATGAGAACCTATGGTCATTTTCCAGAACCCAAGTAAAATTCAAGTCTAGAAATAATATACCCCTGTAATCCCAGGTCTGGGGAGGCAAAGACAAGAGGATCCCTTTGGTTCTCTGGTGAGCCAGGCTAGCCAAATTAGCACGCTCCAGATTTAATGAGACTCTGTCTCAGAATCAAGATAATCAAGATAAAGACACACAGCATCAACCTCTGGTCCCCTCCAAGTGTGTATGCATGCATCCACATATGTATTCAAACATACACAACTTTCAAAAGAGTATAGTATTCAGCGTTTCTGCTTAGTAAGCAAGCTGTGATTGATTGGCATTAGGTTGAGCATCAGTATATGAGGTTCCTGCCTTCTGACTACCAGTCATCCAGAAATTTAAAGCTAAACTTTACCTTTCCAATAAGTTATAAATCATTGAATTATACCTAAGGATACCCATGTTTTGCAGAAAAACCGCCAGTGGTTCAGACATTAAAAAGTAAACAGCAAAGCCAAGCTTGTAGGCATATATCTATGCTTCTAGCTTCTCGGTTAGTGAAGATGAGGCTTCATCCTCTTTTGTGACACTACTCATGGGGAGACGTGAACAAACGTCTGCTCACCCCAGTAGTGAGCCAGTGACAGACCAAAGTAAGGTGCCACCAGAGTTCAGCATGGTGAACCAGTGAGTTTCCCTGGAGTTCCTTCAGGACTGTGGGTGAGGGTTAGTTGGAGGAGCAGAAATGACTCAAAGTCAGCTGCATCCCCAATGCCCACTCTGGCATGAGAGACAGCTCACCAGCGCTGGGAGCCTCCAAGACCTTGACAGGTGCAGTGTGTTCTTTCCGGACAAGTCATTTGGTCTGAGCCTCTTGTGGCAGCTTCTTCCAAGCAGCTCAGCTTATCACTCTGTCTCTTTTGGGTGGCTTGGCTGAGTGTCTCTCAGCAAGTTCTTACAGCTTTTATATGATAGCTGGGGGGGGGGGGGGGGGCGGCTAGTGTATCTGATCCATTTCAGGGACTTCTGGAAGCTTTGGGTTGTTTGCTTCCCGAGTTTAAAGAACTTCTCTAGGAGATGGAATTTTAAACTCTGTTTAGAAACACCTTGTCTCAATGAGCTTCCCTCCCAAACAGAGGCTTATCTCAGAGGAAATTGCTACACAGTACACTCACACTTTACCAAAGCAGGGATTGTGTTTGCTTGTTACCTATTGAGTCCTCAATCTTTCTGTCAGATTTCTTTCTTTTCTTTGAGTAGTTGGTAATATCAGCTCAAATCATATGCAAGATTTAGAAGAAAGATGGGCAAGCCCACTGCCAGAGCTAGTGTGTAAGCAGTCCTGTAATCACTCTCTTCTCTGTTCTCCTCTCCTGCCTTGGCGTATGGCAACTCTGAGTTTAGACTTCTCTTGGGGCTCCCACAAAGGGGTTAATTCCCACCTCAGTCCTGACCTCCTCCTTTGCTAACCGTACTACCATTGGTCTCACCTCTACCCTATTTTGTCCTCTTTCCCATCCCTAGAAATCTCACTACTTCTTGTGTTTCTTTACTGCCATTTGGAATGGGGTTTAAGAAACATGGAAAAATATTTTCTTAGTCTACCATTTTATAATAAAACACTTTTTCATGTGCTCAGCACATAAACAGTCTTGGCACACATTTCTAGAGTGGATATAAGACAACATTCCTCCAGAAAGACACGGTGTTCTTAAGTACCTCAAAACCACACTCAACTCTTGAGTGTTCTGTCACCAGTTATTTTTCTAAAACGTTTCATAATGACAAAGATGTATTTCTCGGGAAGATAATAGCAATAGAATTAGTTACCTAACAATGGAGGCCCAAGATACAGGGAAGAAAAATGAACAGAATTAAAAGGAGAAATAGACAGTTCAACAATAGTAAGAAATAGTACTCTACTTGTAATGATTAATTTGAACTATGTCAAAATATTGTCAAAGGTATATAAGACTTAAACAATATCAACCAACTTGACCTAGCTGTCATGCCTGTGAAAAAATAATCTTTTCAAATATACCTGGAATATCTGTCCCTCAAGACTCTTTCAGCCAGGAAATGAGGCTCAGTAAATTAAAGGATTAAACTCATTCGGAGCATGTGTGTCTGTGTATGTATTTTAATTTATTTTTAATTTATGTGCATTTGTGTTTTGCCTGCCTGTATATCTGTATGAGGCAGGCAGATCCTCTGGACTAGAGTCACAGACAGTTGTGAGCTGCTATGTGGGTGCTGGAAATTGAACCTGGGTCCTCTGGAAGAGCAGCCAGTGCTCTTAAGTGTAACTAGAGTTTTCTCCAGTCCTGCCTAACCCACGGTCAGAACAAATCTCTCTCACCCTCCAGTCCTGCAGCTGCTCAAACCCAACCAAGTAAACACACAGAGACTTATATTACTTATGAACTGTATGGCTGTGACAGGCTTCTTGCTAACTGTTCTTATATCTTAAATCAACCCATTTCTATTCATCTATAAGTTGCCACATGGCTTGTGGCTTACCAGTATCTTAACATCTTCTCATGGAAGCGGCTGGCAGCATCTCTGCCTCAGCCTTCCACTTCCCAGAATTCTCCTCTCTCCTTGTCCTGCCCATACTTCCTGCAGAGCAACACATTTAACATACAGAACATCCCACAGTACTTAAGCACTGAACCATTCCTCCAGCCAATTTTTTGGTTTTGTTTTGTTTATTTTTAAAGGCAGGGTCTCACTATGTAACCCAGGCTAACCTGGAACTCAATATATAGATTGGGCTGGCCAAAAACTCACAGAAATCCACCTGCCTTTGCCTCATGAGTGCTGGATTAAAGGTGTGCCACCATACCCTGCTATGTTGTCTTTATAGAAATCAACAACAGGGGGGGAAAAAAAAACTTGGCAAATCTTCAAATGTTTGGAAATCAACATGTGGCCAAGACCCAGGGAATTAAAAGGATTAAAATCATATAACATATATATTGTCCTTTTAGAAATCAATAATAAACATTTTGAGGATCTCAAATATTCAGGAATTAAACTGGAAGTTTATGCCAAAGAAGAAATCAAGAAATTAAGAAAATTTTTAAAATGAAAAACAGTTGAAAATGAAGCATCTCACGGGCAGTAGTGATGGTACCCAGTGTGACCCCAGTGGGGAGGGCAGAGGCCATCATGACAACCTGTATCCATTGACAGAGAGATCAGAGAAACCGCATCTCAGGCCAGCAGCCCACAGCTCACACTTAAACTTCTGGGAGTATGGGAAATGGGGGTCAGCTGCATGCCTATGATTGTAACACTTGGCAAGAAGAAAAATGGTGCAAGGTTAGCTTAGGCACATAGTGAGACCATGTCTTGAGGAAATAAATAAAAAAAAAATCATATAGAAAAAATTAGTCCCAATGTAAGCAGAAAGAGCAAATAACAAGGATTATAGCAAAAAAATAAATAATGAAATAAATAAATAAATAAATAATGAAATAACTAATGAAATAAGTCAGGAAAAAAGCAATGCAACTAAAAAATTAACAAATTCATCTGCAATCAAGAAAAAAAGAGAAAGATACATATTATCAAAACTAGTAAACTAAACAGTACCAGAATGGAACAATGTGGTGTTCCACATCTTTAATCCCAGCACTCGGGAGCAAAGGCAGGTGGATATCTAAATTCAAGGCTAGTTTGGTCTGCATAATGAGATCCAAGACAGCTAGGGCTACATAGAGAGAACCTGCCTCAAAAACAAACAAAAAAACGTAATGAAAATTTTATAATTAGGATGTAATTCATAATTTTGTTTTGTTTTGAGATAGCACTAGCCTTGACCTCAATCCTGTTTCAGCCTCCCAAATAGCTAGAATTAAAGGCACATGTTCAGGTTATAGCTCACATTTTTCAGTATGTAATTTTAAATGTTCAGTACAGTGGGTTTTGATATACTTAAACCATGTGGAACTGTTAGAACTACCTAATTATTGGAATAATTCCATCACCCCAAAGAATAAGCTACAAATTATCAGTCCTCCCTATTCTGGCATTATTCTTTTACTCTAATTCATCGAACTGCCTACTTTTTAGCATTTTAGAGAAATGAATTCATATAAGTGGTCCTTTCAGTGTGTTGGACTTCTTTCATTTAGCAAATTTTCTAACTTTACCAATATTGTAAAATATGTAAGTATTTTTCTTTTGTGGCTGAACGGTTTTCGATTCTATGGATATATAACATTTGTTCACCATTCATGAGTCAATAGCATCGGGGTAGTAGCGGGTCTTAGCCGCTCCTGCTGTGAGTTTCATACTTGGTCAGTTTGTGAGCATGTGTTTTCAGCTCTTTGGGCTATACTTAGAACTGCTGTATAATGTGGCACACTAGAGGTCTAGGGACACCTGCACTCTAAACAAAAATAGTGTAGAGTGGAATGGTCACAGAACTTAGAAACTAACAAATTGTCAACTGCTTTAAAAAAGAGACCCTAAGTAGACTTAAAGCAGTTGAGCAATTATTAACTAAAAAATCACAAATAAAAGTCCAGGCCCTGATTATTTTAATGATGTTCTGTGGGGCTTGTTAATTTCTTATTTAATCAGATATTTTTAAAAGATAAAATCACTTCCAGAAAATAGAGGAGGAGCCTATTTTGAACAAGGCGAACAATGCTTTGATACAAAACCTAGATAACTACATTAGAAAAAAATACAGGCTCATAGCCCTTATGAAAATGTATATTAAATGCTCTGCTAAATCTTAGCAAATGAAACAGACAATTATTGACCATCTTCCTGGTGTGTGTAAGTCCCTGGGTTCAGTCTCCTGTAATGAGAAAGGAAGAGAGGGATGGAAGGAAGGAGGAAGGAAGAGAAAAATCTTTGCAGATCAAAGCTGACAACACATTAAAAAAAGATTATTCATCGTGACTGGGGGATTTACTCCAAGAATACATAGTCGGTTTAATATCTGAACACCAATTAGCATATTGTACAATAGAAGTAAAAATTGAGATAAAACCTGGATAGCTGGATAGAAGTTATTTAATAAATCCAAACCCACTCGTGAGAAAAGCCCTTTGACCTGAAACAGAAGGAGCTGCTTCCACAGAACAAGAGCAGCTACTCAAACCCACAGCAAAAAGCCAAGGACATTGTTCTCCTGATCTTTTAATTAATGCTCCCATTAAGGTTGTAACAGCCAATTTAGTAAGGGGAGAAATTAAACTGTCCTTATTGGTATTGTCCTAATTTTGTGTGATATGAAACCAACATGAAATCAGTTGTATGTACTCTAAGAAAGTGGCCCAAAATTATATTAAGAAAATAATACATGCAGAATGTATGTAGCAGATTAGTTAGTAGCTGAAACTAAACTCTTGTATGTGTGTGTTTATATGTATATTCCCATGCATATGCATGTGGAGACCGGAAGTCAACCTCAGATGTTCTCAGGACAGCTCTCTGTGTTGTGTTTTGAGACAAGTCTCTTATTGGGACCAGGTGCTCACCATTGGCTGAGCCAGCTAACCAGCAAGTGCCAGGGCTTTGCTGCCACCTCCCCAGCACTGGAATTAGAAGCCTACACCACCATACCTGGCAACCTGGGGTGGGGGTTGGAGGGGCACACATGCATGTGCTTTCAAGGGAATGAAATTTAGGTGTTCATATTTGGCAAATACTTTGCTCTTATCTCTCTAGCCTGAAGTTAAATTTTAAGAGACATTTTATACTCCAGCATTCTTAAAATGACATTTGTCTGTCTCTAGCTTAATTTATGTATTTCTGATTCAACAGTCATAATTCCAACACATAAACTGATAACTCATTCTAAAATAATATAAAAGGGATCTATTTTAAAATATATATGAAAATAACTTGAGGAGAATGAACTTAGAGAATATACATAGCCAGGTTTCAAAAGCTGATTATAAAGATACAAGTGATACAGGCAAAATTAAACTCTTCATAAAGTAGATTACATGAAACAAAGGGGGGTTGGCTTTAATTTAACCTCTGTTAATTTTTGACAAATAGCTAAGACAATTTAATAGGAAAAAGAATCCCTAACAAATGTTTCTGGAACAGTTGGGTGCCAAAATGCACAAACACCATTGTAGGTTCTTATGCATAGCAACTCAAATGGGTCGGATGTCTGATGTGTCCATAGAATTTCGAAGAAGTAGTAGACAGTCTTTCTAATTTTGTACTGCAAAGGGCTAGTAGATACAACACCAAAAGTATAGGCTATTTAAAAGTTGAAAAAAAAATCAGTGCTGGAGAGAGACGGCTCAGCACTCAAGACCACTTTCTGCTCTTGCAAAGGACCTGAGTTCAGTTCCCAGTGCCTGTGGTGGATAATTCACAACCACCTGTAAGTCCAGCTCCAGGGAATCCAATGTCTTCTTCTGGCCTGTGGGCACCTGCACTTGTATTTACACAAACACACAATTAAAAATTAAAAGGTAATAAATTGAAGATCGTGGAAGGTGAAGTCTTTTGTGCTGTAGAAGACATCTTGGGGAAAATGAAAACACAAGACAAAGACAGGAAGAAATGTTTGTAATAGAGCATGTGTCTTCTAAAAAGAAGTTATATATGGAACATACTAGATAGAAACTGTCAAAGCTCAATAGTAAGAATATGGCCCAGAACATTTAAGTAGATACTTTACCAAAGAAGGTACACAAGTCAAAAACAACACTGGAGCCAGGCGGTGGTAGTGCACGCCTGTAATCCCAGCACTCAGGAGGCAAAAGCAGGTGGATCTCTTGAGTTCGAAGCCATCCTGGTCTACAAAGTGAGTTCCAGGACAGGCTCCAAAGCTACAGAGAAACCCTGGAAATGCTGGAAAAGGTGCTCAACAGTATTGCTTATTAGGGAAATTAACAACATATTTTAGGGCTGGAGAGAGGGCTCCGTGGTAAAGAACACCAGCTGTTCTTCCAGAGGCCCTGAGTTCAATTCCCAACAACCACATGGTGGCTC
Organism: Onychomys torridus; assembly: GCF_903995425.1. Classification (NCBI taxonomy): domain Eukaryota; kingdom Metazoa; phylum Chordata; class Mammalia; order Rodentia; family Cricetidae; genus Onychomys; species Onychomys torridus. The sequence continues at coordinate 28,700,632 of NC_050453.1, forward strand.
ATAACCACTTGTAATGAGATCTGGTGCCCTCTTCTGGCATACAGGGACACATGCAGGCAGAATACTGTATACATAATAAATAAATCTCTTTAAAAAACATACTTTATAGAATATCTGCAATCAAAAGATGATTGAGGATCAGAAACACTGCAGTTCGTATTGCCTGGTTTATGAGAATATGAAGTGGTATACACTGTGGAGAACACTTTAACATCTTCTTTGTAAGTTAAAAACATAAATATATCATCCAGTGAAGCAGTTTTCTCAAGAGAAATGAAAACAGATCCACACTATAACTTTTACATGTGTGTGCATATCTATAACAACCCAAACTGGAAACAAACAGAGCTCACTCAGCATAAATGCACCACTGAATAGACTTCATCCTCGAAAACCTAAGTGTTGTGAAACCCTGAAAGTAATAAGCTAAGATGCATAAAATTACACATTGTTCAAATCCATGTATGTGAAATGTAAAAAAATAAAGCAAACCTACGGAGACAGGGTAGGCTTGGGAGGTGACTACAGGCAGGGCAGGCATGAGGAATCTCAGTTTTTGCTGGTGCAAGTGTTACAGTCTGGATTGTGTGACAGTTAAAGGACTCTGGAAATTGATAAAGTTATTGAACTTTACACTTAAGTTGGGCAAGTTTTGTAGCATATAAGTCATACATCATCAATAAGCTGTTTTTTTTGTTGTTGTTGTTTTTGTGTTTCCAAAGGAAGGAAAGGGCGGAAAGCAGGAGGAGGTGCTAGGTATCTTCCATGTGCTTGGCTCTCCCTAAATCTACTGAGTGCCCCATAAGGTGTGTGAGAGCATCTTGTTAAGGGCGCCAAGGCCCAGAAAGCCTGCTTCTCCACATAGAGTGCTTGGGTTAATTAAATTGCCAAGATTTTGAATCATAAAGGAGGTATATGAATTGGAACATGACTCCATGGCTGGGAAGATTAATCTAAAGATCATGATGGTGTTTTATGTCCTAGTGGTTATATGATACTCAAATTGGAGATGCCTATCTAGGATGTGGATAGTGTATTACAACCAGGAAAAAAAAAAAAAAAAACCGCTGGATAGTTCTGAACTCCTCATCACTTCCCAGCCTAGATTAAATGTATTGATTTGGCTGGGGTTGCCTTAGTAAGCCTACAAGACATAACAAGATGCTGATTTATTTGATTATACAGTGAAAAGGAAAGTTTAATAATCAGTGTAAGCCTTTTGACCTCAAGATTTGAGGTTTTGTGAAAATGGGCAATTTCAGGTAAAATTAGGTTTCATAAAATGAAAAATTGATCAAGAAAAGATTGAAAGTACTTGAAACTTTTTGCCTGTAGAAGAGAAATAGGAAAGTACATTTATCTTCCTATAAGACCACGGGACTAGATCTCAAGAAGAGGATGCACTGGGGAAGTCCTTTTGAGTTATTGGACAGGTTCACCACAGCAGCAGGTGTACAGGGCAGGGGCGGGCTTAATCATGCCAACACTGGTGTATTGTGTCTGGTGTCCATGAAGGCAAGAAGAAGGCATCAGGTCCCCTGGAACTGAAGTTACAGATGGTTGTGTGCTCCCATGGTAGTGCTGGAGTCAAACCTGGGTCCTCTGCAAGAGTGGCCAATGCTCTTACCCACCAACCCATATCTTCAGCCCCCATTTTCCTTTTTTTTAGTAGAAAATGGATGCTGGGGGGTACAAAAAACTTGTTTCTTTCAGAGTTGTGTTATTGCTCTTGTCTATTAAAGTAGGACTCATAGCTTTGGCTTTTAAATGGTTTTATTATTATTATTTTTTATTATTATTATTATTATTATTATTATTATTATTCGTTATTTTCTGTAGAAATGCTAAACTAGGTTACTAAAAAAAAGAGCAGTTAAAGATTAATGGACAGGTTAATCATCCCCTTGATTCTAGATACTGAAATGACTAGTTTTCTAAACCCATTTACAGAAGGTCATTTCCTAATCTGAATCTCTTTTCAGGCACTACAGACACCACATCCAACAACACAGCCACTGTGATTTCCACAGCACCCCCTGCTTCGTCAGCAGTCACATCTCCCTCCTTGAGCCCCTCCCCTTCTGTCTCAGCCTCCACCTCTGAGGCCTCGAGTGCCAGTGAGACCAGCACAACTCAGACCACCTCCACGCCTCTTCCCTCCCCTCTTGGGGCCAGCCAGGTGATGGTGACAGCATCTGGCTTGCAAACAGCAGCTGCTGCTGCTCTCCAAGGAGCTGCTGCACAGTTGCCAGCAAATGCCAGTCTTGCTGCCATGGCTGCTGCTGCAGGACTCAACCCAGGCCTGATGGCACCCTCACAGTTTGCTGCTGGGTAAGAAGCTTTCCCATTTCATTTGCATCCAAAACAGAATGTCTTGGGGTTTCAATCCCTGTGAAGAGACATTGTGACCACAAAAACTTTTATGAAGGAAAACATTTAATTGCGGCTAGCTTACACTTTAGAGGTTTAGTCCTTTGTCATCTTGGAAGGTAACATAGTGGCATGTTGGCAGACATGGAGCTGGAGAGTTGTCCTTCTTGATATACAGGAAACAGGAAATGAACTGTCTACCTTAACTGAGCATAGCTTGAGCAAAGGAAACCTCAAAACGCACCCCCACAGTGGCACACTTCCTCCTACAAGGCTACACTTGGCTTATATAAAACCACACCTCCTAATAGTACAACTCCTGCTGGGGGAGGGGGTGGGGCATTTTCTTTCAAAATACCACACAGAACTAGGAACCCATCACTGCAACTCACAGGGAAGATTTTTTCATTACTATCTTTAATGAAAAGCAAATCTGAGATAGGCTGCTTTGATTATAGATTTGAACTTAAGTTTCTAAGTAGCCACACTACCATAATCACAGGATGACACAGGACTGAGTCGGTGAGTAACTCAGTGATGAGAGCCAGGAGAAAGCTCAAAATCCTCCTACTCTGACTCTCAAAAAATGGATAAAACTTGGAGTGAAGTCATGTCTGGTTTTATATATTTTTATATAGTTCTTATTTCTGATAATTTCATACATGTATACAATGGATTTTGATCATATCACTCTTCCCAAACTGCCCTGAACTCTCCCACACACAACTTCATGTTTCATGTCTTTTTTTTTTTCCTTCAAGTAGCCAGTCAGATTAGTGCTGCTCATGTGCATGTGAGTGTAGAGCCGTTCACTAGAGCATGAGTAACCTACCAGTGTGAGACCCCCCCCCAAAGACAAATTATTCTCCCTCTTCCAGCAACCATCAACTGCCAATGGCTCCTCAGCTAGGGATGGAGCCTCTGGAGCCCTTCCCTGTCCACACTGTAGTTTGACTGGCTTGATCTTGTTCAGGTAGCCACACCCAGTTAAGCAGTCATTGAGTGCAACTGCTGTGTCATGTCTAGAAGAGCATTTTACAGTAGTACTCCCCAGCCTCCAGCTCTTACATCCTTTCTGTAAGAAACATCTTCCTCAATATTCTCTGAATCTTGGTGCTAGGAAGATGGAGTTGATGTAGATGTCCTATTTAGGGCTACATACTCCACAGTCACTTATTAACAATTTGACCAGTTGTGGATCTACGTTAATCTTATCCATTGCAAAAAAGAAACTTCTCTGACCTGGGTTGAAAGCATCCATAGATCTACAAGTATTAACATAATACTTAGAAGGCAGTTCACTGTAACCATTTAACAAAACAATCGTTAGTTTCTGCTCCCACCCCCATCTCTTAGCCCATGACCTCCCCATCCATGGACTTTTGACTAGATTAATGTCCCACGCATAAATTTCCTTCTATAAATAAGTCTCAAATCAAATCAGAAATCAGTTGTTTACCCCTACAACAGTCATACCACTATTGTACCAATGGATACATCTTTCCTGATTGGTACCCAGCTGCCTGGGTAGCACCTCTTGGCACTGTGAAAGCTAGCTAGCAGGGAGGAAGTTTCCTGGTCAGATCCAGATTGATGTTTCTATATCCTACAACCTAAGTGCATGTGTGTTCAGTAATAGAGTCTTACAGTCTAGTTAGGATGGACAGCTAAGAGCCGTGACAGTAGCCTATAGTGTTTGTTTATTTTTTTAGAGGGTTGGCCTCTGGAGCCCCCCAGACTGATAACTTGTAGAGAAGGATCCCATGAATGGCACCTAGATTTTTGTTTAATCATCTATCCTCTGGGGACAACATTGACCACCCATGTAGGGTACCTTTGTTCAAACTCCTTATGGTTTTTTGTTGTTGTTTGGGTTTTTTTTGGGGGGGGGGGCGGCTGTTTCAAGACAGGGTTTCTGTGTGTAGCCCTGGCTGTCCTGGAACTTGCTGTGTAGACCAGGCTGGCCTCAAACTCACAGAGATCCACCTACCTCTGCCTTCTGAGTGCTGGGATACACCACTACTGCCTGGCTTTCTGTTATTTTTTTATCATGTGTTTTAATTAGCTTATACACAGAGGGTTTCCATAAGGCTCATACATCCTTAGTTTCTGTGACCTACTTGCCTTCTCTGCCTCCATCCCTCACGCCATCTCTGCTCAAACCTTCAATCCCCATAAGTCCTTCCTCTTTTCATACCACATACATCCCTCCTGCCCCATTAAGACCTCTTGTTTTCTCCCTCTCATGGACCCTCTCAGGCTTTCTGACCTACAGTTACTCCAAGGTAAACATAAGCGACAGTCAAAGCTAGGAGTCACATATGAAAGAGCACACGGCGGCCTTGGTCACTCTGGGCCCAGGCTGTTCACTTGATGTTCTCCAGTTCTGTCCATTTACCTGTGGATTTCAGCTTTCTTTACAGCTGGATAACATTCTGTGTGTGTTTGTACCAGTGTCATTACCACCAGTCCATGTTGATGCCGTTTATTTCCTAGCCATTATGAATAGAGCAGCCATGAATGTTTTTGTTGTCAAATAGAAAGATTACCCATTCCAGTTAAATGAAGTAATTCTAAGAAAAGTCAGAATGACTAGAAGTTTTCTATTTTATGCAGATCATAACCTTGTTTGTACAAGTAAGCGCCAAAGAAGCAGTAATTTGGAAGCACTAACTGAACCACATGAAAGTGTACATAAAGTAACAAAGACACCCATATTTTCCCTGAGCTGAATGTCAGGCTGGGGTGCTGTCAGCTGACGGGGGTCTGCATGGCATAGAGTGACTCACGCCTCTTCTGCATTTGCAGCGGTGCCTTACTCAGCCTGAATCCGGGGACTCTGGGCGGGGCTCTCAGCCCAGCCCTAATGAGCAACAGTACACTGGCTACCATCCAAGGTCAGTAGTGTGTGTGCACGTGTGTGTGTGTATGTGTGTGTGCGCGCGCGTGTGCGCGCGCGTATGTGTGCATGCGTGGGGGGGGGGGTGGGTGTACGCGCACAGTGGAAGCTATCTGCCTTGGTAGAGATTAAGGTGAGAAGGAGAGAGCGTGAATGCTGACTTAAGTTATTCCTGAAGATCAAGAAAATGTCCCTGTAAAAAAGTTTTATAGAAGAATGTACAGGTTAGTTTGTTAGAACAACAAACAGTATATAGATTGGTATATTCCAAGAAATCTGGACTTTACTTTCTTATGTGAATAGAGTTGGAGGCAGATTTCTTTTCCTCCTGATGTTAACCTAGCTCAAGGCAAGCGTCTTCTAGTGCAATTCCCCAGTTGCCCTAGATAGCTGTGTGGAATGGTAGAGTACACCCCATATCTCCAGGGTAGTTTTCATTATTGTTAGATTTTGCCCCTATATATTCCTATCAGTGTAGAACATATGTTCTTGGATTACAGTATCTTTTCCAAGTCCATTTGGGTCCATGTCAGCCCTTTCTCATGTTACTTAAGGTGAAACTTACTCATACAATGAAGGATCTGTCTTGCCTTGTTCAGGATCTAAGCTTTTTGCCTAAAGTTGCCTATTATTATATGATTTGGAGAAAATTCCTATTTTGAATGAAAGAGGCTTTTTGGGGTTTTTTTTGTTTGTTTGTTTTTTTCTTAAAATACTTTGTACTTAAACAAGAATTCTTGGGGTCAAAAACAAGCTGGCACGTTTTGGTGAGTGGTGTGTCTAACCATATACTACTGTAGGCAATGTTAAACCACAGACAAAAATCAGATTGCAGCCTAGATTGTCCTGCTGTTTTGTTGGTTTCTTGTGTCTGGACTGATGGCTAGATGGATGTGGAGTGCTTTCATTGTGCAGAGGCATCCTTTAGAATATTTGGTGTAGGTCCCTTTTTCCTGGACGGGGACTCTCTGGCCTACAGGGTTATCACAGAGGCAAATGCCTTTCCCAAGGCATGAGTGACTATAGAACATTCACCAGGAAGATGTAGAATCAGTCTGTGACCCTCAGCCTTGAGTCCAAGAATGCTTTAGTCTGCACCAGGGCTCAGGCTTTGTATTGTTTATATATTCATGTTCAAATTAGGTATTCCCTTCAACTAGAACTAATAAAATTTTAGAGATTTGTCCTGTGGGGAAGCATCATAGATAAATTGTGCTCCATTAATTACAAAATCCTAGCCTTAGATCACTCACACAGCATTATGTGTTGTATCTCCTTATATAATAAATAGTATTCTTTGCACAGTTCATAAGAATCAAATGTTCTGCCTCTGGAAGTATAAAAACAAAAATTTTAAATCATGCCTTTTTCTTTATTTAGTGATATGTAAATTTTCATGACTGAAGTCTTTGGAAAAATGACTTCCATCTTAATATGAAGTTTTGTCAAATAACGTTACATAATGGTAGCTGAGTTGATAAAAGCGGAAATATATTTTTAATAATCACTTTAACTACTAGTCTTTTGAATAGAGGTAGTTTTTTATTGGATTTTAACAAATCCTTGTAAGTAAAGGATATATATAGACTTGAGACTTAAAAGAAGAAGAAACATGATTGACTCATTACACAGTTTTCATACCTCTTCTTCGTTAGTTTGTCCTGCTTATACTCATTAAACTGACTTTCCAGTTCTTTCGATGCTTCAGAATTATAAATCAACTTGAGTTGATGTCTGAAGTATAGCGTTAGAGAATGGACTATATAACCAGTGAAGGGGTCTTCTCTCTGCTGCTGAGTAGCGCTTTGCTGATGTGTTATTGGCTCCTCCAGGATGAAGTTTAATGTTCTTTGTGTTCTGGGGTCTTTGTCTATAGCTCTTGCTTCTAGTGGTTCTCTTCCAATAACATCACTGGATGCAACTGGGAACCTGGTATTTGCCAATGCAGGAGGAGCCCCAAACATCGTGACTGCCCCCCTGTTCCTGAATCCTCAGAACCTCTCTCTGCTCACCAGCAACCCAGTAAGCTTGGTTTCTGCCGCCACGGCCTCCACAGGGAACTCCGCCCCTGCAGCCAGCCTTCATGCCTCCTCCACCTCTGCTGAGTCCATCCAGAACTCTCTCTTCACGGTAGCCTCTGCCAGTGGGGCTGCTTCCACCACCACCACTGCCTCCAAGGCACAGTGAGCTGGGTGCAGAGCTGGGCTGCCACAGGCCTTCATCACTGCAGCATGATGGGCTGCCAGCTGTGGAGAACTGACAAGTGTGATCGGCTTCCTCTCACCCACTGTGTTGTGAGGATGAGGGAGACATGGAGAGAAGAAAAAATACACATGCCAGGAAAAAAAATGGAGACAGGACATCGTTTGCCTAATTTTATAATAAAACAATGTCTTTTCAGGATTGCTTCATGGATTGGAGAACTTTCTAACCAAAAATTTAAAAGAAAAAAAAAAAACAGAAACAAAAAAATCAAAAACAGACAGACAAAAATAAATGAAAGGACTACTTATCATTTCCAGCAGTCATGAGGACAAGCTAAGGTGGGTTACCAGTTCCAATAGAGGAAGGGGTTTCTTATTTGTTCTTTTTTTTTTTTTTTCTTAAAAAAAAATCATTTTTATAGGTCTGTTGTACAGGCCATTAAGTCATAACAAGGTGTTTATAATCGTATCAATTGTGTTGGGGGTTCCTTTTCTTAACTGGTACAATTTAGGCAGGCCTGTATTACTGTATCTCTGTTATTGTTTATATATATCTATATATCTATATATATATATATATATTGGACATGTTTATCTCTTGCTCCTGGATCCTATTTCAGTGAGCTCCCACACTGTGGGGAGGGAGGGTTTGGGGGTAAAGGGAGACTTGCGTTCTTAACTTCCAGGAATGTTCTTGCTGGTTTCCTTATCCTTGATGACTCTTACAGAGGTGCTAGAAAATGATTTTCTTTTGCCACTTATGCAAGAGGCTTGGTGCAGAAGCTGAAGGCAGTGTGTGCAAACACTCCTACTCCACACACGCCCCTCCCCATCAGGCGGTGCCTTTGGAGCACTTTTGTGTAGGAAGGAATTCCTGCTGAACTGTAGCTCTACTCGCCCTAATCACTGAGCAGCCCGAGGCCCCAGCCCTGTGGTGCCCAGTGCTGCTTTCTGCTACTTGGAATGGGGACAGCTGTGCCTGTTGCAGGGCAGGGTTTGGTTCCGAAGAGCAAAGACTACTGCAGACACCTGACTTGGTGGTTCTCCTGAGTTCTCTCTCTTTAAAAATGCTCCTACTGTGGATGTTTGTTTGTTTGTTTGTTTGTTTGCTTGCTTGTTGGTTTGTTTTCATTTTATGGAGATTTTCCATCCAAACTTCATTTGACTTTCTTAGTCAAGATCAAATTGACTTACTGAAATTGAGAAAGAATTCTCTTCTTTGTTTTCTAAAGAAATTCTGTTTGACTGTTTTCTGCTAATTACATATCCCCAAAAAAGGTCAATATAGAGTCTGAATCTGCCACCTTTTCCTCTAGAGCAGCAGTTCTCAACCTGAAAGTCTCAGCCCCTTAGGGCCTCAAACAGCTGTTTCACAGGGTCACTTAAGACCATCTGCATATCAGATGTTTACATTACAATTTATAACAGTAGCAAAATGACAGTTAAGTATCTGTGAAAACAATTTTCTGGTTGGGGGTCACCACAACATGAGGAACTGTATTAAAGGGTCACAGCATTAGGAAGGTTGAGAACCACTGCTCTAGAGTCACAGACTTCCTGTCCACTGAGTGGCTCATAAGCTCCTCCAAGCCTCAGATTTTCCTCAGTTTTCTGACTGACAGAGGTACTTTCCTGACTGAGCAAGGAATCTATAGACCCTCAGAGAAAGGCTGGGCAGGAACTTTGCAGCCTGTTAGCATCTCCTGGTTTGTTATGCTGCTGCTAGGGAGGTTTGGTGACAGCACACATCTCTTACTGATGTAAAAAGTGATTTGCTCCTGTAATTGTTTTCAGGCTGTTTCTAGACTACATAAATGAGCCCATTGAAAAGGAAGAGCTTGTGAAAATGAATGGAGATGGATGAGGGTAATTTAGACATTGAATTCCCCTTTTGACAGTGCCCTGTTATTATACTATCTGTACCAGAATCTTCACCAATGGCTGGGTCGCTGCAGTGAAGTTCATCTAAGTTACTCTTACTGGATGGAGTTAAGGTCCCCCTTGGTGTCGGAGGTGCTTGCTTCGGTTTCTGGTGGTCTACGCCGAGCTGGGGGGACTTTCCTTCTGATTGCTTTGCTTGTGTCCATAGGAAGCATGGATCCTGTGCATTTGTCTCCACTGTTGCTGAGAAAGGCAGTAACACAGACACAAATGTGTATCTTTCTTTGTGCCTCAGAAGAAGGTCATGTTAAAATTAAAGGTCAGAAGCATATTGGTTCCCCTTTAAATTTTTCTTTAGTTCCTTTTGTTTCTGTCTTGGCTATTTAATTTTACACTCGAATTTCTCTTACCCTTAACTTTTCTTAAACTCCCTCTAGAAATCAGTGAACTGCAAGCAGGGGAACTAACAAGTGCTCTGCACCTGTTCTGTATGGTGTGGGTGTTTTGTTTTGTTCTTTAAACTAAGCTTGAACCAAAGTCAATTTTTAGCAAGCTGCTGTACTAATGGACTAGTTACGATGTGCAGTTCAAACACATTGAGGAGATAGATGCTACTGACAATTTCTTATTCATTTTTCTTGATTAATTTTATGTGAAAGTTGCTGCTTGTTTTTAATCTTTTATGTTGGTAAGTTGTAATATCCTCTGGGCAGATGTTACCTTGATTTTTAGCTAGTTTGTTCAGATCAGCGTGTAAATAGAATGGCTGTGTCAGTTAATAACTTCTCTCCTCTCTTTCGGCTCTTTCTTGTTAATTTAATCTTTTACCTTGACTTAACTCTAACCTTAGTCTGTGCATGTGATTATAGGGCTGTCAATACTGTTTCTGCTCCTAGCAGAGACTCCTCTCCCTTGGGAGTGATGAAGTTAGGGGAAGAATTCAGGGAGAGAAATATTGATTACCCACCATACCAGATTAGAAGTTATAGCATTAATTCCCAAAATTGCTACCAAAGGAAATAGAGAGTCTCAAGGGACCTGGCCCAGGGAGTTAGTTGAAAAGGACAGAGAAAGACTATTTTGCCTAGTCTTATGTGGTGAAAAAGAATCTTTTTCCTAAATAAGATTCCCCACAGACTTGGATTTTAAAGATGATACCAAGCTTTAAATGGCAGCCCAGTGGTTGTCAGCCCTCCTTCGTCTGTTTCTAGCTGGTTTGAGAAAGGAGTGCTGCCTTTTTACGTAGTTCATCTGAGGATAGACCTCAAAACCAGCGTAAATGAGTACTGAGAAGAAAAAAAAATCTTGAGACAAAGATAACTTTATTTTTTCCACTCCTTTTTCATAGATTCAGAATTAAGTTGTAAAGTGAAAGGTACTTTATCCATGCATACATGACACACTCCTAACACCTGCCGGTGGGTGTTGAGTCAGCACTCTGTCAGTCCACTGCTTCATAAACACCTTGGCTATTTTTCAGTTGATACCACCTTCTTTTTTTTTTTTTTTTTTTTTTTATGATCTCAAATGCTTTTTGAATTAGCAAAAAAAAAAAAAGGAAAAAAAAAGAAAAGAAAACTATCTTTTAAGTTAAAGTACTCAGACTTAAAACATTTAGCTGCCTTTTACGAGGGTGTCTAGAAACTAAAGGGACATTTGAATAAAAGGTATTGAGTTGAGTTTCTGCATTTCCAGAAGAAACACCAGATAGGTTGTTACAACTCGTTATTTTATTCTTCTTTCTTCCCCCTTGACATTTATGCACACTTTATTTCAGCCCTGAATTTAGTTAACACATAGTAAGCCAAAGACTAATTTTTAAATGCATTTTTAGGGATACTGTATTTCCTATAATAACGGGTCCTCCCTGGAGAGTAGTGAATGTAATTGGTTAGTCCTGTTTAAGCAATGCGGTTTGGCATAAACTTTATTTATCCCCTATGTAAATCTGAATGACAACAGAAAGCTCTATAAGGCTTCTCACAGGAGCAAGATTACTGTTCTAGGAATCAGTGGAGTGCTCTGTTAGCTTGAATGTCTCTGAAGTCCTATGCGCAGCTCGTTAGAATGAGGAAACATTGTCCCTACCCACTAATTTCCTCTTCTCTGTTGTCAGGAAGGTCATCACCATCCTGTTTATGTAACTTATTACTCCAGAATGGAACCAAAGGAATCCAGCTTTCATCTTGTGTAGGACCAACCTATTTATTCTTCATAAGCTTTATTAGAAATTTTTTAAAGGGACAATATCAATTAAAAGATTTTGGGTGTGATCATCTTGCCAATTTGTTCTGTATCATCATTCATTTGTTTTAGGGGAAAAGCACAATTATACCTCTTTAATATTGTATCTATTATCTATCCTGCAATTATTTGGGAAGATAGGGGAAATAATCCCTTATTATCCAGAAGCACAGGTTTTGCTTCACAGTATTTCAGTTCAACTTAAATGATAACATTTAACTTGCTGGAAGCACCAGGTACAGTTGTAAATATAGGGATATTATGTTAGTTCACAGTCTGAAGTTCTTCTCAAGCCATGCCATCCTCACCGAACTTCCTTGACCAAGAGAGAAATAAGGTCACTGAAATAGGAAGCCATTAGACACCCATTCATGTTTCTCCCAAGCTGGGAGAAATGCCGCCCTAGTGTGCAGAAGACAGTTTCCTGCTGGCAGCCTGCGCTGGCCCTGGCCCTGAGGAACTCAACAGACCAATCTACAACCTGAGCACGTGGTAAGAAGGAAGGGCCTTAGCAACTCAGCAGGATCCTTAAATTAGTTTCTGAAGTTGATGAACATAAAGTGTACTTATTAGAACTGAAAACATTAAAAGACTACAGTACTAATGGGCAGAAAATACTAAAAGTCCTGAAACCCATAATTATCCAAGTGGGCAGAAGTTGATGTAATAATTTATTCATAACCATTATGAGTTCACTTTGATTTGTGAAATGAACAGCATTTACCATGTTATATTGTCTATATAAATAGGTCCCTGGCTATTTTGAAATCATTTTCAGATACTTGTAAAAATAAGACTATTATTTTCAATTTTGAGGAGGAAAAAACAATTCTCTGCTATTTCTCTGAAACTAAGAGCCACTGTAGGTTTACATGATGCGACCACAATGTACACACAGGCCTGTATAGAAGAGGCATAACTAAGTTGCTTTCGTTATTTAAGGCCAGTGGGGTCCTCTTTGCCGCCTTCTTGTCTTCATCCATGGAGAGGAGGTGGAAGGTTCTACCAGGAGGCAGGGAACCTGTTCCTCGGAAGTTGTCCAAGCTACACCCAGTATGTGAGATGGTTTGTGACTAGGATCTTCTCTAAGCGGTGTTCTAGTCAGGAAGTAGTTCCTTATTTTGACTTTCCTGCTCTTGGCCTTGACTAAAGCAGTTGAGCTTGGGTGAACCATCTGTCAGCTCTGTGATCTGGATCTCTCACCTCTTTTCCTTCCCTTCTTTCCCTCTTTGAATGGTGGTACCTTAATCTCTGAGAATAATGCTCGTGGGTAACAGCTTCTGGCACCTTCATAAAATACCTCAGCATAGCATAGAATTGTTGCAGAACTGGTTTTAGACTTTAAAAACCAAATAAGTAAAAGGAAAAAAAATCTTTATAAATAGTGGAAATAATTCTAGCTGTAGTATTTAGTTAAACTAATGTTTATTATGGTTGATAAATATGATTGATGCTGTATGTATTTGGGATCCTGTTTATAGGGTTAGGGAGGGTTGGAGTGGGAGAAAGGAGAAATTGATTATGTTAGAAGGAAAATATTGCTCGTGTGTGTTTGTTTTTCTTTATATCTGTCTTGCCAAAGGAAACTCGATATTCCCTATGATGGGTGGGGGTTTGAGGCCTCTCTGTCATCTGATATGCAGCATAGTATGCAGAAGCAAGAAGGTGACATGTGGAGTGTCCAGTAGGTTCAGGGTGCCCAAGGGCAGGTTTGCAGCCCTTCTATGTCCATGTCTGTGGCTGCCCTGCCCCCACCAGACCTGCCAGCCTCTCCTGATGATCCATTACCTCTGTATGTAGCTAAAGCCTAGGCGAAGGAAGGATGTGTACATGTCCAATGTACAGATGAAAGGAGACAGATAGAGACATGTACCCAAGGAAGTGGGAGAGGAATGGAGAGGTAAGTGATAAATCTTGATCTAGGAAAATTAAGGTGAAATGAGTCATCCTCTGTCATGTTAGTGAATGCTGTGCTAATGGTAGCCCGTTATTTTTAAAACTTTATTTCCTTTTCTTATACCAAGGATAATTCTGTCTAGACCAAAAGACAAACAAAAGAAAACTCAAATCAAGAAGTTTAAAGCTAACCTCACATTTGGCACCTGTAATAAGGTGTGGCATTTAGGGATTGGTTGATAAGACAGAAGTAAGAAAAGATGTTGGTTTAGGGAAAAATTAAAAACATTTCTGCCCTCATTCTGAGACAGACTTTCTTGGCTCCCTGAGTTCTGATACAAACTATATCTCAACTATTTTTTTTAAATAAATGTCCCATCTCACATAACTTGAGTGAGATTTGATTTTGATACCAAAGACACTGCTATACCATTGCTTATTGTAAAGCTTTTCAAACAGTCAGAGGATAGAGCAAAATGCTAACGTTGGGAAAAGCTTTACCTTGTCTCTGTTCCTCCCATTCCCTTCACTCCTTCCTCACTCTTTGAAAGACATCTTATTGGTCATTCTGTCCTTACTGATTGAGTTTTCCCCTGCTGCTCTGTGAAAGTGGGTAGAGTTGCTCAACATTACAGTGATATTCTTGCCGAGAAAGAAAGTGGAGGAGTGCACAGAGAGTAGTAGCTTTTTTATTTCCCTTTATCTAATTCCTGCAAAGAAAACTAGCCCGTCCAACCTGTAAGGTGACAGTCACTGTTCAGTTCTGAGGAACAGACTACAGGAAAGCCAATGGCGTTTTCTTACTCTCCTGTAGCGCTGCTTTGCTCTACAATGTTTCCAGGGTACAGCCTCTAGGAAGTTAAGAAGTTCATTATTTAGGCATACTATTGATAAATGTAGACAGGGAGAGAGGGAAAAGACACGTGTTATTAATAGTCCAACAAGTGTGATCAGGTTGCTAAACTTGATGAAAGCTTTACTTGTTATTATTCTGACATTATGTAAAAGTAGTGTTAATGTTGTGTGACTTTTCAAAGCATTAGGTAGGTCTATATGGTAATAGGGATATTAAAAGTAAGAGCACTTGAAACAAATGCTGTGGGAAAACAATGCATGCACCATGCACATCGTTTTGACTGTGAAAGTGAAGCTCTCAGGTTCAGGGAAGGGAACAGTTTATGATTCTTGTGCATCCCTGAATCTGCCCACACTGCACAGGACCCCACCACCCTTGCCACCTTCTGGTTCAAACCCAGGACACTGTCAAAAAGTTAAGAACCCCAGACTGATTTACTGGGGGGAAGGGGGAGAAGCTGAGGTCTGCTATAAAGTTTTCCCAGGTTTTCTTTACTTGTTCATCACTGTTTAATGTAACCACAACCTCAAAAAAGCAGCTCACAGCTTCTTTCCTACATTGGCAGTGGTGTTGGGCTCCATCGCTGTACCCCAAGGTCTATAGGCACACAGCTACCTACAGTGCTATTTCAACAAGGAAGAGTCTGTGCATGGGAGCTCCTTATGTAATCTTGTTAGATAAAAATGGACATTCAGTGCCCATCCATCCTTGAGAGTGTCTCAGGGTCTGAAAATTAAATGAGGAAACGCAATGCATTTTCCCATGTGGGTGTGACTGTGTCTCTTAGGAGTACTGTGGTAGGTTGGCTGGGGGCCATGTATCTTGGGTTCCAATTCTACATGAGTCTGCAGAAGGCACATAGTTTGTAAGACTGAAGTGAACTAGTTAGTGCTAGCCTGGTTAGGTTCAAAATTGCAAACAGTGTGGGAGTGGGGGTGGTGTGTTTGCCAGGACTGTGACCATATTACAACATTGGCTTTATACAGTATAAATGGTAAATGGTGTCTCCTCTAAGACCAGGTGGTAAGAGAAAGACTTATTTCCACTCCTTACCTCTGCTTCCATGGGAATGTGTGCATTACTCAGTCCCCAGGAGGACTCACCAAGGGAGGTCCCCTCTTCCCAGAGTGGGCCTCAGCCATTCCTCTCCTCTGTGGTAGTAGTGAAGGCTAGGTGAGCAAGTGTGGGGTTTTCTGCCCACCAGTTGTCCAGGAGCTGTCGTATACCTCATTTCTAACTCGTGACTAAGGAACTTGCTTTAACTTCCTCTCAACCCTACAGAGTTGCCAAGTCTGCCCTCCCTCTTCTCAGCAACATTGAACTCTGGCCTATAGCATCATAAGACCTGTCGCCTAGGGTGGGATGCCCCCCACCCACCCTAAGCCTCTGAATGTCTCTGCTTTGAAGCTACTACAAAACTGAGGGCAAATTGCAATCTCCTATCTGTTTTTGTTGTCGGGGATCTTCCCGGGTCTCCTGTGTCCCCACCACCTTGCCTTCAAGGACTGCCAGCTATCCACCCCATCTGCCCCATATTTCCAACTGCTAGACACATATCAGCTTCTGTCCTTGCCTTTGCCAAGTGGGGTCTAGGCTGACCTTCCCCTCTGGAGCCTTGTGGTTCTGCTCATTGCCAGGACTTACTCGGTAGAAAGGACACCAAAGGTTCATTTAAGCTGACTGCTGCATAGACATTTCTCTCGTTTCCTGTGTGACATGACCAAAAAAAACCGTATTTAAGTTTATTATTAATAATATTATAATACTAATTATTATTATTTGACAATCTTATATCCAATGGGTTTTTTGGAAGCTGC
Source organism: Onychomys torridus (assembly GCF_903995425.1). Taxonomy (NCBI): domain Eukaryota; kingdom Metazoa; phylum Chordata; class Mammalia; order Rodentia; family Cricetidae; genus Onychomys; species Onychomys torridus. The sequence goes on from NC_050453.1 coordinate 28,716,799, forward strand.
ATCCCTGGCCCTTTCAACCTTTTCTTTGAATGTAGTTCTCAACTTGTAATCCCCACCCCCAAAGTTGGGGGAAATAAAAAGCTTAACCAGGTCAGGTCATCACACTGCTGCTATAAGCCAGGGGAGGGTGGTTTCTTTGTTTTGTTTTGTTTTTCCATTTCCAGCCAAAACCAAAGATTTCTTAATGATTGTATAGACTCAAAACAAACAAAAAAACCAAAGAAAAGGGAAGTCTTCGGCCTCAATCCAGTCTGTGGCGTCCTGGCACTTAGACACATGCAGGTAGGGGCACCTCTGACTAGCTCAAACGGGCAAGCAAGCTTTTTTTTCCAAGTTGAGAGTTTTGCTCAGGTGCCGGCTCAGTAGTTTTGGCTTTTGCCAGCTTGTGAGCAGAATGTGCACGAAAAATACTGGCAACATGAGATTTTCCAAAACCAAAGCCCAAAGCCCATCACCACCACAACCCATGTGACAGCAACCAGGGTCATCATCAGACCTTAGCACAGGGCCCTAGAGCTGGGAGCTGCTGCAGGCTGGCCACGGACTCCACAGAATGGGGATGCTGAAGACATTGGCACAGGACTGGCTGCTCTGCTGGGTGCTTTCACCTCTGGGGCTGGGTCTACACCCAAGGGGCCCTTCTGAGCCTTCTTTCTCTTTTCTATACCGGAACTGCTTGGAAGTGGCTGTCCCATTTGTGAGGAAACACAAAGAGCGATTAGCAAACTTTCCTTTCTTGTTTGTAGTTTGGTTTCCTTTTGCAGCACCACTGTGCAACTATGCATTGTATTTCATAACCTTTGTGCTAGGTAGACGCCTGTGACTTTTTAACTTGGGGGGCGGGTGGGGTGGGGGGTCAAAAATGAAGGAGATTTTTACATGGATCTTTTTAATCTCAGTTGATTGGGGGAGGGGGGTATTTGGTTCTAGGGTCATACAAGCTCTATCCCAAAGCAAAATCCAAATGTTAATAATATTAGCCTGATGCAGATACCAAAGACAATTTCTTTCCTGCAGAACCTTAGACTTGTGTATTAAGTACGATTACCCAGCACTTGCATTAGTCTAACCTCAGTAATTCCAAAGCTTAGATGTATATTTTGGTATATTTCCAGGATATTAAAAGAAAAATGTCGTTTAACTTCTTGTCTGTTTCAGTGTAATGCTCTTAAAGTCATAGCATGAAATACTTGGCTGTCCTATTCTTGGTAGTTTGAAATAATAGTATTTTTGTATGTTTTGGGTGTGTCTGTATGTATTAACATAACAGTTTTCACTGCCTAGGTGTTCGTAATAAAAATGAAAGGTTCTGAGTGTACATACTAGTCAGTAATAATCTCCACGGTGTCCACTTGAGTGTGGAGTCACTGATGACTGCCCAGCTGGGGTCTGGTTTTAAAGAGACAGTGATTGTGTTTTTCTAAAGATGTTTATTTCTGTCTTTAAATACCTTAACTTCCCCACTCCCTCCCCCTTTTAATTAATATTGATTCAGGGGTGTTTTTCCACTGTTGTCAAGGGAGGAACACAGGGGAATTGGCACCTTGACCTCCCAAATGTTGTTTTGTGTTCTTTAAAATGTGACTTTGAGTTCTGTTTGTGGAAACTTACAATATGATGTACATGATTCTTTCCAGGGTTGTCCAACAGCTGTACTGAGGCAGTGGCAATCCCTGGGTAGTTTGTTGGGTGTCCTCTTGCATTTCTCCTTAAGCTGACTCTGCAGTCTGGGTGGCTGTTTTGTAGCCTCACTGCCCCAGGGCGTATGTAACCATTTCTCCTCCGACGGACGGGAGTATTTTCTAAAAATCAACCGATAATTCGGAGCACTGGCCCTGGGAAACCTGAAACACAGCAATTCTACTTGTTGGGGATTAGCTGATCCCTCCAGAGGCCTGGGGAATGGTGGGGACAATGAGCGGTGCTGTCTCTTTAAAAGTGCCCTTTATGTGATCCCCCTTCTGGGGCTGCCAGAGGGGCCGCGGGCTTGGGAGAGATTGTATGGGTGCCAGTGAATCAGAATGAAATGGTGGGTTTGTGTAGATGCATTTGTCTGCTGTAATTTTTTATATATATTAAACTTACTGTAACTGTACAGTTCCAGTTTCTGTTGTAAAACATTAAACCATTTTTCCGAGTGTTTTCACATTGTCGGTGTCTCTGTGCCTTGGTGTTCTAGCTGTTTTACACAGGCCGTTGCACAGATACTCACATGGACCTTCCAAATCATTTTTCCCCACAGGTCTTCCTGGGAGCCTCAGAATTGAAGCACCTCATACTTATTCTCTGGCTTCTTTAGTGAGCTATAGCCAGTGTTTGCTTTCCCCGGACCCTCAGTGCAACCCTGAGTTGAGTAGCGTAGTTTCCTTCAGACCTGACTGCTTTCTGATCAAACACACTGGCCCTTGATGGATCCTGCAAGGGAACTCCTCAAAGCTCCCGTCTCACTGTGTGTGTGACTGCTGACTGGGATTGAACTCCATCTGTGGCCTCTGTCGTTTGACTGACAGGCCCTGGTACCTCTAGCATTTCTCAGCAGGCCCTGAACCAGGCAGGGGTGGTGGGAGAGGGTCCTCTGAAGATAGGACATCCCGAACTGGCCTCTGACCTTACTGTGCGCATAACTAAGCCTCTGCTTTCTAGACAGTTGAACATCTGGCACCTCATAGAGCTTACAGACTTCATAAGGAAAGTGGAAACCTAGAATTTCCCACAGAGAGAAGACTTGAGCTTTTGTTTTGTAGAACTTTGGGAAGTGCCCCTGACAGGTATATGGTGACAAGAGTCCCTCTCAAAACGACAAAGTGCCAAAGCCAAAAGACAGATATGGGCCCTCCCTTTTGCTCCTAAGTCAAATTAACTTACTCTTTTCCATTCTTTCCCTTCTAACATTTATGTCTTGCATGTAAGTCTATAAAGTTATTTTTAAAGTAATTTCAAAATCTTAACATCATCTTTGGTAGAGACAGAGGCAGCTTCTTACATAGAAAGACTAACAAGCAGACCTGTGGGACCTCTGAAGGAGTGAGACTATGACCCTTCCATCCTTTTATAAAGTAGCTGCTCCCAAGACCCCACAGGAAGCAATTCCGCACGAGATGAGCATGTGCCCTGGCTCTCTCCATTCCCAAGACCAGGAACTAAACCTGGGGCCTCTGTAAGAGCAATAAGTGCTCTCAACCACTGAGTCATATAGCCAGCCCCCATGATTTTTTTTTTTTTTTAAGTCACATAGCTTTACATTTTAACCACAAAATAGGGATGTTTATGTTTAACATGTTTTAAATCCTCTGAAACAAGTGATGGTACTCATATCTTACAGCTAATAGTATCCAGAATGAAAGACTAGTTAGAGTCCACTGCCTGGCCTCAGGCAGGGCAGGAGTTCTGGCTGTCACAGGAATAGCCAATGCCACCTTGAATCTGGAGCGCTCCTCCCAGGAACTCTGGTTCCCCAGCTCTGATGGGGGGTGCGGGGGGCACACCTGCTCAGCTGTCTCAACGCTTGCTTTCTCTATAGCTCCTTTCCAGGTAAGACCTCCGGCCCTGTAGTTCACTACCAGTGCTCCCCTCTGCCTAAGAGACATGTTCTTAATAGAACTGGGTCAAACTCTTCTTTTCCAGCCATCTACTGTGCTGGTCTTGAAATGAGGCCTAGAACAGGCCTGGAGATGAGGTACTCTGTCTAAAGAGCTCGGCTTCAGGTTAAAGGTGAGTTACAGCCCCCTCGGGACTGACTTACATTGAAGGCTTTTCTGTATATGCTGGGCAGGATTGTTGTTGGAATCCTCAGTTTTCAAGACCTTTTAATAGATGGCCTTGGATTTCTGTTTTGAAAAAGCCAAGGTACAAATTTTAGTCTTTTATCCATGATTAATTGGGCTTCGTGAACTGGGAAGTTACGGAGAGTCGCTAAACTTACAGAAGGTCACTTGGTGAGGGAAGCTGACCTGAAAATACTGTCCACTCCCCCTCTGCACCCACATGGCTGCTATGGCAGCTGCTGTTCATTCCTGGATGCTCTGCTCAGAATGTTGCTTCCCCGAGTTGTTCTGCATTCCATAGTGAGGTTCACCTCAGGCAGCCTTTCCACTATCCCTTTCCAGTTCAGTCATAAGGCCAGGCCCCCACTCTTCCACTAGGCATCTCCCTATCTGGAGGCATGACCACCAGCCTAATGCTGAATCCTACACAGACGCTGCCTCACAGCAGCTTTTGGGATGGCCTCGTGTACTGGTACCCACCTGCCTATTCCAGCTGAAAGTAATTTTTCACTTTCTGCAGAGGCAGCCTGCTGATTTCCTGTCTCCATTACTACCCCAGGCTTCACCGTTGAAATAAGACTTCAAACATTTTTAGCAAAGCATTTATTATGCAAAGCGGTGAGGCTTTATTTAGCAAGCCAGTATAAATTAAAACCCTGGAGATCAGAGGGTTCCCGGTCCCTGGTCACAGGCACTTGAATTATACCATGAGGTTGCAATCCACTGACTGGTTCTCATGGTGTCACTGATGTGCTGTATGAGCGCTGCAGACCTGGGTGGTCTTGGTCTTCTCGCCATTCAAGAAGGAATGAACCAAGTTTCTGGAAGAAAGCAGGACTCACCCCCTTTTCACTCACCCCCTTGGCTTAGTTCATTGTCATGACATAGCCTGTTTCTGTGCCAGTCTGGGCACAAGTCATATGCACTCTAGGAGCGAGCATGTCCTCCGTGAAGGGAAGGCATCTTTCCATTCCTGGAGTGCCTGGCACAGTGGTTGGGAGATGCAGAAAGTATGCTTGATGGGAGGAGGTCCCTTGGCACCTGTGCTGGGGACCTTCCGAGCATGTTGCTTCCCTTCCTTCAGCCAACTCTGGCAGACACTTGCCTAGGCTCCCTCCCCCTGCCTTTCACCATGTGGCCTACTTAGAGGTTATCTTGACAGTGGGAAGGATGACAGCAGAAGCCAAATTTACAGCAGGAGCAAAGCAAGTCCACGCCAGTGGAACAATCCAAACGGTACCCAGGCCTTCTCTGGGGCTTTTACAAAGCAAACTGAACTCAGCTGTGATTAGAGGTGTGTTAGTGCCCCCCACCCCCGATCCCCTGGCTGGGACTTGGCTCTGCTGTGAGAAGGGCCTGCCATAAGACCAGAGAACCAGGCTGGGGTATGAGAGTGAGGGGGCTCCCCCTTTAAAGCATCCAGGGACGACATTCTGTGGACGGTACTTTGGAGCTGGAGAAGACAGATGTGACGGCTGGAAGCATCCTCTTCATCAAATGGTGGCTGTGAAATGAATGGACTCAGGTGGAAATGCTTTGTCCTTCACAATCCACATCATCAGGTCAGGCCGATGAGTGGGACGTTCCCTGGCTGTTAGCGAGGGGGCAGGGTCTGCATATGAAGGGCATCATAGGTGTCCTTGGTGGCAGCGCTGAGCCCCTGGTGAAAGCAAGTCACAAAAGAATGAACAGGAGTCCACAGGCACAAGTTTACTGGCTGTGGCTCAACCATGGATCCCACTGCCTTGGGCAGCCCAAGGTCCCCTCACGCCACAGGTGGGGAGTCTTGCCTGAGAATGCTGACAGATTCTTTGTCCTGCTACAAATGACTTGGAAGCAATTCTTTTCCAGTTTGATTCTCACCTCTTTCTCAACTTCTCAAATGCGAGGCCTGCAGTACCAGGGCACATCAGACTCCCCATCCAACCAAAGAAGAAGGCAGCTTACCCATGTCTCATACTGGGCTGGAAACTGGGAGGTGCCAGAGAATCTGCTACCTGAGCCCACCGAGAGTCTGGACCAGGCACAGGGAAAGTAGCAGATCCATGGCCTCGGTCCTCATCCAGGAATGTCTAGTCTCTGGCCAATGTGGTATATTTGGACAGGCAGGCAAGGCTAGCCCCAGTCTCGCTGGAAAGCCTCTCTCTGTTCCAGGGAAGGCAATGGGGCTTCCAGCAGCTGCCAGTTTGAATATCACTACACTAAGGTGAGCCCAGCAACAAGAAAGATGAAGCCACTGGGGGATCCCTTTTTAGAAAATTAGGTTCTCTGTACATAGTTTGCATAATTCGCACTAATTTACATAAACCAGGCACCTGATTATTACAATGACATTTCCCTTTTGAGAAGCTGCCTTTTTCTTCAATCTTTCCACCTACTCTCTTAGGTAGAGCTGAGCTAACACAGTGGACAAAGAAAACAATCACCTGTGTAGGGTCCTTTACCTATTTCTGCCTGCACCTCTGGGGGCTCCCCTCCCATCTTTTAGACAGCTGCTATTGTCTGCTATACCCAAATGGCATGGGGCTCCCACAGCCCTCTGGTTAAAGCCAAGTATCTGCCTCCACAACTGAGTCTCAACCCAGCTGTAGAGACATAATGGCCGCAGAGTGGCCTCCGGTCTGCTTGTGTGCCCTGAGTTGGCTCTCCCTGGCTGTTGACAAGGGCTGGGGCCACCAGCAAGCAAACCGTGGTAGCTTCAGCTTTACCCCATGTCAGAACAGTACTGCCGAGGGGCAGCAGCTCTCACCTGGTAAAGGCCATCGTGCCCCTTGCCTCTCCGCCTCTGTAAACGAGATTAGAACGGAAGGGAATCAGTAGCGGGAAGGGAATCAGTAGCGGGAAGGGAATCAGCAGCGGGAAGGGAATCAGTAGCGGCACTCTTGCTCAACTGCCCCCACTCAAGGAATCAGAAGGGACTATTTCCCAGCCAGCATTCTGCCCCCCCCACCCCCTGTACAGAAGGGTCCTTAGGTGCTGTGGGCTGCAGGAATATATCATAAGAACTCAGCTGGTTATGGCAAAGTCACTACCTGGAGGGATCAGGGAATTCCTCCAGAGGAAGCCAAATCCCAAGGAGTTTTTGGTGTTACTTGGCTTGTTATATATCAGCTGTCTTCTGTTATGAAAATCATGTGTGCCTTCATAGTTTTCCCAATTGACTTTCCCTAAGAAGGTCTAACAGTGTGGACTGACCACTCTCCGGACATACATAATCCAGGTATTTGGAGAACAGCTTCAGGAAAGGCTTTCTCTGGAATCAGATCTCTCCCTCAGCCACTTTCAAGGACTACAGGAAACACCACCCAGGTGGGCGCCCAACTTCCAAGGACTAACAATAACAGCCCACCCCACGTGCAAGTCTCCTGACTTAACATAAATTCCACAAGGAGACACCGCCCAGGTGGGTGCCCAACTTTCAAGGACCAACAGTGATAGCAGCCCACATCCAAGTCTCCTGACTTAACATAAATTCCAGAAGGGGACACCGCCTAGGTCAGATGGACATTAAGTAATAGCTTTACACAATTTAGCTCGGACCCTCCCTTCTTATACCGGGACTTCCAGGGCATGAGGTGGAGAAGAGAAAAGAGAATGGAAGAACAAGATGGGTAAGAACTTGAGAGGAACAAACCGAGATGGGGAAGAACTAGATTGAAGGACTAGAAGAGAGTACTAGAGGAACGAGATGGAAGATGAGGAAGCGCCAGATGGGGAGGTACTACTAGCTGGGTAAGAACAAGGTGAAAAGGACCTAGGTGAGGCAGAATTAAGACGAGAGAATTAAGATTGAACTTAGAGGGAGCAGTAGGTAAGTATAGAGAGAAATCAGGCAAGAAGGGAGCTGGGCACGAGAACAGAACTGAACAGAAGCTGTGTATAAGGGATGTTATGCCAGAGGAATTAAGGCAAGTGGACTATATGGAGCTCAGTGTGCTGAGTGAGATTCTATTTCCCGAAAATAGTCCTCGCCATTAGTAGTTCTCTCTCCTGAGCCCCTGGGATGTATAATATTAAGGCTGGTCCCACTAACATTATACAAGACTTAGGCCACTGGCCAGGCCTTTGCCTCTATAGAATAAGATGACACGTGGCTCAGATAGGTACCAACTCAGATCTTTGGCATCTGGGACATATCACTGGCTGCTTGGAATAAATGGTCCTCCGCACAGCTCCAACATCTTTTGCCATCAGAAAGGCTCACTGAGGATGACATCTAGAGAATAGTTGAGCTCTGATACAGTTAGCCCAAATTGTGTTCCTCCCAAGGGAAGTTGATATCCTCTCCAGGGAAGGCACTGACCACACATGCTGGCCGGTTGATTGCACAGGGTCCCCTGCTCAGAAGAACTCAAGGCTCCACCCTTGATACTTTGAGATTGTTATGAAACCACTAATGAACAAGGAAGGAGCCATACACTTGGATTCTCCCCTGGGACCCAGTGTCAGCACACAGCAAGCACACAACTGTGCTATGAACAGTGACTGCCTGAAAAGGTTCAGTCTGCTTCCAGCAAAGCTTGGCCGTGGATTTTAGATTTGCCCTTCAGCCCTGGTTGCATGTACTATCCAGTGGCACCTCCACGTATGTCATCTGTCACATGGACTTTTCTCAGTTGGATTAGGAATGGATGGGAGAGGAAGGCTGTGGCAGGAATGTCTGGAAGACCAGAAGGAACCCTCCTGGGCGTCACAGAAGGGCAGCACTCACCTCGCCTTTCATCCCAATCTCGCTGTAGGCCTCTGCCATCTTGTCTTTCTGCAGCGCCTGAAGGAAAAGAGATGTGTTTTCCTAACTGATATAGAGTGGGCCTTACCCCAGAAGCCTCTGGGTTCCCAAGCTGGCAGGCTCCAAGCCCTGGGCTTACAAACATTGTTGCCCACAACCAAGTCTACTGTGCTCCTCAGCCTGACTTCAGAATCTTCTCTGATCTACCTGTTCTATGCACTGAACAATTCCGGTTAGATGAAGAAAGATGAGACTTAGAGCCGTAAAACCTGGCAGGGAGACTGGACACCATAAGAGCTTAGGGAAACCTTGATTCATTTATTTGAACAAGTCATCGCTTCCCAGCCACAGACTGTGGATCAGCTGATTGCTGTGGGATACCACCAGTGAGGGGGACACCTTGGTGGCCTGATACTATAGCTTCACACCACAGTGCTGGCACGGACTTTGCATGGAGAGGAAGTGCTTGGAATTCTCTAGCCCCTGGGATCAGCATCCTCTCAGGCAAGCCAGCTCCTCATTCCTGCCCAGCCTAGCCTGCAGCTGCTACCCTGTTCCCCATCCACAGGCTCAGAGCCCATGGAACAATAACAACAACAACAACAAAAAGGTGTAGGGGGGGGGGGGCTGAGTTGTCGCTGTTGAGCTTAAAGGGATGTGTCAAAGCTACCAGCAGGTGACACATCACCATCCAGGGAAGGGCCAGCCTAGACAGAAAGACTGGCGATCTCAAGAGCATCAAGAGCAGCCCCTCCCCCAGCTCTCTAGGGTGAACTGTGAATTCTCTTATACTTACATTGTACACGCCTTCCTGGGGGTTCCTCCTCCTCTGCTGAGGATCAGAAAAGGGCAGAGATTAGATAGAGTCCAGGCTGGAAAGTGTAATCAACCCCATGCTGCCTTGTCCTGTGGCTCCGCTGTCAGTCTCCTCCACATTTCCCAGCCTCACTCAGGCCAACCTCAGGCCCTGGCAGCTCACACTTGGTTGTGCATACCTGCACACACATTTCACATTCCCACCTGGGCAGGCCCCAGAGTTGTCTGTGGATAATGGTCTTTTAGCCTCTTTGCAGATGTATTCCCATATGCACCATAAACCAAGACATGGGTGGGGTCACCTCATTCAGGGCCGAGCCAGCCAGTCAGTGCTGATCAGGTCCTACTGAGGTGTGGCCACAGAAAACTGTGGCCCCCTCCCTCATCGCCCTTCCCCCATACCCTCCTGGTCCTAAGGAGAAGAGCTGAGTTTGGAGGATGGAATAGGGGTTAGGGACTTTCCTACTTCCCACGTCCTCCAGCAATGCACACCCAGCACAGAACTCAGAGGACCTAGGTCAGGCCTGAGTGGATAGGGATGACCAAAAACATTGAGGACATTGGGTAGCTCTGAGCAGTACTGACCTTAACTTGGACTTTTGTCCTGAGCCCTGCTATTAAGAGGCCTCTAGTCCAACAGAGGAGTCATCTGGCCCTTCCCCTCCCTATAGGAATAGAGTCTACAAAGCCAAGAGGTCACAGGTGCCTGGAGCCTGATGTGGCCATGTTCTAAAAGGGTATTCAGAATCCAGGATTTCTTCTCCATGCCCTTGGCCCCTTCCCGGGTGCATCTTGACATCAGCGCTGTCCTATGGAGGCAGGTGATACTACCATGTGTACATCTTGGGTTGGCTAAGAAGCAGTAGAGGGGAGGTAGACAGAGCTTAGGGTGAAGCCTGTGGTGACATACTCATGTACAGGGCTTCTCAGGATGCAGAATGGAGCCAAGAAGAAAGGACGAGGGTGGCAGCTGGTGGGTCTTTGTCATCCAGGCCTTCTCCGTGTGACTGTGAGTCTAGTGCCCACTGTGCTGGCATGAGCAGCCCTCCCTCAGAGCCCACCCCCCCATCCTTACCTGTTTGCCCCCCACCTCAGGATCCCGAGCCCACTTCTTGTCCAAAACATCATATTCCTCTCTTCGTCCTAGATTGAGCTCCTAGAACAGGAGAAGGGACCTTCAGGAGAACGAAGCCACATCAGCCGAAACTGGGGTTTGGCCTCCCGCCTGGTGGCCCCACCAAAAGCAGCATGGGGAAGGTGAGGTACCTTGGTGGGAAAGGCACTTGACTCAGAGCCTCAGGATCTGAGTTTAACCCCCAGGGACCCACATGGTGAAAGGAGAGACGTCCTCTGACCTCTATGTGTGCACCATGTCTCACACACAGCACAATAAAAAGTAATAATTGTACATTTTATCTATGTTATGTGTATATGTGTGTGCCTGCTGTATGCCTGTATACTCCATGCCTACAGAAGCGGACTCAGATCCCCCAGAATTAGAGTTACAGGTGTTGAGAGCCACCATATGGGTGCTGGGGGAAAGCCTGGGTCCTCTGCAAGAGCACCAAGCACCCTTAACTGACTCTCCAGCTCCAGTAAATGTGATTTTGGGGAGGGAAAAAAAAGCATGAACAGAGGCAAGAGATGTGGTAGGAATGGCTTCATCCCCATGCCAGCACCTCAGAAAATATCTGCTCCCGGGATGGTGCATGGCAGGAATTCCAGAGCCACCCTGTGCTTTTCCTCCTGCTGAGCTGTCTAATGGGGTTCATAATAGCATTTTCATTAGCAAGTGAAACCAGGGCTCCCAGAGAGGAATCACTGGACCAAAGACCTACTGCATTTCTGTGTGAGCCTTCCCCTGTGCGGTGGCCTCTAACCTTTGCAAATTGCAGGTGGCTGGCAGCTCACTAGAAGCAGGGCTATACCACACATCTCATCATGTAAGCTCCTTGTCCTCACAGCAGCACTGTGGGCCAAGCATGATTACTACCCCAGTCTTAGGGTTCAGAAACTGAGGGACCACAGCTTGCCCCCAGTCACCGGGCTGATAGCTTTGGACCAGACAGACCTACAGCTGAGCCGAGTCCTAGGACAAGACTTTGCATGCAGGTCTGCAGAGTGGGAACTTACATTGTAGAGCTGGTTGGGGCCCTGTTGGTAGGAGGCAGCATCCACACTCCGGCTGAACTGCAATGGAGCAGAGAGAATCACAGCTCAGCACCATCTCCAAGAGGGCCAGAGGGCTGGCTACAGTGCTGAGCTGGGCAACAGCCCCTCAATGCTTGCTGACAGCGAACCACATGTGCCTTGCTGCTGGGGCTACCCCTTGCAGGGGCCCAAGGTGTGGCAGCTCCCTCTGAACTCAGTTGTCCTTTTCCTGCCTGCCTGGTGTCTACAACTTTAGTCTGGAGAGAACCTAATTATCCCAAGTAAAGGCCTTGGCCCTCACCCTGTGTGAAGAGGGCTCTCAGTCTGTGCCTGCTGGGAGCCAGGAGGAGCACCTTCCTGAGCACCCTCCTCCAGGGACTCCAGGACACTCAGGGTAGACAGCGGCATCATCACCAGAACCTTCCTGAGTGCTTCCTCACTGTCAGGAGCATGTGTCCCAGGCTCACCTAGCCACACGTGCCACCTAAGCTGAGAGGAACTGCAGAGCCGGAGCTCTGGAGAGAATCTTACAGATCAGCTAGGTATCATTTCCAACGAAGTCAATAAATAAGACTTTCTCACGTAAAATCTTATGTCAGAAAGGAAATGGGTTGTAGTGCTCTGAAGAGATCAGACTTCTGTCTGCCCCAGATGCATTCTTCCACAAAATCCATGGTTTCAGGCACCTGGTGAGGATGAAGGTGCTGTCCAACACTCTCATTGCAGATGGGGAAACTGAGGCTTGGAGAGAAAAGCCGATGTGGCCTTGATTAGCAGCTCAGTGGCAGACCCCAAGAAGAGGCCGCACATCTTCCACTTTCTTGTCCTTAACTGCCTGGCATAAGCCTTCTGTTTGCCAGCAGATGCTGTGGGACACTCTCACATCCAGCCTTGGCACAGATCCTCACTAACTGGCCTGGCATTAAGCTCATTGTCCTGCCCTGTCTGCTGTAGATGGACACCCCACCTTCTCAGCCCACCCACTGTGCACCCTTGGCTGTCCCCTGCCTTGCCCATGCACACCAAGCCCAGGCCTGAGACTCTGCAATGCCAAAGCCCCACCACACATCCTCCCCAAGATCCCAGGGAAACCCACCTTTGCTCTCAGGTACAGGGCTGTGATGATGACCCCATAGATGAAGAGTATTCCATCTAGCAGGTAGCAGAGTTTGGGATCCAGCAGACCAAAGCTCTGTGCCTCTGTGCCAAGAGATAAAACTGTTAGCTATGCTCAAGGTTACAGGAACACACACACCCCTACCCCAGGTGGACTTTATGACAGAGTGTAGCCAAAGAAATTATGACAAGGACACTAGATCCCATCCTCCTCCCTCACACAGACCACAGCCTGCAACCTCTCTCTCACACCCAATCTGAGGAACCCAGCGCGCAGTGGCTCGTGCAGCATCAGGGATAGCCAGAGAGCCTGGGAAGAATGGAGCGGGGTTGGCTTGGAGAAAGATGAAACTGTCCACCAGATTTCTGCTTTGGTGACATGGAAGCCCAGCTGTAACGAGACCTTGCATAAACTATGAACTCTAAGCTTCAGAAAGGTGCCTAGGTCTTGGTAACTAAGGTCCACCTACAGAGAGAGACCCAGGGGCTAAGAAAGGTGGGGCTCAGAGATTTAATGATCGAGTCAAGTCATCTCAGTTGTCATCTCATTCATTGTCAGTGAGGTCTAGGTGTAGTGGCACACACATCGGTAATCTCAGCACTGAAGAGGCCAGAGGATTGTGAGTTCGAGGCCAGCCTGGGCGATGTAATAAGTTCCAGGGAACCTACACTTCTCATCTCAGATCCTCAGTGTATTTAGCCACTGTCACTAACTCAGTGGGTTCCTGACTCCTCTCACCCTGCTGATGTTTGTCACTGCGCATGTGTGGTTAGCACTCTCGTTAGGTAAGAAGGGTTGGGGGGAGGCGTGAGGGAAAGGAAATGCGGCAGGCCGTTAAATAGAAGCCAGCATTCCTATTTGAAATATCACAGTGCAAGCAAGCAAAGCTTGACTGAGCTCCTTACTGGGTAAGTGTGCAGCGGTGTCAGGAAACCCTCACTCTGGCCCTGCCTGAGAACCACACAAGCAGAGGTCTCTGTGGCTTTCCAGCATGTCTCCAGAGGCAGGAGCGCCCTCTGGTGGCTGCTAGACAGCCATGTTGGGGCAGAGACAGTGGGTAAGGTGAAGAGGCGCTGTCATAAGCCTTAGCGTTGTAATTTGGGGCAAGGTATCCATCCTTTCAGCCGCCTCTGCTGTGAGACAGGTTGAAAGTCTTCAGCGTTTGTTCTGTGTTACGGTTTCGAGTGCAATCAGTAAGGCGCTGTCGGATCGCCGCCGCGGAAACACACTGAGAACTGCGGGTATGGAACACTGCCCACACATGCCATGGAAGCTGGTGACTTAACTCTCATTCACTGTCCCCATGCCTACCTCTCTGAAACCCTCCATCTTCAGCCTTTAACTCCAACTCTAGTCCAGGATCCCTCCTGGCCCCAGACAGAAGATGTCTTTGTCCCTGCTCAGAAACTGTTGATGACACAGACCCTTGAAAGAAGGCTGGAATTCTGTGCAGCCCCGTGAAAACCGTGCCTTTCCAGACCAAGCTGGAAAGAACTCGCCACCACCCTGTCCCTCCTCCAACTTCCCATGGATTCCAGGCTGGCCTTGAACTTACTGCGTAGCCAGGGACAACCTTGGAGTTGTAATGCTCCTGTCTCCACATCTGGAGTGCTGGGATTTACAGGTGTGCACCACCATGCTTGGTGGTTCAGGGGAATCACACCCAGGGCTTCATGCAAGGTAGGGAGACACCATACCTACTGAGTCACATCCCAGCCCATCCTGTCCTGTATGCCCCGTGCTCCATTAACATCGCAGATGCTTTCCTCTGCCCATCATGCCCACCTTTCTTCCCCTGGCTCTGCCTCTGGGCCACCACTGCCAGCTCTGCCCCACACCTGCAGACATCAGGCGCCTGTCCGACCATCTCAGTGCCCCAGGGACAAGTGATGAGAGATGGAAGTTGCAGAGCCTATATGCCCATATAGTTCTCTGGAAGTTCAAACTTCCCTTCTCAGGCTGTAAGCACTGGAGGCCAATGGCTGCATTTCATTTTGCTTCCTGCCCCACCCCCAACACCATGCCCAGGACGGGTAAATTTCCTACAGTTGAGAGGAGGGTGTGTTTCAATGATGGGCAGATGCTAGGCCCCAGCCCCAGGCCGCTCTAATAATGATCCAGGAGCCCCTAAGCCAGCCAGCCCCCCCCCCCCCCCAGAAAAGGCTTCAAAGCTGGAGTGACATTTTCTTTTAGGGCTGGAAAGATGTCAGTGGCGATTTACAGGGTGGTTGAGATTCATAGAGAGAGCCAGAAGAAAATCGCTCAGCTGCCTGCCGTGTGAAATGAGAACAGAAAAAAATACTGGACAGTAAATTTAGAACAAATAAGAAGAAATATCTCTTTGTGTTGTGCAGAGTCAGCACAGCAGGGGACAGGCGGAGAGTGGGGCGCCCTCCCACCCCCAAGGATGAGTAATAGGAACAAGGTTTCCTACTCTCTTTTTAAAGAGCAGTATAGTTTTATGGCCAGCCACAAAAGTGCTGTGTGTGGGGCTGGCAAGAAAGGGACCTAACCCTTTGTAGGGACCTGTCACTTTCTCCAGTGCTATAGTATGCGTACTAAGAGGGGTGGGCCTCGAGAATGTCATGATAGCCCAGAAAATCCCATACAAGACTCAGGACCTGTGTCAGTCACACAATTTATTAACTATTTGTTGGGCATTGGCTCCATGCCAAGGGCTGCAGAACTAGAAAGAGACTGGGTTGGGGGCAGGTGGCTTCCACTGTTTCGCCTGCCGCTCACTAGCTGTGTGGTCCTGGAAAGCAACCTCCCTTCTCTAGGCCTACAGCCCCCTGTCCATAAAGCGGGGTGGGGGCACTTTTATTTACCGTAAGGGCTGTGGTAAGGATGCTTCGGCAGGTGCAAATGGCAGGTTTTCTATTTCCTCTGTAAGGGCAATGGTGTCTGATATTTGGGCATTCACCCAGCAACAGTTCTTCACAACGCCACTTGTCATAGTCATTGTGTTATCGACCAGCTGTTTCCCTATCCCCTCCCACCCATGACCATCTCCTCCCCAGGGCCGCTTGTGTACCCTATTCACATCTCTCCTCCATCCCATGCCAGGCACAGCACCCCTGCTTCCCAGGAGGTATTTAGGGGACTGCCACTACTGCTGCTTTCCTGTACAATGGGAAAGCCATTTTATCTTCCGCTCCCACCCACACCCCAGATCCACAGTTCCCAAGCAAAATCCAGTGCCTGAGAGAAAACCCAGGGTTCTAGAGCCCAGACCTGTGAGCCTGCCTGCCTGTTAGAAGGGCTCCCTGGGCTCCCTGTACAGGTTGACTTAGCCAGCCTGGGCTAGGGCATGGGTAGGGAGACTTCAGTGCTGGCTGGGGAGACCCAGCACCCCTTGGAGCTGATACAGCCCAGAACATGAAGAGGGAAATTTGGCTTTCCATAGCTGTGCAGCCATACCATCTACACAAGAGAAAATTTCACCATTGGAGAAGAGAACCACATGCATGCTCTGTCCCTCTGCTCTGAGGCAGTGGCTGCACGCTCCTGGCTCTGAGCGCCTCAAGCCTCAGTTTCCCCACTGTATGAAGACAGTGCGATTACATAACCCCTGGTTGATGGAGGATCAGATAAAGCTATACTTACCAGGTGAAGGACCGATTTGTTCCTCATGATGCCAGCTCACACGGTCACTTCCATTTTACTTTAAGACCACAAGTAAAAGCTGGTGTCTCTGCCTTGCGGCAGGACACCTGGAATGGACCATGTGAGACACCCACTCGGTGAAGGCCCTCGGGGCAGCTAGAGACAGCTCAAGGAGTGTCTGTCAGAGTACCTGTCAGCTCAGATACTAATGTCCTCGGTCATTAGCAAGAGTGAGTCCAGCCATCCTGGAACACGCTGTAGTCACCCTCACAAGAGCCCTGGTTCAGGTGTCATGACATTGAGCATCAGCGGGAAGATTTGAAGCCCCAGAGGGCAGCCTGGGGAGACATGAGTCCTAGGGGAGTCTCCTTCCTCCCGTGGCATGTACTTGCATTGTGATGTCAGTGTCTCTCACCCGGATCGTGCTTCAGACAACAGGGATTAGGTTTCAATAAGCCTGGCCCTGTCATAGCTGCTGACACACCCTGCTGTGTCCTCACACCATACTCTTCTTGTAGCAAATCCGGTTGAGGAGCTGGGTATCTGCTCGACTGCCTCAAACCACTTGACCACAGCTTTTGCTGTTCAAATGACTTCCCCCTGTGTCTGATCGAGTCTGACTCTAAGAAAGAGTCCAGAAGGCAGGTAGGGGAAAAAAAAAAAAAAAAAAAAAGCTTTTGTTGGGCCCAGTTCACAGCTTGATAAACTGAGACCAGAAGGTTGAAGTAATTTCATCAGGAACACCTGCCAATTAATGGCAAAGCCGGAGTGATCCCTGACTTCCAGACACTTGGCCCTCTGTCAAGGATAATCTCGTCTTTAGTGCAGGCTCCAGAAATCCCACCCACCTGTGAATGCAGAGCCCTTACTTGGGACACTTAGTCACTGCAGTGTGTGGTGACCACGTCACTTGGTGCATTCCTCTTCAGCAAGTGCTGGAAAACCAGGCTGGTTCAATCTGGGTTTCCTCACCTGGTGCACCACTAGCCAGGAAATGTGAGGAAAGAGTGTAGGCCTGAGATAGATAGACTCTCAGAGACAAGGTTGGAGTCTCTTTCTCATTGGCTTAGTGTTTGAGAGCTTTCTTAACTCTGAGCTTCAACCCCTGCCTGCAAAGCTATTTAATGAGACTGATACTGCAGGGCAGGGCTGGCAAATGGGGCACAGTGGAGGGGGTCCCCGCACAGTGGAGAGGGTCCCCGCACAGTGGAGGGGGTCCCCGCACAGTGGAGGGGGTCCCCGCACAGTGGAGGGGGTCCCCGCACAGTGGAGAGAGTCCCCGCACAGTGGAGAGGGTCCCCGCACAGTGGAGAGGGTCCCTGCACAGTGGAGAGGGTCCCTGCACAGTGACGTGTGCCCACCCTGCAGGTCTCCAGCTGCGTCCTTGTCACACAGAGGCTCTGTAGGTACAAGCAGCAAAAAGAAGAGAGGACAAGTCCTCTCCTCCCCTTCATGCTAAGTTTGGGGACAGAAGCCGGGCAGACTCTCCAACACACAATGGTGAAACCTGGCTTTCGGGAGCATGTGAGGATAAAGTCAGGTCACCAGTGTGTGGAGGACCTGGCCCACAGAAGGCACTCTGTGTGGGGGCATTCAGAGGACTCCTGGCTTCACAGACCGACCATGATGAGACTCATACCATCTGTGCTGCTCTGCAGACTGTTTAGAAAACTCACTCTCCTTGCATGGTCTGGTGTAATGCTCAGAGCAATTTTGTACAATCCTGGCAGGTTCATAGTTGTGTTTTCACAGAAAAGAAGCAGGGCTCCCAAAGGTCACCCAGCTGGAAAGTCCCCGAGTGCACCTGGAGCAAGCTCCTTCTCACCCCACTTTGTCCCAGTACCTCAGGGGTTCCTTTCATCTGGATAGCTCCAGACCTTCCCAGGGACTTCTCTGACCAGTGCCTCTGGCCTCAGCTGGAATACATCTGGGGGTAAGAAACTCCTCACCCACCAAGCCCTGGAGGAGATCTCTAATTCTCAATCTTTCAAGTTCCACTCATGTCCAGCTTTTGTCCAGTTTGGAGGAAGTACTTCAGCATTCCAGGTAAAAACAAATCTTTGGAGGGGAGCCAATGTGAGACCAAGGCCTGGTTCTGCTATGTGACCATGGAACCATCCTAGGACCCTCCCAGGCTATGTGGTCCTTCAGACCTCATAAGTACTCAGTACAAAGGACTTAATGTCATCCACGATAATCAGATAGTTCACAGCCTAGGTAGCAACAGACACCTTCCTAGCACTGAAGCTTCCCCCCACCTTTGGAACCCTAGCTTGGGACCCAGGATCTTGCTCACATCCATCCCCACCCCCAGTCTCAGATTCAACTGACAATGACATTGTAGGTTAAGAATTCAGAAAACAGGAAGTCACATGTTCTCAGGAAGGCGGTGGCACCAGCGGTGGGGGGGGGGGGGACTGTGTAGGTAAGAGCACTGGACATGGTGCCAACCCTTCGACCACAACATGGGGGCACACAGGCTTTCCCACCAGGGTTGTAGCCTTTTACTTTCATTGCAACAGGAAATTTACAAACTAGACACATGGCATAGTGGTGACAGCTACTACCTGAAGATGGCTTCTGGGAGTAGAACCACAGGTGAGTTTTCTGCAGCCGTCACACTGACTGACTCTACAGCTGGGGAAACTGAGGCTCTGAGAGGTTTTGAAACACAACTTAGTGCTGCTCTTGGGGGTCTTGGGGGTCCTCAGGACTGAAGAGGAGGGTTCCAGAGCCCTTTCTCCTCCAAGGGTCAAGCCTGTGTAGCCTCTGTTGTCCCCTGGTTGTACTGAGGCCGAGAGGCACGCCGAGTTAGCTGTCCTACACAGATGCTACCAAAGGCCAGGACACACACTGGCCAAGTCCTCAGTGCCTGGCTTCCCTGGAGCTGCCCTGACCACCCTGACTTTCAAAGCAGCTCTCCGTAATTTACAAGGGCCACACAGTATATCATTGCCCACTGCAAGTTGCTCCAGCCTCCTCCCCCTGCCTCGGTGTCCGGATGCACACATTCCTGTCCCATTCTGACGCCCTTAACCTGGTCACAGCTATCTACAAACAACACATTCCCGGAGCCAAAGATTCCAAGTGGAGAAAGAGACTATTTTACTTCTTAGATTTAGAGTGATCGTGGGTTGTGTTTTTCCCTTTCTGTATTTTTATTTCCATTAAAGTTGGGGTTTGTGCAATATTTTTACATTTTTCCATGATTGTTTTTTCCTGTTTTCAAGTAAAATGAACTCATTATAGAAGTGCAGAAAGGTAAGAAAAACTATCAAACTCTCATGATTTTGTGTTCAAACACAGCCACTTATAACTACAATAGCAGCTTGCCTCCCAAAGATGTCCTCTGTTTATCACTTGCCATCACCCCGAATCAAAACATTTTTCCTGAAAAAAAGATTTTTGCTTTTCTTCAGTATGTACTCTTAACTTCTCATATGTTATACCATTTCATGTTTTATATAATCACACTTCATATTTCAGGTTACTTTATGGTTTTACTGAATACCTTTATTTTTGCATCTGGTTTTGTTTTGGTTTGGTTTGGTTTGGTTTGGTTTTGTGTGTGTGTGTGTGTGTGTGTGTGTGTGTGTGTGTGTGTGTGTGCATGCATATACTTAGGTCAAGTCAGACAGCAGCTTCCTGAGCTGGTTCTGTCTTTGTACTATGTGGGTTACAGGGATGAACACAAGTCATCAGCCTGGGCAACAGGTGCCTTTCTCTACCGAGCCAGCCCCCAAACACCCTCTTTAATGGCCTCCTGATAACCCTGTCACTATTCTACAGGTGGGATATATAAACATGCAAAACAGTGTCTATAGAGTCAGGTGTGATGGTACATTCCTCACATGAGAGGCAGAGGCAGGAAGGTCTCTGAGTTCGAGGCCAGCCAGGTCTACATATGAGCTTCAGGCTATCCAGGGCTATATAGTGAGACCCTGTCTCAACAAACAAACATACAAACAAACAAAAACTGCATATATAAAGAACAATCTATACATATGGTGTGCGTACCTCTACAGAGACAGAGGGAGACTCACTCCTTCCTCTTGATACCAGTTTGGGCATATGGCCGCTGACTGTCACGGTCACGGTCACACTAAACACCGGCTCCTCGCTTTCAGTCTAGAAATGCTCTTATCCTTGTGTTTCATTGGATGGTAACAGCTGGCTGGGGGAAACTGGCGGGCAGTCCTGATTTGCTCCACTGCACAAGAAAAGAGGCTGAAGGTCGCGGAGGTGAAGTGACCATCCTGTGGTCTGACAGCACACACACGTGTGGCAGAGCCTGACAGAGAGACCAGGTCTCCTCAGGCCTTTCTTCTTTCTCTCACAGCCATCAGCACATTAGACTACTTCAAAGAAATCCACTCAGGTCACAGATTCTATGTCAAAATGCTGAGCAGGATTTTGCCATTTCTCAGCGTGTACCTTATTCTCTATAAAAACTCTTGATATACAGAGGTGTGTTTACAAAAATGTTTACTGCATCATTATCTGCAGAAGGAAAAAAAAACGTGAAAATAACAAAAATGTCCACTGACCAGGAATCTGGTAAATTATGATATATTTATGTAGCAGTTTAAAATGCCACATAAGATGGGAGATGTAGCTCAGTGAGCAGACTGCTTGCTTAACATGCATGAAGTCCTAGGTTTAATGTACAACATGTGTAAGCCCAGCATGGAGAATTGAGGGACCAGGTGATCAGAAATTCAAAGCCAGATTAGGCTACAGGAGACTCTGTCTGGGGAGGGGGGGGGAATCACACTGACAGCAGAATTCTTCATCTTTGCTACTTTGGAAAGATCTCTAGAATAATTAGATTAACAATAAAAGAACAAAAAGCAAGCTCTAGAGTGGTATATATAGGATTTATAGATAAAGAGAGAAATATATAGGCTATGTATGTATGTGTGCATAAAAAACTGCATTTCTACCTAGATTCAGTCTTGTTTAGGATAGTGGAAATAAACAGTGGTGTGGTTGTGTGGCATTGTGAGTATTCCTGCTACTCTGTCACGCTTACAAATGTTAAAGACCGGGCGGACACAGCTCTGTAGTAGAGTACTTTCCTAGTGTGGGCAGGGCCCTGTGTAAACCCCAGCGCTGCATCTTCCCCTCAATACATACGATTTACCATAATAATGAAGCTAAAATAAATATATGCTGAGATGGACTATACATGCATACACTCAGAGATAATCAAAGGTAGTAAGGGAGACAGCTCGGAAGGTAAGCGCTTGCCTTGGGTTGGGGGAGCAGGAGGCAGATGGATCCCAGGAGCTCCCTGAGCCACATCAGTGACCCTAGGCTTAGTGAAGGGGGCTACTTCAAAAAGCAAGATGACATCGGCCTCTGCAGTGCACACACAAGAACAGGTGTATACCACACACAACATTTTTAATTATGTACACTTGTACGTGAATAGAGAAACACCGAGTGCCGGCCACTGTTGCTGTTTTCCAAAGCTGTAGAAATGAGACCTGTTCACTGTACAAGCCCCCAACACACACTTAAGTACCAGTGGGGCCCGGCAGGTGAACTAAGAACCAGTTCTTTAGATCCACGAGTACCCTCAGCGGGTCCCATCCTAGCCAGGAGACTATACTTGGACCCTCCCCAGGTTTCTGGGCCTCAGGAGTTAAGGCTCCTGGGTTACCCAAGAGAATCCATGGGGACAAAGGAACCAAGAAGTCTGCACCTTGTCACTGTCTTCCTGGAGCTGATCTTGGTGGCCCAGTTGTTTAGGGCACTGGGTGGGGAGAGGTTTTACGGCACCCTCAGCCTGCTTGCGGGGCGGGGCTGTCGGTGGCCCCGCGGGGACCCCCTCAGGCTGCAGGCTTTGGTGTTGGCAGCACACAGCACACGGATGAATCAGGCTGTGGGTGTGTCACCCCGCCTCACCTGGATTGGAGGCTGGGGGGCGGCGTGCCGTCCTGATTTTAGAGCAAACTTGGACTGTAAAGAGGGGTCCGCTCACAGCCTGGCCTGGGGTCACCTGCGGTGCAACGTCCTGCGGAAACACTTGCAATCACGCGCTGCTGGGCTTTTCTCTCCAACCCCACCCAGAGCCCTGGCGTGAGGGAATGCGGCCCGAAAGGTGAAGGGCAGCGAGCAGGGGGTGGGGGTGGGTGGGGGGGAAGCACAGCAGGCTTCAGGCCGCCGCTGCCCCCATGCACCGCGACTGTCCCGCCGGCGGCAGCGGCGGCGGCGGCGCGGTTCCCGAGCGGCACCCCTCCCCCCACTGGCCCGCAGCTGGCTCCCTGCTCGAGGTTTCCTGTCGAGCGACACCATCCTGGGCCGGGTTATCGCCGGTGATCTCCCATCTGAACCGCTCACACTCCGCCACGGCCGCCCCCACTTGCGGTCCCTTTCCCCAGAACCGCACCGCCCCCGGACCCTTTGCAGAGCCGCCGGCCCCGAGAGAGAGCGCTCTGGGGGGCAGCTGGGGGCTGCTTCCTGACGTCGGAGGGCTGCCCGGGCTCCTCCCGCCCTGAAAGTCAAGGAAAGGGCCAGACCCAGGAGCCTTTCTGGGTTGGGGACAGTGACCAGAGTAAGGCCAGCCCACGCCGACGCCTGTCCACGGTGGCATGGGGCGGGGGGGGGTAGGGGGGGGGGGTTGAGGGGCGGGGAGGGGCAGGATCCTCCGCTCCAAGCCCCGCGGGCCGAAACTGGCAGGTGGGGGTTGGTCCCCGCCCCAAAGTACCCTCCACCTCCCTCTCAGAGAGAGCGGAGGTGGGGGGAAGCAGAAGGGCTCTCTGCTCTCACACAGGGGGACTCCAAATGTCGTCAAAACTACCACTCAGACTGGAGAGCTGCTTTCATTTCGCAGCGCCGTCAGCTCGGAGCTCCAGGGCTTTCCTGGTTCTCATACCCAGCAGGTGGAGAAACGCCGATTTTATTCGCCCCATCATGGGACATTCGGATGTGGCTACAAGCTAGAATATATCCAGGGCTGTGTGGCCTCCGATTCCCGGCAGGAGCGAAGGGATAGGCACAGAAGAGACGGTGGTTACCGGCCTATGCTGGCATTCTCTGAGTTGAGCTAACCAGTTCTCATAAGAAAGCACTCAAGAAAAGTACAGATGCACACATTTTCTCTCATAAGGGGAAATATATATATCCCTAGATATCCATATATATATATGGGGGTAAGCTAGCTCCAGGGTGTGTGGAGGGGATTGTTCACTCTGTTTGCCTTCGAGCAAGTCAGCAAAAGGGTTGCAAAATCTGGTTGAAGTCCTGTAAAAGGAATCATTTGAGCCTCCAGGGTGGAGTGTTTAAGACTGTTCTCCGGTGTCCGCATGCCTAATACTCCTTGGGAAACACTGCCTTCTGGGGTCGGTAATCTGGAAATGTCTATAAATATAAATATATCCATTCCCTTAGCATTTGCCAACATATCACTCTCCAAGGGAAGGCAGCCTCAGTAGTCTCTCAATAGGAATTCAAGCCACAGTGTGTCTCTTTGTTGTCGAAACTCCCAAGAGAACTGACTTGGGCATTGTACTGGTATCTTGTGTTCATCACTCACATTTTGTCCTGTCAATGTGGACACCGTGTAGTGCATACCTTTCTTTAAAACACACAAAGAGTCCGAAAATGTTCTGTTCTCCCAGCCCTGCTCTCTCATGAAGTCATTCTCTGAGGAGGAGCTGGGAGGCGGCTAGTGACTTCCCCGGGAGACCTCCCACCCACCTGTGTCTTGGGGGATTCTGAAACAGGTGCAAGATGCCAGCCTGCTTAGGGGCAGGAGTGGTGTCGTCAGCCCTGCAGGCAGCCAGCCACTCTGGACAATTTAGAAACTCAACAGACTGCTGGGCTGAGAGGTGGGGTGAAGTGGGGTGGGAAACCTCAGTCTGGAGCATATTTCCAGTCTTCCTTCCACAATTTGTCAGAGAGAACAAATCTAAACCCCCTGCAGACCAGAATGACAGTGAAGGAGAAAAGATTGAAAAAAAAAAAAAATACTGCAACCAAAATGAAGTTGGAATCTTTCCCCTGCCTAGACCTGATTTAAGATGGACTAGGAGCAAACTGAAACTCCTCTAGTCAGCCTGGAAGGAGAGCCCGCTGTGAGGTGAAGTCAAGAGAGCACACAGCAGTGCTCTGGAGTGCTGCAGAATGCTCACCTCCCAGATACTGCCTATGCCCTCCACCTGAGCCTTTTCAAGCCTTTCTCAGCTTTCCAGTTCCATGGAGGCTTCCTCCTCCAGGAGCTCCAGCCCACACCAACCTCAGCCATAGTCTTGTTTTGTTCTGTTTTATTTTTCCGTGCAAAGAGCACACTTTATTCTGGGCTGTTCTTTCCTAGTCAATGAATTCCATGTTGCCTCAGGACAAACACCGAGGTTTCTAGTTCTTTCTTCTCTACTTGGTGAGAAGCCCAGTTTTAGGCAGCCCCCTCCCACCTCATTAATAACATAATTGCTTGGATAATTAGGAGACTCATTGGTTAAAGGTCGTTAGTGCTATAAAATAAATGAATCTTGTGGCTTACATTTCAAGAAGCCTGTATGTGAGATTTGAAAGAAACCTGTCCCCCGACCCTCACTGCCCCCCACCCTCACCACCACCCTGTGAGAGCTTTGACCAACGCTAACACCCAACCTGTGGTGTGAGACCTTTACAAAGTTATTTCCCCTGGGGTTCTTTGCCTCTTAAATACGTTGTTAACAAAGTAACTTCTCTGGTTCTGTCCCGCTGGGTCCGCTCTGGGATCCAGGGTTCAAAGCTAGCCATCAAGAGAAAAACTGCTCGTGAGGGCCTCATGAAGCGGTTACAAAGTGTCAGCTTCCCAAACTGCCCTTCACCATCCCTTTGATCCGGAAGTTGCTGGCCTTGAGAGGAAGCTTGACAGTCTGAGCTTGTATACTACAGCCCCAAGGAAGGTTGACCACTCACTCTTGTTTTCCTGGGTCAGGCCCAGGCTGTGATCAGGCCTCTCTGCCTTGCGTTTGATACAGATCTAGGTCCTATTAGGGCAGGAGTACCCTGGATCAGCAAAACACGATCAGAAAACATCTGGAAGGGGCTGCCAGCCTTCTAGGAAGGCCGGCCAAGCTCTCTCCTTTCAACACTCAGCACAAATGCTCCCCTCTTAGCACATTTCTGTGCTGTGTTCAAGCAGAGTGGCTTCCAGTGGGTTCTAATCTACAGGGTGACCTGAAAGTCAGAAATCAGGGGGACATTTACAGTTAAACAGGATGTCGGTGTAGCTGCCTGGCCACTGTGCCTGGAGTCCCAGCAATTAAGGTGCCGAGGCAGGAAGATGGTCACTTGTGTCCTGCAGTCAAGACTGGCCTGGCCAACATAGTGAGAGCCAAGCTCAAAACAAAACATACAAGATTATTTACAAGTAATATATTCAAACTTGAATTGCAGGAACATATAACTGCTGGTCTTTTCAAAACAAGTTAAAAAACAAAACAATCCATCCATACACTACCTCTCCTGCATGTCCAGTTCTTTAGGATGCCTGTATTTCTTGTAATTTTTTTTTTTTCATATTAACAATTGTCCTAAGAAAGTGTCTAGAGGTTGGAGGGAAACACATTGGGCCTGTTATTCAAACCTTAGCTAAAGTAGTCCTATTCATGGGTTTTCAACTCTGAAGGTTGGGTCTCCTGTGTGCCCAGCTCCATTTTCAAAGTAAGTTTGGTCATATTTTATTTTTCTGATTCTCCACTGTTTTGAGCCCATTTTTACTAATTATTTGATGAGAACTCTCCCCTTGTTAAAAACAAAACAAAACAAAAAAACCCTGAGAACTCTTGCAAGGCGGGAGACCTTCCCTTTCCATCACTCACTAGCCACAGCAGGAGGCCACAGTAGTGTAATACTGTCAATGGAGGCCGACGGTTTGCACCTCTATCCTTGCCTTCCGGCAGAGCCTAAAGTGACCACCTCCCACCCTTCCTGAGCTATCAGATCTCTGTGCCTAGTCTCCTAAAATGTTTGACTCGAATAAGAGAAATGCGGCCTCAGAAGACACTGCCCTGCCCGGTGCCCAGCAAGGCGTAGAACAGAGACCCTACATTTCCTCTAATCCTGCCTCCTGTGACTGCTTTCTGAGTTCTGGAGCTGGCTGCTTCGCTGAGGGGACAGGGCATTTGCATTTCCCAGCCTTGGGATGCTAGAATGAAGCCGCCAGAGCCCTGCGACATCACAGTCCTTTCTTGGAGGTGTGTTTGTTTGTCAGTTTGGCAACCCTTGGGTGCCCAGCCCACGCCCGCCTAACACTCGCCTATGACGTACTTCGCGTGGATCAAAGGCCCCCAAAGCCCGCGGCGCCTGCAGCTGCCAAGCTGAAGACTCGCGGGGAGCCGAATGCTACGGGTATGGGAGGTGGTGGGCGGAGAGCCCGCTTTTGTGGCTGCTCTGTCCCTGGGAAGGAGTGCACCCTGCTGGCCGCCACACCCAGCCTGGCCGCCCCGTGCTCTGCGTGGGATGCCAGGGTAGCCTAGGACAAGCTAAGCTGCTCAACCCGTGGTGTTCTCCGGTTGCTGCGGAATTTGAGAGTCCAAGACGTCTCACCAGGGTGGCCAGGAACCCATGAGAGCCACAGGATGCACCTTAGAACTACTTCTGTTGACTCTAAACCTCTGATGATACGTGTACACCAAAGAAAGACCAGGGGGAAATACAGCAAACCTTAACAGTGTTTTCAAGTCTGGTTTGTGAAATTATGGGTTATCTGGTTAGTCTTTGTGTCTCTTATTCACCCAGCTTCTACAATGCATACAAATACATAATTTTGAAAGGAGAGAAAAATGGTCAAGGTACACTTCTACAGCTTTCATCAACCAGACCTCCTTCTACCAACCTCCAGCCCTACCAGTTCTCAGCTGCACTTTAGGTCTGTCTGCGAATAGCTAAATTGCACTACATTTGCACACGTGTATACACATGGGGGAGGGACAGTTGATGGGGTACTGAAGTTAAAGGTTGGTTCTGATCAATTTGCCCACTAATACAAGGGGCTGAATCATTAGTAGGGTAAAGTTCCAAGGGTCTGGAAGGCCCAGGCAGGCTGGTCAAATACCCAACCTACATAGAAGCCAGGTCCTCTGGCCACAGGGTTCTCTTCATGCCCAGGAGACTAAAGGAAGTGTGTCTTTGTTACTTCTGCACAGCCTGGCATTCTCTTCTCACATCCCAGGACAAGCTTTAGGTCCAGTGTGAGGCTGCTCTGAAGTCCCCAGTCAGCATTTGTGGGAGTTCCTCCCCAATGCAGCATGAGGCAGAAGAGGCAGCCTCAGCTGGGGAGGCAGCCCTTGTGTGTCAGCCCCTGATAGCTTGGAGTACAGTCTCTGCTCTAGACTCCTTGGTACTGAGAAGGCACGCAAGCTGCTTCCTAGCGTAGATTTTGCTAATGATGTCAGGAGAATGGACCAGCCAGGGAAAGAGGCCATCTGATTCCCCACCTCTGGTAAAGGTCTGTCTTTCCTTACTGTGTGGCAGGAATCTTAAAGAGTCTTATTAATAAAATCAAATCTGAGCCAGGTATTGGGATGAATGCTGGTGAGGTGGCTGTGGCTTGTTCTGCTTCTCTAATCTTCCAGCATTCACCCCAATACCTGAGGAAACAGGATCAGCTGAGAAATCAAATATAGATATGAGATAGATATTAATCTACTCTGAGAAAAAAGATAAAGAATAATAGGATAAATGGGTAGATCACTGAATCTACTGTAAAAAGAAAAAGGGGAAAATATAAAAATGACAAAAGGTAGATTACTGAATCTATTATGAAAAGAAAAAATACTTTTAAAAAGGAACTACTTGTTTTAAATAGGTTAAGTAATGAAAATTTTTATCTGAGTTTGTCAAATGTTAATGGACTAGACATTGTTAATGTAATTCTTGACTGTATGTATTGTACATACTTATTGGATAGTTTTTCTTGTATTATAAGCTTTTTTGCATTTTAGACAAAAAAGGGGAAATGTGGTGGTATTGTGTTCCCCAAAATATTGTGCACCCTAATAAATTTATCTGGGGTCAGAGAACAGACAGCCACTAGATAGAGAGGCTAGAAAATGGTGGCACTCACGCCTTTAATCCTAGCATTCCAGAGACGGAAATCCCTCTGGATCTCTGTGAGTTCAAGGCCACACTGGAAACAGCCAGGCGTGGTGACATTTGCCTTTAATCCCAAAAAGTGAGCCTTTAATCACAGGGAGTGATGGCAAAAACAGAAAGGTATATAAGGCATGAAGACCAGAAACTAGAAGCTGGTTAAGCTTTTAGGCTTTTAGCAGCAGTTCAGCTAAGAGCCATTGGCATGAGGACTCAGAGGCTTCCAGTCTGAGGAAATAGGATCAGCTGAGGAATTGGCGAGGTGAGGTGGCTGTGGCTTGTTCTGTCTCTCTGATCTTCCAGTATTCACCCCAATACCTGGCTCGGATTTGATTTTATTAATAAGACTCTTTAAGATTCCTGCTACATTACTGTGGGGCTGCTACCTTTCTAGGTGCCTTTCTTCTCCTGGGTCATCTTGGGCCATATTTTTTTTTTCTCTAGATTGTCTCTCTGTTGTCTCCTCTTTGCATTTCCCTCCATCTCCTTTTTTCCTCCACCAGCTACTCTTGCTCCTTTAATTCTGTTTGATGAAATGGCCACAGCTGGAGGGGACATGGCTGGACCACCTTGGCAAGCCTTCATGGCATCTTTGAGCAACTTCTTATGTGAGGTCCATTTTACTGTTTGGCATAGAAAGTTATACTAGCTGCGGGAATCATCCAGGAATCATGCAGAGAGTCTGCAATGTGACCAGTGACTTGGGTCCAGCAAAGCTTTACTTACTCCTCTGCCAGGCCAGGGGGAGGCAGCAAACTCAGAAGCCATAGGTACATTCCCTGCCCTTGAAAATGCACATACGAGGCTGTTCCCAATTAGTCTCATTCTGCCTCCAATCTGACTTCAAATGCCCAAAGCCCCTCAGAATGGAGTAGCAGAGACCTATGGAAATTATTTAAAAAGATATATATACATGTTTAAAAACTACTTGGCATTTTTAGTATCCAGGATTTATGAATTGTTTCTCTTTTCTCTTGACCCCTAGTTAGTTGGAGCCTGAACTGATTTGTGAACATAAAATGTGAAGAGTCTGTATTTTAGGAACCAAAATAGAACTTTTAGCAATTTTAAAAGAACAGATCTCATCAAAATGACCATTTACGGAGCTGGAGAGATGGCTCAGCGGTTAAGAGAACTGGCTGCTCTTGTGGAGGACCTAGGTTCGATTCCCAGCATCCACATGGTGGCTCACAACCATGTTACTCCAGTCGCAGGGAATCCAATGGCCCCTTCTGGCCTCCTGTGGCACTCCATGAATGTGGTTCACAGACATGCATACTGGCAAAATACCCATACACATAAAATAAATTAATTTTAAACAAAAGACTGTTTAGAATTGGATCCAGATCTACATAAGGTTATTCCCTAAATCCATTCAATTGATAGAAATGACCACTCACTGCCTGTTTAAAATCAGTAATTTACCTTTAATCGGGAGACAGAAGCAGGCAGATCTCTGTGAGTTCGAGGCCAGCCTGGCCTATAAATAGAGTTCCAGGACAGCTAGGACTGTTACACAGAGAAACCTTGTCTTGAAAAAAACAAAAACAAAACAAACAAATAACAACAAAAACACAGTGACTCATTAGCTAACAAACTTCTCTTTTTCTGTGAGTACTATGCTCTATACATTTATGGGAGGAGGGCCGGAGAAATGCTGCAAAGGGTGTTTTTATTTGGTTGATTTTGGACGTTATTCAGTAGCCCAGACTAACCCTGAACCCCTGCAGCCTGCAGCCAGGGCTAACAGGTGGAAGCCACAGCCAGCTGTTTGGTTTTGATGTTCTTGTTTGCTGACTTGAGAAGCACACCCCCCTGGAGATGATGGCGTTCTCATTACTTGAGAAAACAAAACACCTCCAGAAATTCCAGCACTGGCTAATCAGACACATGCCTTCCATAATAAGTGCTTCAGACATTGTATTTCTGCAGAATGTGCCAACTGTGGCCAGTAGCAATTGTCTTTGCACTGGGCAATAATAAAAACTGTTTTCAAGGTCCTTTCCCCGGAGGAGGCTGATTTATAAATGGAAATAACAAGTTTATAATTTCCCCCAAGCAGATGCCACTCTCCTTGAACTACTGTGGTCCCGGGGATTGCCATGGAGCTTGCTGAACGTTGAAGCTGCGCTGGGCTGCCTTGGAGCAGCTTGCCTACCTCCCCAGCTGTATTTCTGGCAGCCTTTTTACAAACACTTAGCTCCAAAAGCAGAGGCTAGCTCCGCACGGCAGGTGAGCTCTGGAGAGCCCTGCTTCTCTCCAGGGGAGTGTCAATGCAATCGCTCTGAGCACGTCCAAGGGCTGCCTTCCCCGGAGTGGCTCAGCCCAGGAGGGCCCTTCTGCAGCCAAAGCAGCTCTCTGGGCACAGGGTTCGCTGCCTCCTGCCTGGGGCAAGGTGTAGACTCTCAAATCCCGGGAAATCCCCAAAGCCACTCCCACCGCTTTTCTCAAAGCAAAAAGCTGAGAAAGCAAAGTGAATAACAGGAAGGGGACAGGGGTGGATTTGCCTGAGGTGGTTCTTGCTGTGGGACACCTGGGACCAGAGGGTGACTGCAGCGATGTCACACCTCAATCGCCTTTGTTTCAGAGGCACCATTGCGAATAAAAAAAATAAAATCACATAAAAGCGAGATGGGCGAGGGAGAGGACGCTTCCTGGAAAGATCCCAGTGTTTATCCAGAATGTGTTCAGTGACGCACAGACCTCTCCCATCCTTCTGCTCCTGCCATCTTTTGTTTACCTCCTTGTATTGATTTCCCTGTCCTTTCTTCCAAGCTCCTCCTCCACACATCTCCTTCCTAAGACCTGTCTGGACACAGAGTGTTGTCTCTACAAGACCCCCACACACACCTCACCATACCAGCCTGCCTTGGGTAGCCAGGCTCTCATAAACCACAGATGGCATGGATAGGAACAGTTCAGAGGTTTCCCTGTCTCCCTTCCTCTTCACTTGGGGTATTTCTCAAGCTCTGTGACCAGCAAGAGAAAGAACTGGTTTCTGTGAAACATTTGGGGGAACCTATCTATTTCAGAGCAGCTGGAGTTATTTATCTGGCCCAGGCTACCAGGAAATTTTGATCATCTAGTCATTTGTAGGTCATTGATGACTGGCCCGTACCCTCTCGGAATTTCTCTGGCTACAGTTAAAGCAGTTCTCCTAGCAGCCAGCTGGGTGATATTAACTCACTATCTCTCTCCTCTGCTAATTTGAGTGCCGAGATGATCCATGGCCAGACACACACACACACTCCTGACAGCAGTTGCCAGGGAATATTGCTTTTTTGGACTTTGACACCAGTTCCAACTTTGAGAGGAATTTAAGTGATATTTATTGCACAGAAAAGCCTTTCTGGAACTCCATGCTCCTGGTTCATCCTGCTGACAACACACTGGATTTATTCTGGCATCAACGCGCTGTGGAGACCAAGACTCAGACTTAATTAACTTCATCGGCAGCCGGGGTTGCAGCTTTGGAGTTTGTGGCTCCACACAGATCTCATTATGGGTACCAATCAGCCACTTAGCAGACCAGAAACCATGCAAGTTAGCCGATGCCAGCGCCCTCCTCCTCCTCAAGCACACTTTTTCTATTTGTCTGAGCTAACTGTGACTGACTTCAGGGGGAAACCAGCTTGCCTTTAAATTAACCCAAGGTAATAGATAGGTCTGTATTTTAATTCCGTCTCTATATCATACCACATTCTGTCTTGTTTTAAATTGTGTGATGCAGACCATGGTGCCAGTGTGGAACACAGAGAACAAATTTGTGGCGTTCTCTCCTTAGCCCTTCTGTGGGTCTGGGGGTTCTCTGGCAAGATGACACAGCAAGTTCTTGTCCTTATGAGGCATCTCTTTGGCTTAATTTTTTTTTTTTCCTGGCTTGGCACCAAATGTAGACTAGGCACCAGGCTGGCCTCGAACTCACAGAGCTCCATCTGCCTCTTCCTCCTGAGTGCTGGGATTAAAGGCATGTACTACCATGTCAGCTGTTTTGTTTTTTTTTTTAATATTAAAATTTGGAACCAATTTTGTTAGAAAAATTACCATTTAGAGATATGGTTTTTCTATTTCCATGTTTTAATTTTAGGAGGCTCCCAAATACAGAATATACAGTTTAATCTAGTTTCATTATTGTCCTTTAGACACAACAGGACTGATGCACAGATAAACTCACAGAGACTGTGGCAGAGCACACAAGACCCGCACAGGTTCAAGCCAGAGGGGGTCCCAACACTAAGGGAAAGTAGACAAATACTGAGAAGGTATTTGCAACTGATACCTGCTGGCCACAGTGGTGTGTCAGAGGGTTTATCAACTGGCCCCCCTGAGAAGGCCTCATGCCTAGTTGGCCAACATGGAACTAAACCCATGTTTTGTTTTGTTTGTAAACCTTTTGTTTCATCTTGGCTTTTATTAACTTTTTTTTTTTTTTTGTCTTACTGGTCTTTTGCTAGTTTCTTTTGATTTGCATTTTTGTGGGCTTTAATTTGTCTTTTGTTTTGTTTTTTGAAAGAGAGAAAAAAACATAAAGTTGGGTGGGTTGGGAGGTGGGAGCATCTGGGAGTCGTTGGGAGAGGAGAAGGAACATGATCAAAACATTCTGTGTGAAGAGAACTTGAAATCCAATTTCATTTATGAGAGAAAACACATGTGGGTGGGTATGCAAGTGTTTGCTGATGTGTACATAGACCCATATACACAGACTCAAATACATATGTAAATGCACACACATAGGGCATGCACACATATGCATGCATGCATATGCATATAAGATATGCTTTGCAGCCATTTCGGTTTTCAAAGTGGTAGATTGGTAATAACCGGCCACAGAAGCCAGAGCATGAATACTTTGGTTAGATAGTGAACAAGCAAAGGCATCCCAGAACCCGGCTCTTGTTCCAGTAGTACTTTTCAGCTTCGAACCAGAACCCACAGGCAACTGAGGATTTATTACACATGCTTATTGTGGTGCACTCTCACTTTTAAAAATTTATTGCGGGCTCCGAGCTTGTTAACAAAGATTTACCATTCGCTCCTGGCTAATTCTGAAGTTAACATCAACTGCTTTTTTGCAGCCCTTATACAGACACAAAGCCTCAAATCCTGGTGCCCCTGGTAAAGGACTTGGCTGAGGAAGCATGCCTTGTTCTTCTGTCCTGTTCTCTTACAACCCCAACCCCAACCGCTCCCCCAAATAATTCAAGTGTTCAGAGGACATGAATTTCACAGGAGTTCTCTGTTCAGCAGATAATTCTCTTGTAATGGTTATGACTACCTTCCAGACTGCACATCTCAGAAAAATAGAAAATGCACTCAGTGTTTACATGTTTTCCCAGGGGACTGGGAAGCAGGTTGATGCTGGTTCTCATTGTTACCAGACAGAGATGCAAAGCTCAGACCTGGGTGTCCTGACTGGTTGCTCCCCTAGCATCTCCTCAAGCTAGCCTGCTTTGAGTCCTTGTTTTGAGCTGTCCTAGGGCTCTGCTTTGCTGTCTGATATGTTTGTCCGAGTGTGTAACCCCCATCATCATCTCCCCAACCGCCCAAGTCACCCAAATGAAACCCAGCAGACTGGCTCATATTCCAGTGACCTAGGGCCACTGTCTGGCCAGTTTAATATCGGTATGGTTCCTTGTTAGGCTTTTCCCCATCGTGGACACTTCCTCATTCTAGACATTTGGTAACAAATCGAAGTACAGGAGCCCAAGTACATGCTGCAACTCTCCAATCCCCTTAGCCAATTCATAATTGACTTTTAAATCATTTAGGTGCAAAAGCAAATAATAATAGCTCCTTGGTTCAGTAGCTAATAAATTCTAGCTCATGAAAACTGAGGGAGAAGGCTGAGCCCATAAAGATTAAATATTTATGTAGATACTACACGCACAGTGACATATAAATGCACACACACACACACATTTTGGGCACTGTTGTTCATTTTTAATTCCTTGTGTGAT
The DNA here is from genome assembly GCF_903995425.1 of Onychomys torridus. NCBI lineage: Eukaryota > Metazoa > Chordata > Mammalia > Rodentia > Cricetidae > Onychomys > Onychomys torridus. The sequence goes on from NC_050453.1 coordinate 28,751,026, forward strand.
AGCCAATAAGAAAAAAATTCCAGCAGAGAAAAAAAAAGGAAAGGAAGATTTATTGCCTCCAAATTAATACAAGAAAACATCGCTGTAATAGCTATCCCTTTACTGCAGAAGCAGGGAGAGAGGAGACCCAAAAATATTGAATTGATAAAATTATCTTTTCTCTATTGCGGGAAGGGTGAGTTAATATCCATAAAGAACTTAGAACTCCCTCAGTCATAAGGATGCCCTATAAATACAAACCATCATTATAATTTATTATTGAACAGAGTCCATTTTTTCATCTAAGCCATTTTTCAAAGCCCTCGGAGCTCAGGCTCCTCTGATGGGAGCCCTGACATTGAGCCAAAACACCTCTCCCGGGCACGAAGCAGCCATCTATCAGTTTAATGCGAGGACACCTCAAAGCCAGCCCCCTTGCAAGCCCGGCAAGCTGCAGGCAGGCTCCATTTCAGCCTCCTTCAGGGCACTGAGTAGCTGCGCTGAGCCCCATCACCCTGGTCCAGCCCCGTGGAGAACTAGTCTTTCTACCTCCGTGTCTTCCTCCCAATAAGGGTGCACTTGGGCCAAGGGACCCTCACTTTTCTTTTCCAACCCCTATTCAGTTGTGCCTTCTCCGAAATTGTAATTAATGAATAGCTAACTGTGAGAGTTCAACCTCACTCAAGCCGCGCCCCCATGAATTGGTGGGGGGTCTCTTTCTTCACAGAGAGGCAAGGAGGTCTCATTCCAAACCTACAGAAGCCGCAACTGCTACCGCACGCAGGAGTACAGCCAGAAGGTTGGGATCTGATCTTGAAATAAACCTTTACTGTAAACATTTAAGGGCAGGGTGTAGCTCAGAGGTACTGTGCTTGCCTGGTGTATGAAAGATTCTGAGTTCAATCCCCGGCACCACCAAATGATATCAACAACAAGACAAAAAGGAGCTGACAAGTTCGATTTATTCATTCGTGGGGCTAAGCCCAGTTAAGCAAATGTGGCCTGGCCAACCTGAGCACCTGCAAGGCTCGTGACCATGACCGGAAGGTGGAAATGAATCCGATTTTTCAGATACAAGATCTGGTTAAGCATTTTATCAAGGAGAATATCGGAAGAATGGGAAAGAAATCAGACCTCTGCCTGTCGCCGCCTACTACACTCCTTCCCAGTGTTGGGCGAGAGGTTATTGTGGCGTCTTAACACATTCATTAACTGTCAGCTCTTCTCAAACATTGAATCTACATTTTCCAATCTTTTTTGTTATCTTGACATGTTTCCCCCGCAAGAACAATGCGTGCACGCGCACACACACCTCTTACCCATGAGAGTTGGGCCTGAAAGGAGAGGGCTAGATGCGTGCCAAAAATCTGAGATTTTAGAATAAGTAATCCCCAGAGTTCATTTGTTTGATCCGACGAACACTGCCGAATGTTTACCCGGTGCCTGGGGCCGACCACATGGAGCACACTGCGCCCCTTCTTATCAGCTGACAGCTTTGCCTCTCCCAAAGGTCTTGGAGACACTTGAGAGTTCATTCCTGGACCCATTTTCTAATCTGCTGAAACTCACTCCTTTTGTGATCTCATCCACTCATTCTCAAGGCTTTAAAAAACATTCTGTGTGCTGTTGACCTCAACCTTCACATCTGCAACCACGGCTCTCCCCTGAAATCCACTTAAACATATGGGCCCCGGCAGAGTGTTTACACACACATTAAGACATCTCTGCCTTGAGCAGACAGCTTTGTCCTCCAAACCTTCTCCCCACCAAACTTGCTCTTCCCCGAGTTGTTGGAATATACTAGAAAGAATTTGATTTCTTAATTCAAAATTGGGGTAAATTAAAATTTTTTCTACATGGCATTTCTGATTATGGAAATAAAATGCTGATTACAGGAAAATTATAAAACACCAGAGAGTATAAAGGGAAACTGAAGTCTACCTGCAACCCCACCTCCCAAATATAATCAGTGCTAACAACATTTTGATACTTTCTTCTAATGTTTGTTTTAATGTATTTTTAAAGATTCGGATCACATCCTTATGGTTTCTGCTTTTTACTGTTTTGGGGTAGTGCTGTATATAAACCCTTACCTTTAGAAATGGATTTTTAGTCCTATCTTGTTACAATAAACAGCCTCAAACACAAATAGCTTTCTCGCTGTGATTTCCCTGCCCCACGGTTCTGAGAGTTGCACTTAAAACTTTATTTTGCCAACTTACCACTGGACTATGCTCCAGCCCTCCCTAATTCTTTTTTCTTTCTTTTTTGGGGGGCAGGGATCAAGACAAGGTGTCTCTGTGTCACAGCCCCGGATGTCCTGGAACTTGCTCTATAGACCAGGCTGGCCTAAAACTTAGAGATCTGCCTGCCTCTGCCTCCCTAGTGCTGGGTTTAAAGGTGTGCGCCGCCACCACCGCCCAGCCACCCCTTATTTCTTAAGAATAAATTAAGAGAGCCAGAGAGATGGCTCAGCAGTTAAGAGCACTTGTTTCTGCAGAGGATCCAGGTTTGAGTCCCAGCCCCTACACGGCAGCTCACAACCATCCACAACTCCAGTACCAGGAGATCTAATGCCCTCTTCTGACCTCTGTGGGCACCAGGAATACATGAGGTGCACAGACATACATGCAGACAAAACATCCACACATGTAAAATAAAAATTAAAAAACCCAAATCTTTTTTAAAAAGAACAAATGAAGAGTCATGAAGTCATGTAGCTACAAATTGGGGAAATGCTTTTCAGAGCCATTAGGGGTGAGTTACTTTCCAATAAATAGAGCTAGTTTACATCCAGCAATTTTTGAAAGAATCTGATTTATTACATTCTCACTAGCCCTGGGTATTATTATTAAACAAACAACAAAATAATACAGTCAACTTGGGAAGCAAAACAGCATCTATCATTAAATGTGCATTTGGTTACTAATAATTCTGAACAATTTTCCACATTTTCTTCACTATGTGCATTTATTAGTTTATGAATTAGGTGGCGATGAGCTTTCTTAATTTTTTTTGATGGGCTTTCATTCAAGTGTGTTACATGCTTGGCACTGTTCATCCCTTCCCGTCATATATGTATTGTCAATGTTTTCTCTCTTTCCATCTTTCATTTGGTGTTTTTGATACATACAAGTTGTAATTTAGGAGGTCTTTGTGTGTGTGTTTTTTTTCTTCTACCTGTAGGCTTAGAAAATCTTTTCTCATTTTGAGATCAAAGATATTATATTTTCTTGGGGGCACTATTTCCAAAGATGTCCTGTCACAAAACAAAAATCAGAAAATGGTTTCAGCAGGAGCCCAGCATATCTGTTGTTAATTGTGTGTGTGTGTGTGTGTGTGTGTGTGTGTGTGTGTGCGCGCGCGCACACGCGCGCGCAGGACATGAGAAAAGCAAGCCTAGGAAAACAGACCTTATCTATTTAAAGGCAGTAAAATTAATAAGATGCTGGCCTTTTCAAGGGCAGAAACAGCAAAGCAGGACTGCAGTTCTACAGCTGTGTCAGAGAGGATGCCAGTGTTCTCCTGATAGAATTTGGTTCCTATAACTTGTGTATTTATTGTGTTTGTTTGTTTGTTTTTCAAGACAGGGTTTCTTTGTGCAGCCTCGGCTGTCCTAGAACTAGCTATGTAGCCCAGGCTGGCCTCTAACTCACAGGGATCCGTTTGCCTCTGCCTCCAGAGTGCTGGGATTAAAGGTATGCACACATTTTTTTTTTTTTTTCAAGACAGGGTTTCTCTGTATAGCCCTGGCTGTACCAGAACTTCCTCTGTAGATCAGGCTGGCCTTGAATTCAGAGATCTACCTGCCTCTACCTCCAGAGTGCTGGGACTAAAGGTGTGTACCACCACCACCTGGTTACACACACACTTCTAAATATAATTGTAATATAAGTGTCATTAAGTAGCATCAGGCTGTGTGTGTGTGTGTGTGTGTGTGTGTGTGATATAATATAAATCGCATATAATATTTATACATATATGTGAGTGGTTTGAGAAGCTTGTTTGCTTATTGGTGTTGGGTATTGAAGCCAAGACTCCCCCACTAAGGTATACCTCAGTCTCTATATACTCTTGAGAAAGACAGTTGTTCCATGTCTGTATGACCCCTTACACACTGTAAGCACCTGACTCAATGGCCTCATGACTCAGTGACCTGTGTGTCCTTAAGAGGATTCATTGTACCCTGGTCTAGACCTGTGCCACCTGTCCACACATGGAACCCTTTGCTCTGAGTCTTGGTTCCCCATAGTCCATGCTCACCGGCTCTTCTGGCCAGGTCACCTTTCTCTTTTGACCCACAAAAGTATTAAACAGCTTGGCCCGAGAGATGACAGACCCCTACCTCCCGGGCATCTGAAGCCATTGGTTTCTCTAAACCTTATACACACCGGCATCTCCTCTGCATTACAGATCAACTGTAAAGCCTTTTCCTGAAGTCACTGGTCTCCTATGTGGATTTTCTCAGATTGCCTCTGGGTGGCTCTGCCTCCTGCTAAGACCAGAAGCCCCAGCACCTCCATCACCCCCTTTGCCTTCTGTATCTGCCATACTAGACCCCTCTGTCACCTTCCTCCCGAAGCAGCTTCAGCCTGAACTTGGAGACTGTCTTGAGAACAAGCGTGATTCTTCCCGCCCAGCCACATGATGACAAGCAAAGCCACCCAGAGACAGAATGTAGGGCTGTTCTGGGTAGCAGGGATGTTCCCTTCATAGTAGATGTTCTGCAAAGTCTAGAACGTTCAGGAATGTTCGAGAGGAAACTTCTCACATGCTGACCAGATACACACCATCTTCTTGCAGAAGAGGTGACTCTTCTCAGAGGGGATGTGGATGTGCACACGGTGTGGTTGAGGGGACCCAGGACTGTGTGGTCCTCTGTGTGGTTCTTCCAGCTGCACATACTTGGTCTGGCTAGTTCCTTCCTGTCTCCTTCTCAGTCTTGTGTTTATCTCTGGGGGGTTGGGGTGGAGGGCTGTGCCAGCCCACCCTACCCCAGCTGCTTAGGAAGAGCCATATGAACCGGAGATAGCCTACTGCCCCCTTCCTAAGTTTATGATTCAGTGTGTGAGATAAACCTGCCTAATTCTAGATAGATGAAGATAGGACACTCACACTGCCTCCTTCTTTCTACTGGTGCCAGGTCTAGGGGTGGGCCTCGGGCTGGGAAAGGGGACCAGTCTCAAACTAGTTAGTGCCTGAGCCTTTAAAGTCAGATTTTAATCTCCTTTCTCTCCACCCACCCACCAGCAGTCAACGCATCCTGACACACCTGCTTGTTGGGGGTGGGGTGCTGTGGTAGTGGGGGTGGGGTGGCAGACAAAACACTTGCTTGATATGTGGGGAGAAGAATTCTACTCCTGACCACAGAGTCTAACTGGAGCCTCAAAGGTATCTCCAGGTAATGATGGCCAAGCAGAAACAATAAGTCCTATACACAAAGACCCTTTTGAAGACAACAGCCCTGCCTTGGAGAATTGGCCAAGCCCAAGTTTGAGTGGGAAATACTCCACACTCATATGATAACCGCATCGCCTTAGAGCACAAACACTTCTAGAATCTTGCTAAAAAGAATCTGGGGCTCCAGGGAGACAGTGCAGTGCTTGTGTTACAAGCATGAGGAGCTGAGTTCAATGTCCAGGGTGCACATGTAAAAGCCCGGCATGGTGGCACATACTTATAATCCTAGCTCTGAGTGCTGGAGTCAGGCGGCTCCATCGGGCTTGCTGCTTATTCAGCCAACTAATTTCATTAGTTCCAGGCCAGCGAGAGACTCAAGAAGAACAGGTGGAGACGGACATCCAAGAGCTTGTCGTTTGACTCTTACACATACAAGCATGTATACATGTGCCCATATGTGCATGCCCTCCAGCACATACATACAAGCATGTATACATACACCCATATGTGCATGCCCTCCAGCTCACATATATAACTATGCGTACATGCACACATATATGCATGCCCCCAGCATATACATACAACTATGCGTACATGCACACATATGTGCATGCCCTCCAGCACACATATATGGTTTGGGAGCCAAATTAATGATATTAAAACTGAGGCATCTTCCAGTAGCCAATGATAGAACAACTCATGTATCAATAAGATGAGGAACTGTAATATATTAAAAGATATAGGTATGTTTAAACGCACACATTCATCATGATCCTAAAACATCACCTTTGAGGATGATGGGGATTTTTTTTTTTTTTAACATTTTCACAGAAATGTATTGCCAAGTAATTCATTCTATAAAGATTAGGGAATACAAAAACAACAAACTCCCATCATCTACGCAGAGAACTGCTTTCTTGGGATCTGCCTCCTGTGTCCATCCATATGACCATGCTTTGTCAGAAGTGAAACAGGGTAACCATTGCCCATAGACCCCTGCCTGCCCATGGCGTCTAGCCTCTGGCCAGCTGAGCGCAGCTCTGCTCTTATACACATGCTCATCTCAGGCCGCTTTTGCAGCGATTCTGAGTTGGTCCCAGTGATACCTGCTTGACTCCTCTCCTGCTCAGTAAGTGGTCCTCTGCTGGGCTGGCCCTGACCTGCTGCAACTGCCCTGTACGTGACGCTGGCCTGTGGAATGCTCTCCCAAGTAGGCCCTGAAGGGTGGCCCTAGGTTCTCCAGCAGGCATCGTGAAAAGACGCTAGCCATGGCAAGACTGGAGTCATTTCAAGTGGCATCACAGCCAGGTGGTCGTGGCGCATGCCTTTAATCCCAGCACTCGGGAGGCAGAGCTAGGTGGATCTCTGTGAGTTCGAGGCCAGCCTGGTCTACAGAATGAGTTCCAGGACAGCCAGGGCTACACAGAGAAACTCAGTCTCAAAAAACCATACCAAAAAAAAAAAAAAAAGTTGCATCATAGAAACCTCGGTATACAGAGTGTGATGAAGATGGGGAAACCTTCTAAGTCATACCAGCCACTCTGGACAGCGCTTGCACCACAGATGGGTTTAGGCATACACAGTTTCTCTTAATGAGAACCTCTTTTCCCCAGCAAGGCAGCCCCAGTGTCTCAGGAGATGACTGAAGTGGCCTCTGATGAAGGGAACTTGAGTCTGTGTCCAGGCCTGGTCACTCTTTTTTGTTTTTTTTTAATTTATCTTATTTTGTTTTTGGAAACAAGGCTTCTCTGTCTTCCCTGGCTGTCCTGGAACTTGCTTTGCAAACCAGGCTGGCCTTGAACTCAGAAATCTGCCTGCCTCTGTCACACCCAGCTTAGGCCTATTCACTCTTATTCACTTCCATTCACTAAGTGACCTATGATTGATAGAGAATATTTTTTAATTTAAAAAAAATTTAAAGATTTTTTCCCAACAAAAATCATATTATTGTTAAACAGATCCACAAGTAAAACAATATAATGCATCTGCCACTCAATATCAACGATGACCAGTTTGTGGCTGCTCTCGTTCTACACTCATACAACAGGCCCCTCTCTACTGCGTTATTTGGAATTAAATTATATTATTTATATAAGAAAGTCATTGTAGATAAAGGAAAGGAATCTTGCATTTATCCAAAGTATGTATCAGGGTAGCCAAATGGGTGATGAGGGGACATCCCTCTATAGAACTATTCCAACCCCTAAATGAAAAAAGGGACCACTCCTAATGAAATAGCCACTCTAGGCAATGGTTGTCATTGGCTCTTAGCACCACCAAGAAAACACGTGTGAGATGTCATGACCGTCGGGAGAAAGTGTTCCAGCCACCTTCTCGCTTTCTTGCTCCAACAGCAGACCTGAGTCCTCCCAAGTCTCCACGTGTATATACAAGAACGCTGTGGTAAATAACAGCACAGGTATGCAACCAGTGAACTCCAGACTGTGGGAAACTTGGTGGGATTAACGACTTGGCTTCCTCAATGAATACAATTCAACAAAAGGGGAGCTAAGTGAGTTGGGGAGGGGGGCATGCAGGAAGGAGCCTGGAGATTCAAGAGTCAAAGAAACATGTATGTTAGTTGGGTCATACAAAGTAAAAACAGAAAAGAGTAAGATGGTTGGAGAAATCAAGTAGATATTTGATGATACTAAGAAATTAATGTAAATTGTGTGGGTGGGACAATGGTGTTGTGACTTTTTTTTTTCTTTTTAAAGAACCTTCACTAGGTATGCAGCATGTGGCTGTAATCTCAGCATTCAGGAGTCTGAGTCAGGAGGCCGGCCTGGGCTACCTAGCAAGATCCTATCTCAAAAAACAAAAACAGAATGAAACTTCTTATTGTAACAGGTACTTCGGACCTCCACTTGCTAAAAAGCACAGACTCCTTCCTTAGGCCTACATGGTAACAAAAAGTCAGATAAAACCCTGAAATCACTGCCTTCATTTTATATCTGTCTCCTTCACTCAGGACCAGATCCCTGATTTACTCTGCACACAGGTGGGCTAACCATTTAAGGAATATCTCCAAAGGCTGATGATACCTGCCTATCCAGAGTCTGGTCCACTTAGAGCATGTTACATTAGTGTGTACTTCTAGAGATACACACTAAAATGTGTTTCTGTAGTTTATTTACTATTTTCTCTACTTTTACTCATTTTTGAAACAAAGGAAGTTACCCTAGAAAGTTGCCCTGGGATCCTTCCTTTTAGATGATAAATTTTGAAGCTAAACATGGTGGCTGAACTATCTAGATTGAATTTTTCCAGGTCCCTGACTCTGCCCCTGAGATGTGTGAGCATTCTGATGATGGGCTATGATTCTCTGCCTTCTGTTGTCCCTCTGTGGGACCTGGAAAAGATCTGGTCCACTGTGTGCCCTTCTCAGCCCTTCCAGAGCACTGGGCTCTATATCAGTAGTGTTGAGCTGCATAAGCTCCGATTCTCCATCAGAAGCAGAAACATAGAGGGATAACGTAATCAGGGATGTTATCAGAATAAAATAACATGATATCTGTGAATCCATCTGTTTTAGATACTTTTCTAACATTGTGAAGAGGTGCCATGACCAAGGCAACTTATAAAAGAAAGCATTTAATTGGGGACTTTCAGTTCCAGAGGGTTAGAGTCCATGACCATCATAACAGGGTGCACAGCAGCAGATAGCATGGCACTGGAGTGGTAGCTGAGAGCTTAGGTCTGATCCACAAGCATGAGGCAGACAGAGAGCTAACTGAGAACAGTGTGGGCTTTTGAAACCTCGAGTCTCCCCCCATGACACACCTTCTCCAACCAGACCACACCTCCTAATCCTTCCCGAACAATTCCACCAACTGGGGATCAAGCATTCAAATAGATGAACCTATGGGGGCCATTCTCACACAAACCATAACACCATCCTATAAATTAAAGAATAACTTGCAGTAGTAATGACTAAGAACTGATACATACTAAGAGTTATGCTTAACCATATAAGCTTTACATGCATTATCTCAATTCTTGAAAAATTGTTGGAATTATGTGTTATGATTACTCTCATTTCATAAAATGTGGAAGTTAAGGCCCCTAGGGTAGTCAATCAGGCTGCTGCTGCTTCTCTCTCTCTCTCTCTCTCTCTCTCTCTCTCTCTCTCTCTCTCTCTGTGTGTGTGTGTGTGTGTGTGTGTGTGCTCATGCGCACACATGTGTATGTATGCATGTGCACACATATATAGGCCAGAGCTCAATATCAGCTGTCTTCCTCAATTTCTCTCCACTTTACTTTCTGGATTAATCTGGGGCTCACCGATTGGGCTGGACTGGCTGACCAGGAAGTTCCCAGGAATCCTCCTGTCTCAGTCTCCCCAGTGAGAAAACAGGTGGGAAAGCCTAGAGCCAGCAAAAGAGAGGGTGGAGGGAAGTTTCACCGGAACCTACCCTGACCCCCAACTTCAAGGGGACAGTGCCAGAAGAGAGACAATCAAAGCTACCCTGCTTCTCAGACAGACCCAGAAGGCTGGCCTGCCTCTGCATGTGCCACCTGTGAAACTCCAGCTGGTCCAGAAGTCCTCTTCCTCAGTAACTCTTCCCACCCACCCACACTGTTACAGACTAGCCCTGACTTTCAGTGACATCTTAGGACACGGTGCAAAATCTAGAAGCCATCTGGAAAGCCATTAGCACTGCTGGGACAGCTACTAGACTAGCTGCTAGCCTGTCCCAGTGAGCAGGCAGGGAGGACATTGCCATGTTGGTCTCTACCAGGATGTCATGAACATTTTCAGTGGTACCATGCTGTGGCCACTGGAAACTCTTAACTTCTCTTCTCATAGGCTATGCTTTTCAGGACCAGACAGAGGATCAAATGGCTGGTTGAACCCAGCCAGGGAGCTGTGGGAACAAGAGGATGTGAAGAAAACATTCTAGCACAGCTCAGCCACTGCATAGAAAGCTAATATTGACAGGCACACGTGATAGACCAGCTCCAACTTCCTGGACCATGCATTTATATCTAGCCACCCACATAAAAGACAATCATGCCCGCTCAAGAAGCCAGCTTGGAGAAGGGTCTTTGAGCCATGGATACCAGATACAAAGCCTGTAAAGGACTTGGAGATTTCAAAGATGTTTACCTATTTGAAAGACTTCTCATAGAGAAGAGGTTGGGCGTATGTGTCGGGTGTGTTATAAGCATGTGTATATATGATGTAATGGCGGAGGGGGCTCCACAGGGTGTGTGGGGACCAGTATAGAAGGAAGCACCCCTGAGATCCTGCAGTATGCATACGGGAAGGAGGACCTGGGGTCAAAGGACCTGGCTCCAAACCCTACCTCTGCACCTCTCTGTCCATCTGTGAAAGGATGGAAATATGGCCCTTTTGTGGAGAGGTTGTTGTAGGGATCAAATGAGTTAACATATGTCAAATGCTTTGAATGGCCTGGCTGGAACTACCTAATCAATAAATGTTAGATTAATATCATACACACTGCTGTGAGAACATGGAAACTTCTATGGTTTAGTATTAGTAGACAAAAACAGCAACATCCAAACTGCACATGCCATGATTCTAATTTTGTTTTAATTTTTTTAAAGGTTCATTTTACACATAAAAAATGTATGTGTATGTGGGGCTGGGGTGGGGATGGAGTGTATGTGTGCATATGCTCACAGAGGCCAGAAGAGGGCATCAGATCCTCTGGAGCTGGAGTTACACATGGTTGTGAGCCACACTCCCTGGGTGCTGGGAACCGCTCAGGTCCTTGGGAAGAACAAATCTATGAACCACTGAGCCACCTCTCCAGCCCCAGGTTTCTATTTTCAGTTATCTGTTTTTGAGATGAGTTATCACTATATTGCCCAGGCTGACCCCAAACTCATGGACTCTACAGAATGACTGGAACTGTACATGTGTGCCGCTGTGCCCATGTTTTCTATTTTTTTCTCAAAATGAACATTACTGTGGAAGAAAATATCCCAAATATCAATAGTAGTGATTTCTGGATGATAGGATTAAAGAGACTTAAAGTTTTAGTTTTTAACATTGTATGTTTTCTAGATATATTGTTTCATAAGTGAAAAAGATATTTAAAATGATGTCTAGGTAGGCAAAGCCTGCTTAAAAATGTCCTGTGATCCTAGTTACTAAAAAGGTTTAAACCATCTGGCACTAAAAATATTCATCCCATATGGTTAATGGCCAGTTGGGCTGCTTAGTTCCAACTGTGTTTTGTTTTGTTTTTTAAAGTAATATATAAAAATGAAGTCTGGGAGGGACTAGGTGACTCTGGCAGCAATGGTTGCCCTGGGGGGGGGGGGGTGGATGGAGAATCAGGTTTGTTTCCATATTCTTTCCTGCATTTTAGAATTTTCCCGAACTGTGTCTGTTGCTTTTAAAATGACGGTGTGGTGTGGTGAGACTAACTGGAAGCAAGAACTAAACTACGGTGGTCAGTCTAGATTAGCCAGAAGCCCCCAGACACCTGCCAACCTGTTTCCACACTCACAGTGCTGTGACCACACAACGGTGGTCATTATTTGATGTGATACTTCTACTTGGCGTCACTGCACAGCTTGGTCAGATGGTGGCTGTGCCGGCCCCCTGTGCTCAACCCACCCGGGAGCACAGGTTCGGTTTTGTACACATTAAACACCTACCCCCACCCCACGGTGTGGTTTTGGGGCCTCACTCTGTGGTCAGCCTATTTTCCACCTGTGTCAGCTGCCAATGGCCTCTTCAGCCAGTCACCTCTATTTCTTTGGGGACCCAGTGATACCTCTCCATTCTTAGACCTTTTCTGATCCATCTCCTGGAATGCTGCCCCTCCCTCAGTCAGTGACCCTCAGGAAGTCAAGGCTATCTCCTCTCCCCCTGTGCACTGACATCCCTGCAAATGTCCACTCTGAACCTGCACCAGATAATGTAGCATGGCTAGGTCATTCATGTTTTCGTGGTGCCAAGTCCCGACTCTCTCATCTGGATTTCCTGACTGTGGTACTACGGTTTCTACTGCTCTCTTCTTGCTAATGTCCCAAGCCAAAACATCTAGTTTGGTGCTGAAGCTCTGTTCAGAGTCCAAAGCCAGCTCCAGCTGGACCACTGTCATCCAATGCCCATTTATAAGGGCTGCTGTCTTAGCCCTAAGACTGTCAGAAGCCAGGATCTGAAGAGGTGACCATTCAGTGGATGGTCGAATTCAGTAGGGCCACCAGTTAAAATGGACTTGTCAGTGCAACCCTACCAGTAAGACATAATTTGCTCGGAAGCCAGGGAAACACAGCTTCCTCACACTTTGCTGAGAACAGTTATTCCACTACAGCCCAGCTGATACAGGCCCACACTAGACACTATACAAGGGAAAATTGTCAAGAATGTGAGTGCTCAATGCTCCTTCAAGACTACGTTCCCTTCCCACCCTGTTCCCTGACAGCAAGGAGAACCCTCCATGCTCAGCCAGCTAAACAGCCAACACAGGATCTTATTGAGTTACAGAAGTCTGGTTTGGGAGTTCTTAAAAGCAGCTGGAACAGGTGAACAGTGGTCACTGTGGGGTGTCCTCAATCGGTTTAAAGACAACAAGGGCATTCCAGAAGACAGTTTAAGCAGAACCCTTTAACCTTTCAAGACTTCAACACATTCCTCATTAAATAAAAATAAAGATACAAGTTCCACCCACATAAGACAGTTATTCAGCTATTTAAAAAAAAAAAAAGACTTGAGAACAGTTTTATAATTTTGCCATTGAAATGATCTGGTTATGAGGCGTTCATCTGATCTATGGTTGTCTGTAATTTCTTAGAGTGTGTGAGAGCAGGTGTGCCATGCTATGTAAGTGCGGTCTCAGGATAACCTTGGATATCAATCCTCCCCCTTCACCTTGGGTTTTTGTGACTGGATCTCTGCTGCATACATCGTGCTCTCGGACTGACCCATAAGCCCCTGCAGCGTCCAGTCTCCCTGTATAAACACAATGGGATTACAGATGCTTGCACATTGTGTCTGGCTTTCTATGGGTTCTGGGATCCAAACTCAAGTCATCAGGCTTGAATGGCAAGTGCATTATGCCCCTGAGCCATCTCCACAGTCTAATTTCTTGTACATTCTTGGGCTATGAAAAAACAGCTCATCTATAGCTTGTAAGATTTACATAAAACTTGTAATCCACAATGAGGCTGGCAGAGAGCATAACTGCAATCCTGTCTTAGGTCTGATTTCTAGTCTATTGGATCTCAACCACTGTCTGCTCGGAGATATTAAAGATAATTGGTATTTACAGTTAGCACCCATGACTTAGGAGTACTTTCTGTTTAAAGGGTGCTAGTGAAAATGTGCACCAGAAAGCCAGCCTCTGCGGGGTCCATTTTCACTCATTAGCTTTCAAAAGCTTTTTAACTTGGAAGAAATTTGTTTGTGAGGTAAGAGTGAGCTTTCAGCAAGCAAACCTAGAATTCTCATTTAGTGAGGTTGAGGTTGAAAGGAAAATTCAGTAATAATGGTTCTGATCATTTTGCATGAAGGGTCTTATTTCTTTTTAGAACCATAAGCTTCATGACAAGTACAGCGTCCACAAGACAAATCACCGTGAGCACCGGAGCTTAAGAAAATGACAGACATTTGACATTCCAGGTGGGTCAAATGGTACCACGATCCCAGCTTCCCTAGGGGAAGGCATGGAGGCCACATTACTCTCTTCACTCTATCCGGTCTTGTGGAGACTGGCTAGGTATTCCTATTAGTTTGTTTACAGGAAATACTGAGGCACAGGGCAGCACACACATGCATACATGCCTACACACACACACACACACACACACACACACACACACACACACGCACGCACCCCAGGACTCCCCATTGTCAGATTCTCCTGGGTTTGTTCTGAATTGTGCCTCTGTAGTGCGGGTTAAGTGGGCTTCTCCCCACTCAGAATGTTTCTCAAACACTTTGCATTGACTATTCCCTTCCCCTTCTTCCGGTGTCTCTTTCTAGCCCTCGCTCTCTCCAGAAGCACAGGTTCTGCAGCTGGGCCAGTCACTGACCCTTAAGGCTTGGGAGGAAGGACACCACATCAGAGGAAACCCAGCTAGCACAAAGTAGGCAGCAGCCCCTGGAGGCTGGGTGGGTCTCCATGAACCCACTAACAATCACAGCAATACCTTACGGAATCCATCTGGACTCAGGTCCCAAGGCTCTGGGTCTCTTCTCTGAGAGGACCCATGCTTCCCACCTGGGAAGGGAGGAGGATGGGAGGTGATTCCTTTTGCAAATGGTACCCCCACTCTCCTAGGACAGAGTTAGCCTCAAGGGTAGATACAAAGCTGAGCGGTCCCTGCGTCCTACTATTTCTGAGATGTCTAATCCAATCACTACTTCTGCAGCCTGTGCTACAAGCACCTTAGTACCTTCCTCGGGCCTTTTAGGTCATGCACTGTGGTGCCAGTAAAGATGATCAGGGTCCCTCTAAGGGACCTGAAAAGTAGCCACCCTTCCTTCCTATTTTCTCACCAACCTTGCATACCCTATGGCCTTTGGAAAACTCATGCTAGTCCTTCCCATGAGGAAGCTGGCATCTACTACTGCCTCGTGTTCCCAGTTCTGGTCACAAACATTTGTCTGTGCATCCTCGGAGCTTGCTTAGGGAGATGGACCTTATTCTCATCCATACTGATGAGAAACTGAGGTTTAGAGCAACTAAGTCACTTGCTCGAGATCACATAGCTAGAAGGCAGAGACCTGTCCAAAGAGCAACAAGGTCCACATCCCCTGAAGAACAGCAGAAGGCATGATGGGTCAGTCTCTTGATGGCACAAAGTATTCTTTGTACGACACACAATATTCTGCGCAACGCTTTTAAAATCACATTCTAGAAATATATTTATGGGTGGGGTCGTGAGCATCCTCAGCACACATGTGGCAGCCAGAAGACACTATGTGGGTTCTGAGGACCGGATGCAGATCATCAGGCTTGGCAGCATGTGCCTTTACCCACTAAGCCATCAGCCTGCAGCAAGGGTCTTTAGCTCTGAATTTGAGGCATATACTGAGGCCAAGAAGGGAGGCTGTCCTCTCTCTCTTCCCGCCCTTACACAGAATCCCTTCAGCCATTTCCTGAGAAACAGAAGAAGTGGTGGCCACCAGGCTGGCCTCAGTGACAGTGAGCCACTTTCTGACAGGGGCTGTTGATAGCAAGCAGTCCACAGCTCTGCCTCTGTGAGGAGTCACAGCATTGAGCTAGGCTGGTGCTGGAAGTGCTGAGAAGCTGGTGGGAAGCTGGTGGGAAGCTGGTGGGAAGCTGGTGGGAAGCTGGTGGGAAGCTGGTGGGAAGCTGGTGGGTGTAGCCTTCCCAGACATCCTTCTTGGCATCAAGACAGGCAGGGACCACCTACCCCTTTTGATTTCTTTCATTGGAAGCAGCTTGGACTTTTAGAGACTGATTGTTTCACCTTTGAAGAGCAAACACCTGTCTACCTTTCCCCCACCCCACCCCACCCCCACCTCTGCGGCTGGGGGCTGCTTACAGTTATGCTGGCTGCTTCAAGCTCAACTTTGTGGACAGCGGGGCTTCTCCTGACTCCCTGAGAAGTCCTTCTGCATTTCTTGGCCCTTGAGGAGATCAGAGCCTTAGGATGAAGGTTCTGGGGGAGACGAAATTGCTGGGAGCCTCTAGTTCAAACATTTCAAAAGCCACAACCCACAGTCAGCAGCCCTTGTTATTTTATAAAGACTGAAGTGGCAAGTCTTTGGGTGCCAAAGGGGTGATATCCCTGCCTGAGCTCCTGGAGCACATGCAGATGACCCGCAGTAGTGGTCAAAGACCCAAAGGTGGTACAGAAAGGAACTACTACCCCTCCCCCATAGAACAGGTGGATGTTAACACCTATTAGAAAGATTTGGAGTTTTAAAAGGATGCCAGGCTGGGCAGTGGTGGTGCACGCCTTTAATCCCAGTGCTCGGGAGACAGAGGCAGGCGGATCTCTGTGAGTTCAAGGCCAGCCTGGGTTACAAAGCGAGTTCCAGGACAGCCAGGAAATCCTTTCTCAAAAAACAACAACAAACAAATAAACAAAAAGGATGCCAGAGAAAAAAAAATAAAAAGGTTTAGACAGTCAGTCTCAGCCTTCTAGGCGAGACCAGGTGGAATGGACTTGGGCACATCTCAGAGGCCACCACTCTTCCAGGCTTTGTGCCAGTGTAGGAACCTTAAGTTGGTGGAACCCTGGATGTCAGATGTTTGAACAACCCAGGAAATAAGATCTGTAACCCTAGCTTTCCCTGTAATTGACAAGCAGGAGAGTCACAGCCTTGATGGGAGGAGGAAGGAGCTGGGCTCCCTACTCTCCATCTCAACCACTCTTGCCTTGGGTCTTTTCTGCTGTGTGTGCACCCATCTAAGACTCTGAGGAAGAAGCTTTTGGGAAGAGCACCCTCCCATCACAGAGCAGATAGCTGTGGCCTGTCTCCACTCTGTCTGGGTGCTGCATGGGCTGAGTGCTTGGTCACTATTTGGTGAGCTGCGGATGCTTGCCACTCAACGTGGCTGAAGGAGAAGGACAAAGTAGACAGGTTGGCTCTGGATGAAGATCCAGGAAATGGCTTGTCCCGGTCCCCTCCTCCCCTGACCACCCTTGAGCTCTGTGTTGGCAGCACTGGCTGCTGGCAGGCACCCTGGGGACAGTCTCTGCCTGCTTACAAGGTGGTTGGAGCAGTGAGATAGGACAATGAGGCTGGAGTTCTAGGACCCCTCTTAACAGTCCTAGCCCCAGCCCCAAATCCCACGAGGCCCTTCTTAGCAGGCATGGTCATCTTCAATCCTTCCCACAAGAACAACATGGGTGTAACCCCGCTTCCTTCTAGTTGAACTCCAGAGGAGGCAGAGGGATGAAAATGGGGTTGGCAAGCAGCTGAACGTGGGTCCCACAGGATCAATCCGGTTATAACCAGGATGACTGGAAGGCTGGAGAGGACTAGTAGTCACATGAGTCACCTTTTAGAAGCATCCTTCCATGTCACACTGCTGTCTACACTGCCCCTCTGACCCAGGCATGCTCTGAGGGGCTAAGGCCCATAGCTCTGCTCCCAAGACACAGCAAGAGCAGAGGCATGGTCAGGGTACAGCGAGCAGCTTGGAAGAGTTGGCGGAGGAGACATGTTCCAATCACAGTCCAAGAAACTCTAGGTTCTTACATCGGTGCCCTCAGTTTCAAATAAGAAATCAAATTCAAACACGGGCTCCGCCTGAATCACCGATGCTAGGGAGAGGTCCATAAAGAGACACAAAGCACCCTGTTGCAGGTGCAGGAAAGGGGCTGTGGGACTCGGTCAAGTCACTTAACATCACATCACGGCACAGCTGAGATAGGGCAGCTCAAAGGTTGCCCTGGGGCATGCAGCTCAGGCTGCTTGTGAGAAAATACAGTAAAGTGAAAACTAAACTTTAAATGAGAACAGGAGCCTGGGTGTCCTCGGGTCCTATCCTCCCTGGCCAGTGCCCCAACAGAGCCCAGCAGCCAGCGTGTAAGGTATCAGGCATACCACCAATGGCACGCAGGTCACTTTCCCACGCTAGAAGCTCATCTCTGCCACCACATCCTTTCTTGTCTGGCTTGCTGCTCAGAGGGTCTGCACAGCAACACCCCCACACCCGCTCATGAGAGCTCTCTGATGCTAACCCTGACCACTGGGATCCCCCTCTTCTTTGTGTGAACACAGGAAGGCAGTGCCGTCGAGAGAAGGCCGGGCCAGCCAGGGGCCCTTCCTCCAGGTGGGTGCTCCTCAGCTACTCTGAGATCCCAGACCTGCTGCCCTTGTCTAGGGAGCAAGCTAATTGTCTCTGTTTAGGGGTTCTGACCCACAGGATCCCTGATCTCCCTCTGTGAGGCAGGTCTGGCACACTGTCCGACCTTCCAATGCCATGATGGAGTCTTTTCACGTCAACAGAGCTTGGCATGGAATGAGCACCTGACTAGGTGTTAGAAAAGGTGGAGTCCAAGCCGGGTAGCACACGCTTTTCATCCCAGCACTCGGGAAGCAGAGGCAGGCAGATCTCTGTGAATTCGAGGCCAGCCTGTGCTACAGAGTGAGTTCCAGGAAAGGCACAAAGCTACCCAGAGAAACCCTGTCTCGAAAAATAAACAAAAAAGAAAGAGAGAGAGAGAGAGAGAGAGAGAAAGAGAGAGAGAGAGAAAGAAAACAAGAAAGAAAAGGTGGAGTTCTCATCCCATAATATTAACCCTTGCTTTGTTCTCTTATGGAGCTCACTCAGTCTTCTAGTGCCTCAGTTTCCTGATGCGTCCAGAGGAAGTGACAGTCACAATCTCTGTGGGGGTACAAATGACATCATAATGAGAACCCCTTATAAAGTGGCCATCAGAATATAGCTATCAGAGATGATCGTCAGACACTGTAAACATCATTAATCATGGTAAGTTAAAGAGAAGTTACCCAGAGACCCTTGTTGAAGTAAGAGTGACTGTCACCCAGGCCACCTAGATAGCGGGGTCTAGTGGGAGAGGGCGGCAGGGCTCAGCTTGAACATAGCATGGGAAAGTGGGCATCTGGAGCCAAACATCAGGTGGGGGCCAGTGGGTGGAAAACTGCTAACACAGCAGCAGTGAGGGAGAGTCTGGCTCAGCTGATGTCACAGGACCCCAGCTGAGGACAAACTGCAGAATGAGATGTCCCTGCGGGACGGTGGAAGACAGGACTCATCGGATTCCGAGAAACCGAGGGTGACCAGGTGTCAGGTGGGAGTTCCATGCTGAACTGACTTAGCAGGAATCTCAGTGTTTTACAAAGCACACATGGACCTAGAGGGGTGTCCAGCGCTTGACTAAAGCTGTTCAGAAGAGACCAACAATGGACATAACGGCAATTCTTAAATGTTTTGGAAACAAACAAAACCAAACCCCAAAGACCTGTGCTAGAGTAAGCCAAGCATCTCTGCGTGTCCTCGACTGTTGTCAACACCACAAAGACAACCGTGTCCTTACAGTTCCGCAGTAGTGGCCGCTCTGGGAAGCCAGGGCCACTGAGCACAGACAGGGTAGGTTTCTGGGGAGGCTGACTTCTGTGTTAGGGATCAGCTTCTTCCTCTGCCCAAGTAAGGACAACTGCTTCCCAACAATTTCATCAGCCTACATCTCATGGCGAGGCGGCTGGCCAGGCAAGGGAGGCACAGGCTGTATTTGTGAGGCTTTAACTCCTGACGGCCGACAAAAGACTCGTAAAATCTGGGCCAGGATTTTCCCAAGAGGGATGTGTCACCATAGAGTAAAAATGAAAGAGAAAGGAGAGCTTTTGGAAGAATTTCTCCCTCGTCCTCGGTGCTTTTAGGTTGACAGTTGAAAATAACATGTGGCACTAAATTAGTGCTCCAAGCGCGGGAATAAAAGTACTTTCACATCCCTTTCTTTGAAAATATTTATTCAAATAGGATGAAATGTTATGGGGGCTTTGTGTCTAGAAACAGGGTTAATTAAAGATTTCCTGCCGGCTTTGTGAGGAGGCGACGCGCCACTGAGATGCCCTGTCTATTTAGTCCCTTTTGTTCGCCTTTCTTTCTATTCATCCAGTTGGCGGTGAAATTCCATGGAAATTTGACTCTCTGCAGGGATGTAAGGGAAAGTGCCGTCATCCCCCTACATGCTGTGTTTACCAAGAAAAAATAGGGTGTTGGAGAGGAGGACCCACGCCCAGAGTAGCTCAGCACTGGACCTGGGTCCCCTTGGTCTGTAAAATGTGATGTGGCTGGTGTGCAGAAAAGAGGTTCAGGAGGAGCTCCTGGCCAGAGGTTTTCAAAGGAAAAGACCCCCGCCGCTGTGTGCAGCCTCCTGAAACAAAGGCCCAGGGCAGCCCCTCCTGAGCTCAGCCTCCCCCACCTCCCCCATTCTCACAGGCAGCCTCCCTGACATCAAAGGGCCGGGACGCAGTTGCTCCTTCAAAAGCAGATTTTAAAATGTGTGAAACCCAAGACTGAATGCCACCCACTTTGGCCTCTGCCCCAGACCTACAGAGGCTCAGGGGCTCAAGTGGGGGAAAGGCGGTTGGCCCCTAAACGGGGGTCGGCCTCAGGAGGCAGAAGGCCTCTCCCCCACTTTTGACCTTCTGACCCAAAATAGGAACTGTGGAAGCAGTCAGTGTCCCTGGGAAATGTGTACAGGACCTATGACTGAGAGCTGAGCTGCATCCTAATGCAATTAGAAAGCTGGCCTCAGAGCCCATCACCCTCTGCCATCTTTTTCCGCTTTAACTTTTCTTTCCAATTCTTGACACTCTACTTTTCTCCCTCCCCTCCTATGAGCACTGTCCCCGAAGGACCATATGTATCAGTATTACATTTTTACATCTATTAAAATCATTAGCTTGTTAAAATGGTATGCCACATTTAAAGCAGCATGTGTTTGCCCGTCCGTCCTTCTTTCCTTCCTTCCAATAGGCTCTCACTGTGTAGCCCTGGCTAGTTACAATTCACTATATAGACCGGGATGGCCTTGAACTCATAGAACTCCTGAGTGCTGGCATTAAAGAAATCTTCATTTTGGGGTGTTTCTTTCCCTTCAAAATTCAAATCATGTCACCCCAGTGAGAATGGCTATGATGGAAAATCAGAAACAAGTGTTGGTGGAGAAATCTCAGTGCCGGACACTATTGGTGGGAATGTCAAGTGGTGGAGTCGCCGTGGAAGACAGCCCCATCTGTGGCTCTTGCACAAAGCACACGCCCAATGATTACACGATCTAGCAATCCCACTTCTAAGTACATAGCTAGAAAGCATGGAAAACAGACTCTCCAAGGGACCTGGGGATAGCCATGCTCAGACCACTTTACTCGAAGTACTGAGCGGAAACAACCTAGGTGTTATCACTCGGTGCATGGCCAAGCAAAATGGGGTCCATACACACAACTGGAACGTTATCCAGTCTTACAAAGGAGGAGTTGCAAAATTTCAAATACTGTATGATCCTGTTTATGGAAGGTACACAGAGAAGTCAAAAATCATAGAGACAGAAAGAATGGTGGTTTCAGGGGTGGGGGCTGGTGGGAGGGGACTGGGAGCTGGAGGTTAGTGGGTATATGGTTTCAGTTTTACAAGATGAAAAGACGCTAGAGGTAGACGGTTGCTCAACAGAACAAGCGTACTTAATATCACTGAACTGCACACCCCAAAATGGCTAAAGTAGTCAATTTTATGTTGTATGTATTTTACCACGAGCTTTTAAACCCGAGGGAAAATATTAGAAGTACATGTCATTGTCTAGGGCACCAAATAACATAATAAATCGGTATTTAAGATGCCCATGGTTCATTTGTGGAGCGACTAAGAGAAGTGGAGGATGCAGGAGTCCATGATGCGCTTACCCCTGCAGCACCAAGCATAATATAGGTACCCACAAATCTCTCTCATTCTCCCACTGTCTGTTAGCAACTTCTACAGGTCCAACAGACAGTTTCTACTGTTTCAAAGGTTGGTGCCAACTCGTACATTTCAGAAGCTCACATGTTCACAAAGGGGTGGGGAAGGAAGAAAGAAAGAAACAGCAGATTGGTGAACTTGCCAGCTTCTGAGGAGCAGGGAGGGGGCTTTTCCTTTTGTCTTCAGCTTCACTTAACCAAACCTTCGAAGCAGCCAGAGTTAGCCCCAGTTGGGACACCTTTCCCCAACCTCCTTCCTGAACAGGCAATTGGCCCCTGGCAGGAGGTGGGTAGCCACTGAGATCCAGCTCACAAGGATCCTTTGGTGGATATAGGGAAGGGAGGCAGACCCCGTGCCTGCTTTGTCCCAGACACCAAGGTGGTGGTAAACTCAGAAAAGTGGGTCCTAGAGTGTGCAAGGGTGTTCCAGAGCCCACTGGGGACCGAGAAGCAGTCAGGGCCATGGGAGAGGAACAGAGTACCTTTTGGAGTGAATATTATTGTTCCTCTTCCTAGCAGGTAGGAAGTGTCTCCTGGTGTTCTCCATGCCCTACAAGCCCCACAGTTCCTCCGTTCTCCTTTCCCTCCATCTCCTGACTTCCTCCACCTGCCCACTTTCTGTTTCATAGGCACAGTCTACCAGAATCAGTTGTTCATTCAGCCTGGCGCCGCCTCTGCTCCAAGCAGGAGCCAGAGCTAGCACTGAGCCTGTGGGGTGGTGGGATCCTGCCCGTTTTACAGAGGCTTAACATAGGGTAGCTTGTCCAGGTTTACACATTTATAAGGGGCAGAGCAAAAGCTGGGATCTGAACCTTGAGAGTGTAGCTTCAGAACCCAGGTGCATGACTAAGTTACTTTGTGGGATTTGTTTTTGTTTTGTTTTGCAAAAATTCCTCCTTCCCCCACTCATTCCCCTTCTATAACTTTTTCCTGTCACCTCTGTTCCAATGCTCGACCATGTTGGCAGGAGATTGGGTTTGCAAGCATGGCTGGCAAAGACTGATGGGCAGAGAAGAGAGCTACCAGCATTTGGCTCTGACAACATTAATGTAGAGATCCATATTTCCAGATTTATTTCTTGTCTTCTTTTCCAGAGGGTTCTTACTGACCATCTCTACCCAAGGCTCCCATGACGCTGAGACTTTAGCAATATCAGCGGCATCAAATGATGTGCTCACAGCACCCCCAAACAGACCTCATAATCCCAAGATTCTTCCCGTTCTGGAGTCTTCTTCATAGGTAAACCTCTGCTAGGCTTTCCTATCTAGAATCAGCAGATCCAGAAGGCATTTTCCGCACAGTCACCCCCATCAGACGCAGACAACATCCTCATGAATGCATGTCGTTTTGCATGTTTTCACTGTGTCTGCAGAAGCAGCCCTGGGAAACTGATCCTTCTCCCTGGCATTGGAGATAGGCGCCAGGACTGTAATAGGTCATCAGGCAACAGCAGCAGCAGGGGTGACTTGTGAAAGATGGGTGCGTGGGATGATGGGGCTAGCCAGTGAAACCTGATTAATAACTCTCTATGTGGTAGCTACAGCCAGGTGGAATTTTCAGGGCCAGTTCAGCAAGATGCTGGCAACAGATTCAAGGATCTTTTTCATATTTTCTGAGTGGGCTCTAATAGCTGGGAGGCTGGATTGTTCTAAAGAATTCTGTTGGAGTGGCAGTGGATTTTGAATAAAAAATACAGTGGCCCCTCTATACTGGAATGAGTAAGACCTTGGAAGAAATAACTGAGCTGTGGTTTTTCTCACCTGTACAAGGGGTGGAGGATTCTGTACCCCAGAAACTACCTGAGGCTGTCATGAAGGACTGGGTGGGAGTACTAGCTACTTACTGAACAGCACCATTCAACTGTCCTATGGTCATGTATGTGTCTCTGATTTGATTTTACCCTTGGGTCCTCTACCACTCACATCTCTGAGCTGCTATCTGGGTCACCAATGATCACAGACGTGTTTCCAGGAGACCAGGAATTTTGTTCTTTTATCTCCCCTGTAAGACCTAGATTCAGAGGAACATTTAGTAGAACAACAGAAGTTCTTCATCAAAAACTAAACCTGGAGATGACTCAGCCGGTTAAGTGCCTGGCAGGCATAATCACCTGAGGACACCAGAACCCATGTAAAAAGGTCATGTGTGGTGGTGTGCATCAGTGACCTCAGCACTGGAGAAGCAGAGGCAGGAGGATCCCTGAGAGTGCCAGCCAGCCAGTCTAGCAGGCTCAGAGGGCTCCAGGTTCAGTAAGAACCCAAGTCTTAAATAAGGAGGAGAGAAATTGAGATTGACACCCAACATTGACCTTTGGCCTGCACATGCCCAAATGTGCACTCACACACACGCATACAAACCCAAACATTACCATCAAGTAGTGATTACATCAGATCATGACTCACTGGCTTTTAGAGCCAGGTTTAGAGACCAATTCCAGGCCCTTATTCTGCATCAGGGAAATCTGTGTGCCTGAATGACTTGTCCTGTTATGTATGGTTCTTGTGTCCCAGGGACAGTGGTGGGCCCTCCATTTAGGTGCTGCTGGAGGTCGAGTTGTGGAAAGCGGCGGCTGGTGCCTGAAAGATTTCAGTGGACTTTTTATTCAGTTGGAGAGGAATTTTCCAGTTCAAATGTAGGAGAAAGCTTCTAGCAGCCACACAGGGCTGGTTTAGAGGCCTTCGGGCAGCCTAGTTCTGGGCTTACATCCTGACTGGGTACTTACTAGGTTTGGCTACGATGTCTATGAGCCTCAGTTTCCTCCCCTGTAAAATGCCAATATCATGGGATTTGCCTTCAAGGTTTTTTAAAGGAATAAATGTAGTGATGGATGGGTGTGTCTAGTGAGCAGCTGGTACCCATAACTGCCCATTACATGATGCGGAGTATCCCTCATGCTGTTGGGATGGAGGAGAAAGCTTGCTCTCAGTCTCATCCAGACCACCATACAGTGTGGGCAGGTAGGAGCTCAGTGAATACATATTGAGCAAACACCACTAAGTACATGGCTGGTCCACCATGGGATGTTGCTTCAGAAATCCCCGTGGAAACAAGATCTGAGGGTGTTCAAGTCCCTTTCAAAAATGGCAAGGTGTTTGCATATAACCTACAAATACCTTCCCGCTCACTTGGCTGTCTCTCGATGACTGGTAACATCTAGAATGACTGTGTTACCTAATATTCTTTAGGAAACAATGACACTTCTCTTCAAACAACAACAACAAAACTACACTTTAAGACAGACAAACCCACCACAGGCCTGACTCAAACAGCAGATGCCAGAGGGAACCTGAAGACTTGTGAAACTGTGGGAAGAAGCTTTGGCAAGCTGGCTCACACATCACCCCATTTGCATGGATTCTGTGCAGTGTTCCATGTACAACACATCAGGTTTGGCTTTTTGGAACGTTCTGTAATTAAAAATATAGTTCTGAATTTGGTTGATTGCGTTGACGCACAATCCACAAGTACAGAGAGCTGACTGCACTTACTTCTGGAGATATTTTATTTTTTTGGTGGTGCTGCTAATCAAACCCAGAGCTTTGGGCACGAGCTACCACTGAGCCACCATCTCAGCCCACAACCACGTCCTTCTGTCTTTTCCTCTCTGTGTAAAGCACTTGAATAGGTCTGCCACAACATAAAATCAAACTTCTTGGCTCCAGCATCCATCTCCTGTAGAGTCCCATGTTTTCAATCCTGAGGGCAACTGTCACAACTGAGTTCGGAACCTCTGAGCCTGCCTTCTCCAGGCCTCTCCCACATCTGCCCATCTCTTGGCAGTTCCGGAGCTCAGGACATAGACTCTCCCACATGGACCCGTTCATTCATGTATTTCCTACCCAGCTCTGTTCTGATGCCACCAGCAAATGAATCCCTGCACACCCCCTACTGACACATGCCACTTTCCTGGTCCCCACCCCACCCCCATCTTATCTTTCTTCTTAGCATGTATCACTGTTTGTTTTACATGTTTACTTACTCAACCTGTTTTATTGCCTGTCTCTGTCTTCAAAATATTAGCTCGGTAGGGTCTTGGATCTGTTGTTTTGTTTTGTCCGTGATTGTTTATAAAGCACATAGAGCCCCTCTGGCATTATACACACTCCACAAATGTTTGTTGAATTAGTAAATGTATGAATAATATTAGTGGTTGTTCTTGTTTGTGTGCATGTTTTGAGTGGCATGCATTGTGGGATAAAGCGGAGTAAGCTGTGTCTTGGATTACTTGTCACAGCAGCGTTCTCACGAGACTGGATCTGCACCTTGGGGAGATGCCGTTGAGTGACAGGGCAGTTGGAAGAAAGAGAGGACTAGACTAACATTGTGGAGTTAACTTCAGTTTTCTGACTCCAGGAGGCCTCGCAGTTGGCCTGGGGCCACACCTGAATCCTGAGAGCCCTGCAACTTCTCTGATCCCATAGGTATGACTTGTGCATGCCTTGGTACAGGGCTGCTCAAATCAGCGGCTTGCCGCTGAGTCCAGAAACCATGAGGCTTTGCTTCTCACTCTGACCATGGAGCTTGCTCTAGCCTGTGGAGGGCCTGGCTTTGCAGCAGGAACTAGGAAAAAGGAACCTGGTGGGAACAATCGAGTCTCCTGTAGACTGGCCTAAGAAAGATATTGGCAGAGCCAGCTGACTGGTAAGTAAGGTCTTCTGGATAGAGCAGAAAGTGGACAGGGATTGGAAGGAAAAAAAAGCCCGACCAAGCACATGATCATGCAAGACAAGAAGTCTAAATGGTGTTTGAGGTTGGGAGGCAGTTTCTAAGTGCACATCTGCTCTATTGGGGGACAGTAGCAGGCCAGGTGTTTAATGTACCCACGTCACATGTTCAGTCTGATAGAGAGCTGCCTGAAGTTCAGAAAACTTCACAAAGGAAGCATGTGACACAAAGTTTGGGCCTGTAGAGCTACCAGAGGCAGCCAGGGGAGTGACACCCAGCCTCTCCACTGACAGGCATACATTCCGAGGAGATAATCACACAGCGGCAAGCCGCAGATGCTTTCACAGGAATTGGGGAGTGTGCGCAGTGACATTATTCACAATGTGTCAAAATTTGAAGCCATCTAAATGTCCAGTAGGCAGAGGTAAAATAAATTACAGCCCTCTACAGGGACTAAGACTGAAGAAGACGGGATGTCTGTGATTTACTGTTCAGTCCAAAGAACAGTTACAAAGTTAAATGCATGTACCTCTCCGCCCAGGAAAATAGCAACCATACTCAGGAGTTGTGGTGTCTATTTTTTTTTTTAAAGAGTGGTTTTTGTTCTTTCTTTTATACTCTTCTTTCTATATTTTCCAAGATTTCTGTACTAGGCATGCTTTGACATCACAAAATATGATAAATAGTATCTCTAAAAGTGCATGTGTTTGGGTTCCAAATGCCGAAAATGAAACCTATTCAATTATAATTGGGATGCAGTGGAGTTGCTGACTTCCAGATCGATCCCCTGTGCTTAGTTCTCATTTTCTTTATGGTTCCAAGGCAAGGGAGACTTTCTTAGTGGTAAACTACTACTTTTAGGGGCAACCGTGAATAAACAAGACATAAAGATTATAAACGTTGGCATTTGGTATGAAACCACGATAGTTAAGAGGCAAAGCTGAAAGGCAGCCTGGCTCAGCAGGGCACTGGGCTCAGAGCACGCCTAGAATGGCAGTCCCACCTGGAACAAACAGTACTCTCCATGTCAGGGGCAGCCAACCGCAGATGCAACCTCAATCCTGCCTGCCGCATGCCTGGCTCCACCTGGCCGGGCTGCCACCTTCTTCCCCGGGGCCACTGAAATAGAGGTAAGACCCAAGGATATTCAAAATTCTTGACTGAGCACAGATTCCATAATGGAGAAGTGGGAGAAGAGAAGGTGTACCAAAGAAAATCCCCTTGATGCCTTTGCTACCGGCTCTGCTGACCAGATCTGCTGCCCAGATCATTTGCTAAAGTTTGGGCCCTTTCTCCCTGGTTTTTCTGCATTGACCCTGCTGTCAAAAGCTATGGATGCTGCTTCCTCTTGGATACCCAGGGCTGTAGTAAGCTTCTGCAACCCCTCCTCTCCTCTGGCCTCTCCTCTATCTCTCACGGAGCCAGTAGTTCCTGTTCACTGTTGGCAGCCCACACTGCAGGGTCCGCTTGTTTTTCTACATTTGGGTCCAGGTGATTGTTGGCCAAAGCCAACAATGCTTTGACTTTCTACACAAACTCACATCTTTTTAACCTTCTGTCCTGGAAGACTCAGGTCCCCCAGGAGCCAGAGAAGTAGAGGCAGGGAGGGAAGAGCCAGGTGGAGATAGCTTCCTGCAAGCTGAAAGAAAGAATGTATTTCAGAGATTGACAGAAAATCTGGAGACCGGCCACAGACAGACATGGCCACCGGCATCACCATTGATAGTTCCAGTATGCCATCTGGCCTTTCTACCTACCCAGTTGCTAGTCATTCATTCCTTTTCAATCCATAGTACTAGAGCATGTTTATTATATAGCACTACCATGTGCCTACTCCCTCCTGGGCTCTTTATATGCAATATCTTTAATCCTGCCAACAATACCCCAAGGTAGGCAAGGTTAATTAAGAAAATTGTTTCAAAGAGGCCAAGGAACTGACCCGAGGTCACATAACTAGCCGTGATAAACCCAGAATGTTAATATGGATCATAAATCTATTATCTTTTCACTCCTGCTAAAACTGACCTCCCTCAACCCCATCACATTGTCAGAAACACAGATGAAAGACAGAAGGAATTGCCAGCGGGGGGGGGGGGGGGGGGGGGGGGGGGGGGGGGGGCAGGCACTTGAAGTCAAGTGTTGCCCGGCTTTGGTTGATGGCTGTCCTTAACAGAACCACTTCAAAAATCAATGCTCATATGGCATGCGACACCTCCAAAATCATTTCAATGCATGCTGGGAAAAATGCTTAGTAGTGGATCAGTTGCAGCCTCTTGGGCCATTTGATGACCAGATGCACTGAGAGTTGCCTATCATGGGCTAATCATCACTGAGCAACTGAACAAAAGTCAATTCCCTCTCACTGATTCTCAGCCCCCAGGGGACATTCTGCAACATCTAAAGGCACTTAAGCTTGTCACAACTTGGAAGTACTCCTGGCATCTAATGAGTGGAGGTCAGAGGTGCCAGCAGACATTCTACAGTGCAGGGGACAGGCCTCAACAAAAGATTATTTAGGTCAAAATATCAACAGAGCTCAGGCTGAGGTACCCTGTTTCCAGCATTCAGTGGAGAGGGACTGGATTCAGCCAGAGACGGACCAAATACAAACGTGATTCTTGTCCTCAGAAAAGCACAGGGCTACGTTGTTCAGACTTAGCCATGGCTGAAGTGTCCACATCCTGTTAGGCTAGGCAGTGGGCCTTACGTAGTTTTTCCAGCTTGCCTTATTCAAGAGTGGCCTGTGGAATTTACATAATGTTTCTTTGGGTTAAAACCAGGACTGGAAAATGTAACCTCTAAGAGAAAAACTGAACAGAAAATGAAAGATGTGTGTAATAATGGGAGCTGAGGTGTGAAGTTTAGGTTTCCTATAAAGTTACTCGTCCTGTGCCTGCCATGCCCCGGCTCTCCAGGCCAGCGATAAATCCTAAATGGCCCCACACAACTGTGCACAGAGAGAGAGCGTGAGAGCTTGGGCTTCACATTCCAACTCTACTCACAGCACTGTCTGGAATGTCTCAACTTCTTAAATCTTGCCTCTCTGTTAGTGAAAGTTAGCTAGCCATGCTTCCACATCTCACAGGCTGTGGATTGTTCATGAAGAATGTCACACCACAGTCCCCCACATAACTCAGATGTGTTCTGAGTACTCACCTGATAATGCTTTTACAAACACAGGGTTCCCCTCCGTGAGGTAGCAGGGTGGGGTCTTTATTAGATTTCCTCGCGTTACTTCTGTGCATGTGAAGCTTCTCTTGGGTGAGATCCTCTTTCTTATGCTACCGTGGGGAAATATTCTCTTATCTCATGAAAGAGAACCATTGAACTCGATTTACTTTACTCACAACCCAAGGAGACGATTGCTTCCAAGAGGACAATGCACCCCATTAAGAGGAGAATGCTTAGGACAGGGAGGCAGGACCACATTATGTAGCTTTCCATTTTCAAAGTGGGAGAGTCTGGGGATTAACCAGTGCCTCAGGGTCTCACAGCACTGTATGCAGTTTCACCCAGACTAAATTTGCTTTTTAATTCCAGTCCCTTCTTATCTTTTTTTGGATTATTTTACTCTCAAAATCAGCACAACGTCAAAGATGATGCAGAAGGCTGAAATAAAATATGTCATCCTTTGACTGACATCGGAGTTTCTGGTATGAATTAGAGAGGTGGCCTATATACCCCACATGTGCTGTTTATTAAGTTTTATCTGATGATGGACAGCTATCATAGCACACATGATTTCTCATAATTGCACCCCCCCCCATTATGTGGAGCACACTATTTTGAAGGTAAGTAAGCTGTGTATTGTGATGTGCTGTGAGTTCCTGAGAATAGAAACTCCTATGACTAAACTCTCCATGAACACAGCAAGACTGAGAACAGTAACAAAAGCTTTTATCCCCGGGGCCAGCGGAATCACATTAGATTTTCCATTTCACTTCAGCAAGACAGCGATCTGCCCGGAGGAGGCTCCCCACAACAAATGTACACCACTTTAACTTTAAGCTGGGGCCTTGTGCTATCTGCCTGGGGAGGCAAACCATCTGCTCCAGCTGTATGGCTGCCTGGGGATGGTCCCCACCAGGTGTCTGCCTGGTGCTGTGTGATCAGAACACGCCGAGGTGGGCTTACCACAGGGACTGCCTCCTAAGCAAAGATGGCAAGCCAAGAGGTGGAGGTAGACCTGGACCCAGGTATCTGTCTCATGTTCCCACTGTTCTCCACCAGGGATGTGTGAAGGATGACCCACAAGCCAAAGAGTATAGGCAGCTGCCTGGTTTTGCAATATAAAGTTTTATTGGCATATTTCCTTCTCATTTGTTTGCATAATTATGTGGCTGCTTTTGTGCTATAGTGATAGTGTTGAGTAATCAGGAAAAGCTCATATAGACCATAAATCCTACAATGTCTAGTTAGTACCTGTCCTTTGGCCTAAGTACTAGGTTATAGTTTGAGAACATCCAAAGATTGACTTTCAGCGTACAGAGAATAGAGAGAAATAAAACACTATGGTCTTTGTTCACCGGTCTTTCTGTTGGCAAAGCAAAATATAACTACCTGGAAAGCTAATGAGTGATACCACAGTTACATGATGACATGAGTCAGCCCTCCATTCTAACACAGTATGGCTATCCCTTATGAACTGGCATGTACCCAATGCATGTGCTGGTCGCCAAACTCAGCACCTTTTTTGTTTGTTTTTTGTTTTTTGAGACAGAGTTTCTCTAGGTAGCTTTGGTGCCTATCCTGGATCTCCCTCTGTAGACTAGGCTGGCCTCAAACTCACAGAGATCCACCTGCCTCTGCCTCCCGAGTGCTGGGACTAAAGGCATGCGCCACCACCGCCGCCTGGCTTCAAACTCAGCACTTCTCACATATTGTAAAGTTAGCCCTTTGAGTGGATAATACACAGCTGTTAGCAGACAAGGAGCTCCACACAGCTAAGTAGTACTGACAGCAGGACTCTTTGGCTCCAGAACCTAGGCTCATGGCCACGCGCTGAGCAGTACAAATGGTGGGTACAGGTGGCCCGCCCCCGCAGCAGGAAGGGGTAGGGTGGAATAGAGTCAAAGCAATTTTGCTGTCAGTCAACAAATTCTCTCACCAAGCCCCACAGGGGATGCCGCTCTGTCCACACGGTGTTTCCTCACAAGTGAGAGCTGCACCCTAACCCAGTCTCTCAGATGTTTACTGATGGCAGAAAGCTAATGGGAGAAACAGCGGATCCCTAGTTTACCTTCCCAGGGAGAACATGTTTGCAGCATTTCACTCACAACTGAGTGAACGCCACCCACCCCACAGGTGGGGCCTGGCAGCTGTGACCTGGAAACCCACTCCTTTCTTCCCCAGCCCGGGAGACCACACAGAAGACAGAAGAGTCAAGCCCCAGCTGCATGCTAGCTTCTCATGTCAGGGTCCCTCTGCCAGTTCACTGCTCGGTGGGACCCAGATGGCAGAGTTGGAATGGGAAAAGGAGGCTGTGAAATGGGTAGGAGCGTCTAAAATCCAGATCGAGCCCCACTGTTTGACTCATCGGCAGACTCATTCTGAGACTGCAGAATGTGCAGGTGATGTTTTTCTAAAGGGCAACCCCGGTGCTTCCGAGAGAGGAGGTACCATCCCTCTGACACACACTTATTCTATCTTCCTGAGACTGCGTTCTGCAGCTGGGCCAGTCATGGCATCATGAATTCGGAGGTCACCAGGCTGTCCAGTGACGGAGACCGAGTCACTCTAGAAAGAACCTTGCCTGGAGTCCTCAGAAAGTTTGAGAAGACTATGCCTGCATTTAAAGGAGACATTAAAATGTTGACTCAGATCAGGATTTCTGTGACACTTGTTTCCAGGTGATAACAAAGCTTCATGATACCTCTGCATCCCCCGAGCTAATATCCTTTACTGAACTTAAGGCAAAGATTGGGATCCACACAGTTGATGTGGCAGATGATCCCAGGAAACATTGGTCGATGATCCACATTAAATTGTGTCCACTAAAATAGGCCAGAGCGCCGCCCCCTTGGCACCTGTGAACGTGATGTGCGTGGAGTTTATTCAGATGGGCCTTATCCCAACTATGCTGGTGTCCCTATAAAACGGAGATATTTGGACACAGAGATACACCCAGGGAAGACACCTCATGAAAATGAAGACAGCTAAAACACTTCTGCAAGCCCAAATATGCCCACACCCCCCAGCAAACTGTCAGTAGCTGAGGAAGGAGTGTGGCGGATTGTTCCTCAAAAGGGACAGACACCCCCCCCCCCCCCCCCCCCCCCCCCCCATCACCTGAATTTGGATTTCTAACTTCCAGAATTGTAGAACAATACATTTCTTGACTGTTTGGTTTTTTATTTTTGTTTCTCTCTCTCTCTCTCTCTCTCTCTCTCTCTATATATATATATATATATATATGGGGTGCACATATGTATCAACCTTAGGTACTTGTCCCTAGACACTATATACTTTTTTTGAGACAGCATCTCTCATTGGCCTGGAACTCACAAAGTAGGCTAGGCTGACCAGCTAGTGATCTCATATGCACCATCATACCATGCATTTTTATTTTATTATTATTATTATTTCTTTTGGTTTTTCAAGACAGGGTTTCTCTGTAGTTTTGGTGCCTGCCCTGGATCTCACTCTGTAAACCAGGTTGGCCTTGAACTCACAGAGATCCACCTGCCTCTGCCTCCCAAGTGCTGGGATTACAGGCATGCGCCACCACCGCCCAGCCCATGCATTTTTTAAAAGTAAGTTCTGCTGAGCTCAAACTCAGGTGTTCACATTTACTTTACCAACTGAGCTATCTCCCAGTTTAAATTTCAGTTTTTAACGGCAGTTTTTAACGGCACATTGTTACCAATGCATTAACTTTTATGGATGGAACACAGTTTTTCCCCTCAGAAAACTATGTTGAAACCCTTTTGGTTCCTGTGTATACATACATGTGCATGTTTGTGTGTATGTACACATGTGTGGAGGCCAGAGATCAAACTTGGTATCATTCCTCAGATACCATCTATCTTGATGGTTTTATTATTTATTTATTTATTTATTTATTTATTTATTTATTTATTTATTTATTTATTTATTTATTTATTTATTTTGAGACAGGGTTTCTCTGTGTAGTCCTGGCTGTCCTGCAACTTGCTCTGTAGACCAGGCTGGCCTCAAACTCAGAGATCCATCTACCTCTGCCTCCTGAATGCTGGGATTAAAGGCATGTATCACCATACCCGGCTTTAATATATATGTTTATAAATTTATAAATAAATATATATGTAATACAAATATATAATATATAAATAAATATATATTTAATATAAGTATATATAATATATATATTTTGAAGACAGGATTTCTCTCTGGTCTGGGGCTTACTAATTAGGTTGAGCTGGTTGGGCACAGGCCACCCTGACATTCTTCCAGGAAGGAGTCATCACCACATATGGACTCTCCACCTAGGACCAGAATCAAGAGCTCGAGGAAACTTTATAATTTACGCAGTCTGTGGCATTTTGTTAATAAAAAAATGGACTGAGAAAGTGGTGAGGAAATGAGGCGGAAATGGCTAAAGTTGCAGCTTCACCAGGGCAGCAAATTCTAGGGAACCGGGTAGAAGGGCTCCCTGCCGGCCTCACAAGCCTGCGGCACAGATTTTCAGTTCAGCCACCACCGTTCAGATTAACTACAACAAGTGAAGTGGACTAAAACTAGTGCTTCCCAGATGAATGGAGGCTCCTCTCCCGGCAGCCTCCCTATCTGGAAAGGATCATTTGAGAAACTGTGTGCCCTTGGCACAGACCGCCGGGGGGTCCTTCACCAGGAGACTCTGAGACAGGAGAGATGCTTATCTGAGCAGGAGGCTGCTCGGTGCAGGGAGTCAGCCACAGCGGAAAGAGGCGGGGCCCCACCTGGAGGAGGCGTGGCCTCCACCCCGGGTCTTCCGCAGCTGCTGAGGGCGGTGGCCTCTTCATCCAAGACCCAGCGGGCAGGTGGGAGGGGCTGCCAAGAGCCACTGTTGGATGTCTGGGGTTCTGAGGGTGGGGTATCCTGTCCCTTCCACCATATCGGGTGTTTTTTTGTTTTGTTTTTCTCCTTTCTCCAAGCAGCCCACAAACCCAGCTCCTCTCTCAAAGTCCATGGCCAGTGTCAGACCGACCAATGAGCAGTTCCTATTTCAGGGTCACTGCAGCACTGCATGTGGGTCCTTCACCAAGATAAAATGAGGTTTCAGTGAGGACAGGCTGCCCCTGGTGATAATTGCTGCTAGCCAGGCACCTCTGGGCCTCATCGCTCCTCCTGATATACGGGGACACCAGTAACAGGGCTACAGCATTCATTGCTGTGAGCCTGTAAACACAAACACCACCCCCTCTTCAGCGAGTGTTTGTTTTGTTCACTCGAAGAACCTCATCTGTCATTTCTTTGAAATGTTTATTCCGAGGCCATCAGCTGGGCACCACCACACAGCCTCTGATGCTAAGTACTACTTGCTCAAAATCTCAAAACAGGTGTGCTCTGTATTTTCTTTCTGAAAGTGGGTTTTGTTGTTGAGACAGGATCTTGCTATGTAGCCTGGTCTTAGAACTCAGTATATAGACCAAGCTGGTCTCAAACTCAGAGATCCACCTGCCCCTGCCTCCCGAGTGCTGAAATTGAAGGATGCGCCACCATGTCTGGGACAAGTGTTTTTGATTGTTTTGGTTTTGTGTTGAGTTTTTGAGACAGGGTCTCTTGTCATCCAGATGGCATTGTGTTGAAGGGGAAGCTGGCTTTGAACACATCTTTCTGCTTCTGGTTTTTGAGTGTTGGGATTACCATACCCAACTCATGAAGTGTATTCATTCCCTTCTGTGTTTTTTGTTTTTGCCCCCCCCTCCGCCCCCGTTGGTGTTTTTTAAGGCACATTCTCGTGCAGCTCAGGCTGACCTCAAACTCGTTCTATAGCAGAGAATGAGCTTAAATTTCTGACCCTCCAGCCTCTACCTCGAGGTTGAAGCATGTACCACCACCAGTGTGGTCCGAGGATTGACCCCAGAGCTTTGTCCATACTAGGCAAGCATAACTGAACCCCATCTCTAGCCCATGAAGGGCATTTTATTTTTTTTTCCCCAAGATTGATTTATTTTGTGTGGATGAATGTTTGTCTGCATCTATCTATGTGCACAGTGTGTGCCTGGTGCCCTCTGAGGTCTAAAGGGGGTGTCAGTCCCCTGGAACTATAGTTAAAGGTGATTGTGAGCTGCCATGTGGGTGCTGGGGACTGAACCTGGGTCCTCTGGAAGAGCAGCCAGTGCTCTTAACTGCTGAGCTGTCTCTCCAGCCTCAATGGAAAGCATGGTCTTCAACAATAAAAAATTACTTCTCTATTAGGTTTCAGTCTTCTTCCTGACTAGCTTGGCCTAGCAGGATAGCCCAACCCTATTAGAGGGAAGTTTAGTTGTCAGGTCCTAGGACCAGTGGGTCACTGTTCTTATCACCACCATGGCTCTGTATAGGTTCAGGGAAAGAATCAGCATACACAAACAAAATAAATAAATAAAGTAAAAAATAAATGTTTTTCAAAAGTGTGGTGTACCTGTTGATTCTGAGAAAATCCAACTAATAAAAATGATCACTCTAAGCTGGGTGGTGGTGGCGCATGCCTTTAATCCCAGCACTCAGGAGGCAGAGCCAGGTGGATCTCTGTGAGTTCGAGGCCAACCTGGGCTACCAAGTGAGTTCCAGGAAAAAGGCGCAAAGCTACACAAAGAAACCCTGTCTCGGGAAAAAAAAAAAAAAAAAAAAAAAAAAAAAAAATCACACATGGGAATAACTACATTAGAAAGTTAGTCCTCATGATACTAAAGAATTTACTATAGTTTTTCCTTAAATGACATTCTCCTAAGTATATTATTTAGATAGTTCCGTTCTCTTGCACAAAGTTTTCCAAAGGCCCCATCCAGTGAGTGAAGATTCCTGTTGCTTAGTAAATATTTTCCCCCTTTTCAGCCTAATTCACCTACCATAATGCTAGCATCTACACTTACACATGTTTATAACAAAGTACATGGGTTACTTGCTCACTCATTGAACTTCAGTTGAACATCTGCAGAGGCAAAATGCCCTTGTGTGCACGTGTGGCATATGCATGTGTGCAAGTGTGCTTTGTGGAGCTAAAGGCTGACGTCAGGACATTTTCCTCCATCCCTTCTCTGACTTGTATTTTGAAACAGGGTCTCTCACTGAGCTTAGATCTCACTATTATAGCTCAACTGGATAGCTGGCTGGTGAGCCCCTGGGACTCCGTCCCTGTCCTCCAGAGCTGGGGTTACAAGTGCACACAGTCAGCTGTTTTTACGTGGGTGTTGGAGAACTGAACTCTGGTCCCCATGTTTGTGCAGCAAGCACGTTACCCACTTAGCCATCTCCCTAACCCAAGACCATGTGTTCGAAGAGACTGTTTAGGGACAGCGTCCCAAACCAAGAGAACTAGACCTTCCTCCTGAGCCAGCAACTTGGTGTTCTCTTCCGTGGTCATTGTGCACTGAACTTTAGATGCCTGACCAGTTGACAGACTATTGCTCTGCTTTTTAAAACCGAAACAATTCCAGACTTTGATATTGCTAGAAAACATTCAATCCTCAAGTTAAAAATCCCTGCACAGCCTAATCTTCTCTGTGTCTCTGGTGTCAAGGAGCCATTCTGTGCCCTTCAAAGTGATAAGAGTTTTGTGAGGAACTGCTGGACGGAAGGAAACCAGTGATTAGACCAGCTTCAAGTTTAAAACTTTGTATTTAAGAAAAGGATGTGCTTTTCCAAATCAATGCAATTGAGAAATTGCCATGAAGATAAAAACCTGTTTCCTAAGTCTTCCTCCGGTGTCCACCTTGGCCCCTTTGAATAGCAAACACTTGTAGACTTTGCCAGCAGCTCATTTTCAAGTCTTCAAGTAGCTCCCTCCCAACACAGAGACTTCAAAGCTCTGAAAATTAGAAGCGCCCCCCAGCCCAGAGAGCTATTCCCTGATGAGGTGGCCATTGAAATGGAGTTTGTTTTATCAGGTCTTTCTCACGGAACTACAGACTTGAACATTTAACAAAGCGGCATTTGGAACGGGCAGGTGAGAGCCGGCCAAGATTTTCAAGGGTATTTCACAGGACAGGTCAGCGGGGAGATGGATGGGTGAACAGTGGTGGATACAATTATTTGACTTTCGGGGCTGTTCTTTTGAAGCCTCTATGCGTAATAGAAAGAAAAAGAATAATCCTCTTTGCCAACCTTTTGTAGTTCAATCTTTATTGTTCCCAGCGAAGCCCAAAGAAAACCGGCAAGATTCATTTTGTCTAGAAAGCATTTGTGTATTTTATATGGGTCTGGGCTTTGAAGCACTCATAGTTAAGTGGGAGAAAAGACAAAGATTTTTCTCTGCTCCGAGAAATCAAAGGAGGAATTTCTGAAGCCCTCTAGTTTAACTCAAAACAGTCCTGGGTGGCATTCCATCCACACATGCTTTCTTTGCTACTGAACTCAGTGTGGAAATTAGCACAGGTCGACAGAAATGATGGAAATGAGGCCAGACCATCTAGCAGTGTGCCGGAAGCCACATTGAGACTCTTTTTTAAAACCAGAGAACATAATTTCCGGCATCATGAATGTCCAACTCTAAGAAATGGACCTGCTCCATGGGCCGGACAGGCCATTCATCTATGGGGCAGATGCTTGCAGAGTATTTAATGACTATTAATCAATAATGGAATTAGCCAGGTAGCTTAGATAATCAGATACCAAAAATAAACTAGTTTGACCAACTGTCTTGATGGCCAAGGAGTTCACTAGGGGCTACCCGGTTGGAGTGCTTGCAAGAAAAGAAGTATCAAATGTATGTTGACTATTTTGCCCCCAAAACACATGGTGACTATTGTGGAAGGAACTGGTGAGAATGTGGGGAACTGGTGACATTTTCTGATCATCATTATGTGTTCCTGAAACTCTCTGTGTGCTGGCCTCACAGTCTGAGAAGAGCTCACGATAGGGAAATATTTGTGTGGTGTTTTTAAACTTGAGTTCTGAGAACAACAATTTTCCACCTTATTTTGCCATTTTAATGCGATAATGTATGACGATTATGCATCTGGGCGTCCTTCTGTACCTGGGCTTAGTGTTGGGATGGGCAGGGTCTCCAGAGGTGAGAGTAAGCAGAGTTAGCGTTTTCAGTCTTGGAAACCAGGTGGAAAGAGGTGCGGTGAAGGAAATGCCAGGCTCGCTTTGGGGACAGGTGTTCCAGGGTATTGGGACTGTCACACTCCTCTTAAAGACACATACCATACACACAAGGCCACAAGTTGATATACATGTATACACATACCCGCAGATACCAGTACATGCCCATCAGCATACAGAGGAATATATACATGGAACACATACACTAACACAATCATACCTTCATATACCCATACCAGAATACACCCACCCACACACAATCACCCTAGACTCTGTGTCTATGAGGATGCCATCCCTTTAGGTTCTACCCAAAAACCACACTGAGTGAAGACATGTTTTTTATCTACATATGAGCACCGGGGCATAGACACTTGCACCCACCAGAGCATGGGGATAAATGCCCTGATAGGTATGTTCACCAGCA
Source organism: Onychomys torridus (assembly GCF_903995425.1). NCBI lineage: Eukaryota > Metazoa > Chordata > Mammalia > Rodentia > Cricetidae > Onychomys > Onychomys torridus. Next base: position 28,790,088 of record NC_050453.1, read on the forward strand.
TCCACACTGAGCTTTGAACCCACAGCACTTAGGCTTATGCTATTCCATAACAAGTCCATCTGGCTCAGTGGCCCTCCCCCTGAAGCAGGCTGATCACCCTATCCCACTCTCCATATTCCCTTTGAGCAATAGGATGCAACCTCCGCTCCCCATCTCCAGACTATCTCTGCTTCTCTCTACCCTGGGACTCCTCTTCTTTTGGATTCTCCCACCATCACTTGGAGTCTGGGAAGAACAGGCAGGTCTGATTGAGGGCTGTCAGTCATGGTGTGTCTTGGGGCTAGTACAATTTTGCGTGATGGGAAATCATACAGGTATGCATGGCAAGAGAGTAGTGGGGAGTGTTTAATTCTAAGTAGTGATGGTGGTGTTAGTATATGTTTTGAGCCATGTTGTCTTCCCATCGCCACAGGTAGGCTAAGGCCTCAGCCTGTTGCATGGACAAACGTCCTGCTGAAGTGGTCACTCTAGGAGACTCGGATATTTGCATGTCTGGCTCTGCAACACTTCCTGCTTGTTGCTCCAAGCATCAGCCTTCTTAGGAGGCCTTACTTTGCCCCATAAACAGCACAAAGCCTTGCTCTCCCTGAACATAGCCTAGGCAGATGCAATGCCCGGTGCTGAATGTAGATGCAAGTAATTACAAACTGATTGAAGACATTTGTCCTTCAATGACAATTTTGCCATTCTTTGAGGATTTAGTTTTGAAAAGTTCACTTTAGAATCTAACATTGTCCTAGTCCTTGAAAAAATTAAATACCCCTAAAACTTTCCACTGGGTCAAGATATATTTCTAACAGATCAATTTAGTCGATTGTTTGGGATCAACCCCTCTCAAATATGGTTTAATTTACATTTTTAATTTATTTTTCATGCATAAGGTAGGAGGGGGGTTGAGCACACATAGGAATGGATTGAACTGAAAACTGAGGTATGTCTCTCTCAAGGAAACCTCCCCAAATACTTACATTTATTAAAAATAGAATGGAAAATATGGTTTACTAGGTTTGGGGGAAAATATGAGTCCAGATCTATAATAATATGCCAAAGATGAGCAGAGTCACGCTCTTAACAAGCCCATATTCCCCACTCAGCAGAAAACTGTATACCAAACCAAGATATTCAGTGTCAAAATGATTCTTTTTTACTTCAAAATTTGAAAAGAAAATAGAATGAGGCACTTCCTAAGGGGAATGTTTTAAAGTCTTGCTTCAGAATTCAGCCTTCCTGTGTGTGAGAATGCCAATCAATGGCACACAGGCAAGGCAGCCACGGACAGTATTCGAGCGCATACTGTGAACCGAGGACTAGAGAAAATACAGTTGAGGCCCAGTCCTTCTCTTGAGCAAGTCACCAGATGTTTGAAAGTAATTTTCTCCTTATTTTTATATTTATTTTTATTTGAGACCAGTCCCAAGTAGCCCACGCTGGCTTCAAACCCGCTATATAACCAAGAATAAGCTTGAACCGCTGGTCCTGCCTACCTCCAGGTGCTAGGATTACAGGCATACGCCATCATCCCAAGACTCATTTTCTTCACTTATAGGAAGAGAATTCTACAACTTTCTGAGCTACAAGCCACAGGATAGTTGAGATCAGCCATACAAAGTGCTCTCTGTAAACACCAAGGGTGGCACACAAGAAAAGAGCCATCTGGATGGGCTTGGATCCTGACTGTCCTTATTCTAGAACTTTCTGTTTACTTTCCCCCTGGAGTCTGAAACTGTTGCTAAGTAGCATACAGCCAACAGGCCAGGGACCATGGGAGCATACCATGTCCACCACTGGGATCCAGTTACTTCCCACATCAATTTTCTTTCTCACCAACCAAGTCCTGTATGACCCTCAGTAAATCTGCAGCCGGTAGGTATGTAAACACAGGAACGAGCCAGAAGATGTTGGCATTTTCAAAGCAGAGGCCTTGCCTACCAAGTTTAAAACAATTCGACAGGGTGGGAGTCCCAACCAGAAGAAGCATTTGGAGTTCTGGGTAGAAAAAAAAAAAAGGTTATTCTTCAAATTCTGAGAGTCAGTACCAGTGAGGTAGGGTGAGGTGAGACTAGGGGGCTAGGTGAGAAAGCCTTCCTAAAACCTTGACAATGTCTGCCCACGGGCAATTCATTTTGTAGCTGAAGGAAACCTTCAATGTTCTCATCATTCTTTATTGCATACATGTGAAAATGTCGGCTCGGAGAGACGTCTGCAGTTTAGTGAGAGGAAGGAAAAGAAAGCACACGCTAGCCGGGCTCCTGCTTGGCTGCGCTAGGAAAATGATATTCTACTCTGGAGACCGGGAAGTTGGGAAACTGAGGCACACTTCCCAAGCACTTTGAGCCTGGCCACTCCTGAACATTATCTTCACTCTGTGAGGAGGGCACCATCCCCACCATCTTAGGAAGGAACAAGCTGAGGTAGGCCACTCGCCGACCGACAGAGGCCACGCAAGAGCCCTGACTTCCAACCAGATCTTTCTTCTTGCATAGTTTCTGCTCTCCTTCACCATACAGCATGATCCAGAAAGACACAACCATGTATAGAGATGGCCATGGAGAGAAAGTCACATTCTTTTTTCAAAAGGATTATTGAGTCTAAAGTACCCCCATGAAATGCCCCTTTTTTTTTTTTTGGGGTTTTTTTTTTGTTTTTGTTTTTTGAGACAGGGTTTCTTTGTGTAGCTTTGCGCCTTTTCCTGGCACTCACTCAGTAGCCCAGGCTAGCCTCAAACTCACAAAGATCCACCTGCCTCTGCCTCCTGAGTGCTGGGATTAAAGGCATGCATGCGTCACCACTGCCCAGCAAAATGCTCTTTTATTTTGACCTGTTCTTTTGATCGTCTGTCTTGAATTTGCACACACACACACCCAAATAAAAAAAGCTACATGGATATTTTTCCTGAAAACAAGAAGCATTAGAAATAGCCTGAACATCTGCCAAGAAGGAAATACTGGAAAAAGCATGATGCATGCATTTGCAAAGTGGTCATGAAGACCACACATGGAAGTCACCCTGGACTGTGATTCAAGCTGTAATCCACAAAATCTTCTATTCCGGTGATACTTTCATTGCTTTATTAGTTAGCTAACCATCAATCCCCAGCAGTGATCACCTTTTCTCCAGCACCGGAGCAAAAGCAGGAGAAGAAAAGAGCGCATTTGCTTAGCTTTAAGACAAAATGTCAGTTTAGTCGTTTGAAATGATCTTTTCTCCAGGTCCAAAATAAATAGCTGGGTCTGACAGCACAGGCCTGCCATTCCAGCTACCAGGAGGCCAAGATAGGAACGTTGCCAGTTCAAGGTTGACCTGAACTATAAAATGAGTAATAGTCCAGCAGGCTGGGCAATTTGGTGAGAGATCTTTTTTAAAAAGGGGAGGGAGGAGGGCTGGGGATATAACTCAGTGAGAGAATGTTTGCCTAGCATGCATGAGGTACTGTTAATACCCCCAAAGCAAAACAAGCAAAACTTAATAGCAGAATTTCATACAGTTGAACACAAACACTTTAATAATTGCCTTTTAAAACCTTAAACTTTATAACTCACATTGAATATTCTGTTCACCTTTGCCCCTTTAATTCCTGAATTTTCAATTTAGTTTTGTTTTTAACATTCACAGTTTAATACTAAGTTGTCAAGATAAAAGATCCAAATGATGCCCATCCAATAGGCCACCTAATAAAGCATTACAGTTAATTGTGTGAAAACATCAAGACTCCCTTTACTCACTCACCTTTTTTTTTTTTTTTTTTTTTTTTTTTTTGGTTTTTTGAGACAGGGTTTCTCTGTGGAGCTTTGCACCTTTCCTGGAACTCACTTTGGAGACCAGGCTGGCCTCGAACTCACAGAGATCCACCTGCCTCTGCCTCCTGAGTGCTGGGATTAAAGGCATGCACTACCAATGCCCGGCTACTCACTCACCTTTTAATTCATTCAAAAACCCACTGGACTCTTTATTGTGCACTGACTGTGTTCTAAACACTGTGCTGAGCACTGGGGATGTGTCTGAGAGCAAACAAGGGTATCCTCAGGGACTGTGGTCACTATCCACACATAGTGCAAATTGACTTGTTCCAGCTAACAGGTCAAATGGCATGGTTAATTTTTTTTTTAACCCACGTTCTCTGAATATTTGTTCCCGTTGGTTGTAGCTACCATCATTTTGTCATAAACAAGTAGTAGTTTTGTCACGAGTGGAGCCAAAAAAAACCCAAAAAAATCCATCTGAACTATTTCTGACTTTTATTTCATCAGTTACCTGACCTAGAGATATAAAAGCAAGGGGGGAGGGTATTCTCCAATTGTGTGCCTATACTAATTGAATCTAAGGCAATTCTCTGCTGTGCCTAGAACCTACTAAATAAAAATAGAAGACACATACCTGCTGGGTGACTTTTGAAAGAAAAGGTGTATATTCAATGAAAATTAAACCTTATTTTTATTTACATTTTTTATACAGTGTCTCACTATGTAGCCCAGGCTGACCTGGAACTCACAGAGATCCACCTGCCTCAGCTTCCCAAGTGCTGCGATTAAAAGCGTGCGCGACCATGCCCAGCTAGTCTTACTTTTTAAAGAATAAAAGCAAACCTAAACATAATGCTAAATGAATAGAGCGGTTTAATAAACCTAGGCTAAAGTCTCAGGGCTGTTAGTGGAGGTGTTTTGTAGCAGCAAATGTAGTATCTAGTCTACCAAGTCAGAGCAGGGCTGAAGTAGGGAAATGAAGCGGAAGGCTTGGAAACAGAGTCAGTGACTGGAGGGCCGAAGAAACCAATGGTGAAAATGCCATCCGTGAAGCACTAGCAACACCATCACTCACGTTTCCTTCAAGTCCACTTCCAGAAGCATCAACCAAGATTTGGTTTTGGAGATATTTGTATATAACTCCCTAGTCAGCGTACAGCCACGCCAGCAGAGCTGGGTGGCCACCCTGAACATGTTGACTACGTGTATCTTGCTTTGAATTCCCCTCTCCTCTCTGTTTACGTTTTCAATCTAAAGGAACATTTTACTACATGGGGTTTTGGAGATATGGAAATGGTAGATGCAATGTTCATCCTACGTCCATCCCAGGTTTTGATCCACATTTCCCATGGGACCCACCGCTGGGTTTCTGTCCTGGTGTTGGTGTGCCCAGAATTCAGAGAAGGGACGAGCTGCATACTTTGAAGAGGAGATGCCTGTTGGTGCTTTAGAAGTTAAGAATTTCAGCCATAGGTTTCCATTTCCTGCTCCTAATAATCAGTTCAATTTCTGTTTATTGGTTGTCCTTTATGTGTATGTGTGTATGCATCTATATACATGCGTATCTCTATATGTGAAACATGACATTCACTTCTTGCCTTCACATCTCTACAAAGAAGGCATTATATCTTTGCTTTAGAGGAAACCTAACAAGACCCAGGAGCATCAAGATCCACTAGGTTGCTTAGGGACTTGCTACTAGGAAATGCTATGATCGGCATGCCCCTGCCTGCTGCCTCCTTAGAAGCAGAGCGTCTCACAAACCCGAGGCTTCACACTGGAGACGCGTTTCCTCACTAGAGAGTGGACAAAGACTGTACTGACCCCTGGGTTCATTCTTAGCCATGGTGGGGCAGTTAGAAGGACCAAGAAGCTGAGGGTTGGCAGACAGCCATGCTCTGTGCCACCCAGCACTCCATCTTAGCTCTTCCTGCCTCAGGGCCTGGTCATGGTCATGCTACACTTAATGGACTGATAGTTCAACGCTGGTTTAGATGCCAGTGTCTAGGCTTTCCCAGAGAAACGCAAATGGGAAAGGCATAGGCCTCCTGGGTTTTGATGGAAATGGCCACAGGCCTCCTGCCCTCCAGGTGGGGTTTGTTCACTGGTCTCAGCAACTGCCACCAACCCAGCCACCCTTCATTTCTCTCCCTAACTCCCCTAAGCTTCTACTTGAGCTCCAGAGCTTGCCATGACATGGGTCAGTGAGGAGCAGACAGAAGTGGAGAGGTTTCACACTCTCCTCCCTCCAGCGCTTGGGAGCCTGCTGCCCCAAGTCCAGAGCTATTGCCTACCACAGCTGCCCCTGAAGTTAGTGAACCTCTCCGGCTGTGGAAATGTTTGCCCCTGCCTATGAGGCAGGGCTGCTGTGGGCTCTCTCCAGAGCTATCAGCCCACAGTACACCCTGTGAGTCATACCCACCAGGCCCTTTCTGAGAAGAGCACTCTGATCATGCAGAAAAGCCCATTGTGGAGTCCTCACAACCCCGTGGTACTAGCCCCAGCGCTGTTGTGTTCCCTGGTGGTTAGCAACCATGATGATGGTCGTTCCTGCCCTCCCAGCCACTCAAGGAACTACCCCAGGCGAGTTGTAAAATGGAGGAAGGCTGCTCCTTACAGCCACCATCCTTTGTTTCTCTAGAGTCAAACAGAGACTGTCCCATTTCTTGGCAAAACACCACGTTTCACTCCGAGTCTGAACTAGGAAGTATGCTAAGGCTACCACATGCAGAAAGCCAGGCCTCCGAGGTACAAACGCTCTTCTGGGCTGGTTGTGACTCCTGATGGGGACTTAGCATGTCTTCTTCCCCCTGCTACCGACATTTCTGACAGTGTCTCTGGCTGCTTGGGTCGGATTGAGAGCCCTGTGAGTGTGTCACGGAGGCAGAGATGGGTGTGTCCATAGGGCTGGTGGCCATGGCATGGGGACAGCCCTGAGAGGGTGAGCTTAGACTTGAACCTCTGGGCCAGAAAGTGGCAATGGGCCTTGAGAAGGCCGCAAACACACATGCTTCCTCGTACACTTCCCTCCATCGAGTCCCCTTGGCTTTACCCCTACAAGGTGTTTCAGGTCATCCAGGACCACAGGCTATGACCCTCCCCGACTGACCATGGTAATGTCACTTGTTGGCAAAGGAGGAAAGAACGGGGCAGAGTGGCAATGTCAACCTGAGGGGAAGGAAGGAGACAGAACAGAGCGCGGCCTAGCTGGTGTTCCCGATCGTGCGCGGCTTCCGTTTATAATGCTGTCTCTCTCCACGCCGACCTGCCTCAGTTGCCCTTTGCTTCGTTTCCCCTCACCCTTCCCCTCCACAGACTTTCTCCTCTTCCTCTAACACTGGACAACCTACAACTGTGTGTTTCAAACAGCTGGCACTGAACTGGTACCCAGCATGGCTGTCACAGCGCAGACGCCTGCGTGGGACCCAACCGGGTCCTGCCCCTCCGTCCACGGACTTTGGGAGCACAGGTTTTAAAAGAAACACTAGGTCTTCCGCACCGGTCTGCTGCCACACAAACACACACAGAGCCTCGAAAAGAGCCCAGCCACGGAAACAGCACCCTTACCTGCTCCTGGGACCTGCACCTGAAGGATGCCAGCGAGAACAGCCACCTTCCACTTCATCTTCGGCTGCCCCAGGATGGTGCCCAGAGGCAGCTGAGCCTGGGAGGATGGGAGAAAGGGAGGTGTTGAAGGAGTCTCTGCAGACTTTGCTCTGTGGTTGCCACCCCAGGAAGTGGAGGACCATGGGCCTTTGAGACAGCACCTGCCAGCGCCAAGACAGGCTCACACTCCCCCTCTCGGTTCACAGGCAGGAAGCTCTGGAGGTTTGGGGGTTTAGGGTGTAAGAATGTGTATCCGTCCGAATTCTGCTTTTTCTTCTCTTTGGCTGTGGCTTTATGTACTTTATTTTCTTCTGATTCTTGACTAGTTTGCGTCTGACTCCCGATTGCTGAAGTCAGACCCTGGGAATATATATCTAAGTTCCCAGTGTGTGTAAGAACACTGGCCCCTGTGGAGGCTGGAGGGGTGACAGGGCTCCAGATCCACGGGTGGCCTCAATGTGGAGATCGCCACTTCCCTGGTCACCTTCTGACCTTGCCTGAAGCATTCGGCATCTCCAGACTTCAGGCTTCTTAATCTAAAGGGCAAACACAGGAGATCATTGGAGGTATAGTTCCGAACTTGGCTTCAACTCAGGCCATAAATAGTGTGAAATAGTATAGCTCACGTCATTTTCAAAATTATTTTTCCCCCTAGACAGGATCTCACTGTTCAGTCCAGGCTGGCCTTGAACTCGACCCTCCTGCCTCAGCTTCCCAATTGTCTGGATTACAGGCATATGCCACCAAACCTAGGTCTAATGCATTTCATCCTTGGAGTCATTTACAATAAGAAAGATGAAAAAGTCAGGCATAGTGTACATGCCTGTAAATCGTAGCACTCAGGTGGCTGAGGCAGGAGGATTGTGAGTTTGAGGTCAGACTGGACTAATAGTACAAGTCCAACTTGTGCTGTTTAGTAAGACTGCCTCAAAACAAAACAAAAATTAAAACTGAGAAATAAGCATTACTAAGAGCTGTTAGAGGTGTGTAAGACAAACTTTGAGACAAGACTGAGAATGTGGGAAGGAAGATGTAGCTTTTCTCCTTTGATTAAAAAAAATAAATCTTGCCGGGCGGTGGTGGCGCACGCCTTTAATCCCAGCACTCGGGAGGCAGAGGCAGGCAGATCTCTATAGACTAGGCTGGCCTTGAATTCACAGAGTGAGATTCAAGAAAGGCGCAAAGCTCCACAGAGAAACCCTGTCTCGAAAAAAAAAAAAAAAAAAAAAAAAAAAGAAAAAAATCTCTCTTAAGTCCACAGTTCTAAATTAATTAATCTACCAAATTGAAAGATAATATCAAATCTGGAGGCAGAGATATGGCTCAGGTACTTCCTTCCAAGCATGACAACCTGAATTCTTCCCCAGAGCCTACATGGTGGATGAGAAAAACTCATTCTTGCAAGATATCCTCTGAGCTACACATACTACACATACATACACATACACACACACACACACACACACATACAGACACAGACACCACACAAACATACACACCCACCACACACAGACATATACACTTACACAAATAAGTGTTAAAAATATGTTAACAAATTCTTAAAATAGGCTGATTCCAGAGTTTATATGGAAAACTTAATGTGTAAGAATAGCTAGACCACAGAAGGCCCAAACAATCAAAACCAAAATACATAAATTAGACATCATCAAATTTCAAAAGTTCTATGGATCTAAAGGAACTAGGAAAAAAGTTTTAAAAATAATCTACAGAATAAATGAAAGTATTGCAAATCATAGACTGATTATGGTTCAGTATTCAGAATATGTAAGTAAACTTACAATTCAATAAGTTAAAAAAATAAAAATTAGCCAAAGATTTAAACTGCCATTTCTTCGACAAATGGCCAAAATGCACATGAGAGACTTTTCAGTGTTGTTAGTCACTAGGGAAACGCACGTCAAAACCACAGTCAAAGGACAGCACAACAGACAATGTCTGTGTGGACGAGGACGTGAAGAAACTGATGTTGAAAAGTGGTGAGGGCCCTGTGCAGAGCAATTTGACAGCTCCTGAAAATGTTAAACAGAGTTACCACATGGCCCAGAAACTCTACCAAGTATAGACCCGGAGGAATTGAAAACATATGGTGTACAGAAGCTGTATACAGAAACGATCTTGACAGCATTATGTATAATGACCCCAGACTGGAAACAATTCGCCACAGCTGAGGAATGGACAAGTGGTCGTGGGGTTCAGACAATGGGATATAACAGCCATGAAAAGACCTGAGGTACTGTGAGATGCTACTGCTTCAGGCACGGGAAAAGAAACCAGACTAAAAAGGCCACTTATGGTATGACTCTGTTTATATAAAATATCCAGACTAGGCAAATCCAAGAGAAAGTAGATTAGTGAACCAAGGAACCGAGGAGAGCAGGCAATTGGACTAGCTGATGACTGCTGTGAGGTTTCTGTGGGGGGGGATGAAATGTTTTAGAATCAGATGATGGTGTACCAGAGAATTAAAGATGCTAAAAACCACTGAAGTACACATGTTAAAAGAGTGGATTTGTAACACAAAAATTCTATCTCAATAGAAAATAAAGCTAGAATAAAAAAATGTAAGGGATGTGAAATAATTGGCCAGATAGTCCAACATTAGGAATGAAGCTATGCCCAATTTCCCAAAATTACCAAGCTGGCTTTGGAGATGGAATTGGCTCACTCCTTCTCTAAACACAGACATATTGCTAAAAAAAAAAAAAAAAATTCTTGTGTACCAAATCTGATGTGAGACAGAGAAAAAACAATATTTTTATTTAAATCAGGTTGATTATAAATGTGATCTCTTTCTAAAGAAAAAAAAAGGGCATATGATATAGATATAGTAGGACGAAAGGGTAGATTAATGAACTTACTTTTAAAGAACAACTTGTTTAAAATGTCTTACATTGGTATAGATTTTAGTCTATTGATACAAACTTAAAGTTAATTTTGTTGTACTGTATATATATTTCTACTCTCGTTTGAGGTATTATGTTTATGCAACTCATTTAGATTGTAATGGATAATTAAGAAATACAGATCAATTTGTCTTCTATGATAGTCAAACTTATAGTCATGTTGAGTTTTCTAGGTATACATAGATATATTTCAGATAGACAGGTAATCTTCAAACACTTCAAAGGTCTACAGAATATGGCATTTAAAATATTTTTAAATGAAGTTTATCTTCACCTTGGCAAAAATAGCCATTTGGGCAAGAAACTGTTCTTGCCTGGACTGCTTGATCAACTGGACATGCAGGGCCCATAGAAAGGTGACCACTCAACTTTGCTTGACAAAATGGTCCTGCAGGTTCCTGCTTCACAGAGGAAACTGCCAGACATTCTACAGGACACTGAGAGAAGTGACTGAGAGACTCTAGCCCTGTGGGCTGAAGACAAATGCCCCAACTTTACAAAGGAACACTGGGTGACTGTCCAGGCTGCCAGCTGTCTCTGTCTACCCTGCAAGACTCCTGAAAGTTGCTTGTGTCCTTCTCCCGTTTCTCAGGTAATATTATATCCTTCTGAGGTCTTTGATGTGAAGGCTAGTTATAATTTCCTCAGTTATGATAAAAGATAAGTTAGATATAAAAACCTCAGACTCACAAATATAAGATAGATAGGATATCTTCCTTAATATTGTAACTGTAATTCTTGCTTAATTATTGTTTTGTTATATGTAATTTTACTATGTAAAAGTTAAAACCTTCCTTTAAAAAAAAGAAAAGGGGAAGTGCTGTGGATATTGATCTGTATAAATAAAATGCTGATTGGCCAACTGTTTCCCCTCAATAAGCACTATTTATTTACAAATAGAGACAGAGTTTCTCTGTGTAGCCCTGGCTGTTCTGGAACTCTCTCTGTAGACTAGGCTGGCCTCATACTCAGAGATCCACCTGCCTCTGCCATCATATCTGGCTCTATAATCTCTCTCTCTCTCTCTCTCTCTCTCTCTCTCTCTCTCTCTCTCTCTCTCTCTCTCTCTCTCTCCCTCTCTCTCTCTCTCTCTCTCTCTCTCTCTCTCTCTCTCTCTCTTTTGACAGTAGCAAGGGCTGGCTATGTAGATGAAGATGACCTTGAGCTTCTAAGCTTCCTATCTCTATTTCCCAAAGGCATGGGCTTGCCACCATGCTCAATTTAGAGGGGGTGGAGAGTATGGATCAAGCCCAGCAGTTCCTACACATCAGATGAACACTCTACTGAGTCACGTCCCAGCCCCCAACTTTTTATAATTTTGATGAGATTGTCAGGTAAGGCGACTCAGCTGCTGTTTCCCTAGAATTTTTTAAAAGATTTATTTCTTTAATTACATGTATAAGTGTGTAGGAAGGGAGGATGCATATATGTCTTCAGGGTGCCCAAAAAAGGCCAGAGGCATTGAATTCCCCTAGAGCTAGAGGTACAAGTGATTGTGATCTGTTTGCACTGGGTGCTGGGAACTGAACTCAAATCCTGTGGAAGAATCAGTAAATTCCCCGAACCACTAAGCCATCTTTCCAGTCCACTTACTTAGAATTCCAAAGTGGCTGTGCACTGTGAGGCAGGCCGATAATTCCAGCTCTTAGGACACAATCTCATAATCACCCTCAGCTACACAGTAAGCTTGAGACTAGGCCAGGGTACAAGCCCTGTCTCAAAAAAGCAAAAGCAAACAAAAATAAAAAGTCTTCAAAGTAGACTCTGGCCTGGAAATATCTCCAGTTCATTTGTCCCGCTTGCCTTCCCTCAGGGAGCTGCCTGTGTTGTGTGACTGCTGTGGGTACTGCTCCAGAAAACCTGGTTTTTCTTCTTCCCCAAACTCAGCTTCTGTTCCTGGCAGCCAAGTGATTCTAATTTATGTGTTGGGATTTTGGGAAATTAAATTAGCTTTCTCCACATAATGAATTATCACAAACATAGTGCCCTGGAACAGCACAGACTTATAATCTTAGAGCGATAGAAGCCAGAAGTCTGGGCACAGCATGCTGGCCCTCGGCCTAGGTACTTACCGGGCTAAGGCCAAGGTGTTGGCTTGGCTGTGGTTTGGATCTGCAGCTCCAGCTGCTCTTCCTAACTCACCAATGACTGGAAATTTTTCTTACAGCTACAAGAACAAAGTCCATTTTCTTGATCATCACTGATTAGGTATCACTCTCTCAGTCCCCAGAGGACACCTGCAGCTCCTTGCAATATGGCTGTAGTTGTTGGTTTTTTTACTCTTTGCTCTTGGTGGGGGGAGCCCCACCCAGCACCTAAATAAATACACAGACTTTTTTTCCCCTTAAATGCCCCGCCTTAGTTTGGCTTGTTTCTAGCCAGCTTTTCTTAATTATCCTGTCTACCTTTTGCCTCTAGGCTTTTATCTTTCTCTATTTTATTATACCTTTCTTTACTTCTTGCTCTGTGGCTTGCTGTGTAGCTGGGTGGCAGGTCCCTGGTGTCCACCTCTCCTTTTCTCTCGTTCCTTTTCTTTTTACCCTTCTATTTACTCTCTCTGCCTGTCAGCCCCACCTATCCTTTCTCCTACCTAGCTATTGACCATTCAGCTCATTATTAGACTAATCAGGTGTTTTAGACAGGCAAGTTAACACAGCTTCACAGAGTTAAACAAATGCACCATAAAAGAATGCAACACATCTTTGCATCATTAAACAAATTGTTTTCCAGCATAAACAAATGTAACACATCTTCAGCTAATATCCCACAACATATGGCCTCCCCCAAGCCAACCACAGCACACTCTGCTTTGCTCTTCTCCAGGCAGCAGGAGGAAAGTCTGCTGGGAAAGGGCTTGCCTGATTAGACCAGACCCACTCAAGGTAACCTCTTCCATTTACTGTGGGCCCAAGAGCTGCACGGGAGTGCTAGCTCTTCCACCCACAGGTTTTCTGCATTCAAGGAAGTTACACTGGCGTATGCATCATGGTGTGGACATTTTGGAGGCCACCCTAGCATCTTGTCTCCTGGAGAGGTGCCACTGGGGAGGAAGCCTCTCCTCCTTTGCTCGTGAACATCAGGCATGCCAAGTAAAGGATTTTTGCCCTTTTGCCCAGGAATGAAGCCAACACAGAGATGGGCAGAGTAAAAGATGTGTAGAAAACATTCAGCACACCCATTGAGAACCTGGATTGTGCCATGCCTAAAGGCCCGCTTCCTGGATTTTTCTGTTTTATCATCCAATAACTTTTTCTTAAGAAAGTTGACTTTTAAAAAGAAAAGAAAAAGAAAGTTGACTTTAAGTCTGAAATTTTCACTTGGAATGCTCTTGATGTTACAGATGCTGAGAGCATGTGGCCACTGAGGATGTGATTGACCTGGCTCCATTTTATTGGGAGGCTTATTTTAGTTGACTCTTCTCTGAAAAGATCAATTGTTTTTTAAGAGAATCAAACCACATTTTTGTTAATTCAGCAAGATAAGATGGAGGAAAAGTGTGCCTATTGTCCGAACACACCAATAAACATAATAAACCAAACAACAATAATAAACTGCACAAAGAAATAAAAGAAAAACATTTAAAAAAAAAAACTTCGTAAAAGATAATAAAAATAAGCTGGGAGGTTGGGGATTTAGCTCAGCGGTAGAGCACTTGCCTAGCAAGAGTAAGGCCCTGGGTTCAATCCTCAGCTCAAAAAAAAATAAGCTGGGAGTGTGGAAAATATTACACAGGTACTATCAAAAGATGAGCTGAGCTATTGATTACCTGATAAATATTGCCCTTGAGAACTGTTCTAGTTAGGGTTTCTATTGCTGTGACAAAACACCATGACCATAGAGCACGTTGGGGAGGAGAGGGATTATTCGGCTTACACTTCCACATTGCTGTTCAATATTGAAGGAAGCTGGGACAAGGACTCAGACAGGGCAGGATCCTGGAGGCAGGAACTGATGCAGAGGCCAAGGAGGGTGCTGCTTACCAGCTTGCTTCCCCTGGCTTGTTCAGCCTGCTTTCTTAGAGAACCCAGGACCACCAGCCCAGGGATGGCACCATCCACCATGGGCTCGGCCCTCCACCCTTGGTCACTAATTGAGACAATGCCTCACAGCTGGATCTCATGGTGGCATTTCCTCAGCTGAGGCTCCTTCCTCTGATGACTCTAGCTTGTATCAAATTGACACACAACACCAGCCAGTACAATATAGCCTTACTCGTTCCACTGGGGAGCGACCCTGTCCTGCTGGAGGGGTGGCTGCCAGTGGCTGGTCATTTTAATTGTTTTAGGTGACTCAGGAAGACAGTCATTACTGATGTACACTTTCCACTTTATGGTTAAGGAATTTGAATTTTTATTCTCTATCACAAGCTGGCAAGTGGCCAGCTCAAGACCGGAAGTCAAGTGTTCTGGATGCGGGTGCATCATGGTAGTGGAAGGACTTGTGCTTTGGATGGACAGACTCTGGTTAGTTAAGGCGTAGCTGACCTTTATCCCGAGTTTGCTAACCACGCCCAGCTTACTCTTGAAGAAGAGCATGCCTCCTAGCGGCTTTTCTGCATCGTGGATCTATGCACCGAGGATGCTTGGGAAAGTTGGCTCCCTTCATGTACTTCGGATAAGGCGATAACTGCCTTCACTGTCTGAGGAAGGGATGCCAGAGGGTTATTAAATGTTTAACCACAGAAGCTTTGGCAAGAACCTTCTAGATATGATGGGAGCTGGGGGGGAAGGAGCGGGCCTTGGTCTTTGTGATAAGTGGGAGACTGAGAAGAGCAGGGGGTAGATAAGTCCTAAAAGGAGAGGGGACCAGGGACCTGTGTGCTTCCTCTTTTCAACTCTTTCTGAGCACTCAGACTCAAGGCTCCTGCCTCGTTATTCCTTAGGAACAGATAACCCCCATTTCTGTGATGAGTTCAGCCTGGGAAGCCTTCTAAAGTCAGCCGCGAGGCACCTAAGCAAACACAAAGTCATTGTGTGAAATGAGAACCTTCAACCCAAACACCCCAGGGCAGCTGAGAAGCAGCTCAGAATACCTGGCGGAGAGAGCATTTCTTCAGTTCCTCGCCTTAGTTTTCTTGCCCAGTCTTCCCCGCAGCTGATGCCACAGACCTACCTGCTGCTATGGGATGCATCACCCCTGAGATCTGGTACCAGCTTTGCCCTTCACTTGCTGTGTGACTTTGAACAAACAAAACAAAACAAAAAAAAACCACTTGCCATCCATGGGCCTCTGTGCGCCCCTGAAGGACTGAATTCTGTCTCTACAAAGCGTTTTCCGGCCGGACCCTGTATTTGAGTATAATTTTTCTTGCCTCTCAATGCCTTCAGCGCCACCAGATGATACCTTTCTTTAGCTAAGGCGCAGGGTGACATTGTGAACTTCCTCTGGGCTGTCCCCACACTGTTCCAGATGCCATGCAGGTGTTCTAACTTTGGCTAGAGTGGAGGGTCAGGCTCAGGACCTGACTGCTCAGCCCAATCCCATGGTACTGAAGATTTTCTTACTTCACGCGGTCACTTTTTTTTTTTTTTTTTTGGTCAATTCCCAAAAAGGACTAGATCTCCTGACCTCCTGCGGTGGAGGGAGGCGGCTAGAAATCCTTGCTGAACCAGCCTTGACCCTGCGGGAGCCGCCCAAACAGGTCCTATGAGCTCCACCTCTGGATACTGCTGGTCGGAAACCCTTGGCTCTCCTTAGGATGGCCGCTTCCTTAAAGGGAAGTTAGGATGATAATCAGGACAAAAAGGGAGACGCGGTTCCAGCGAAGCAGAGGGTCTGCCAGCCAAAGGACAGACTTCTCCCTTCCTGGACCAGAGGGTCAAAGGGGCTGCCCGGTTAGCATCTCCGGGTGTCTCCACAGCGACCTCTAGCGGCTGTCACTCAAACTGCAGTTCCCAAGGCTTCCCTCGCTCTGGGGCTGGTGTTCCCAGCAGCTCTGGTCTGACCCCGAACCCCTGACCCGGTCTCCAATCTGCTGCACTTCCAAAGGACTCACAGTGAGGGGGCGTGTCACTAGTGCACACTCGACAGTTGGGACCTTCTCACGGCCGCGTCGTTTTCTAGAAAATGTCCAGTTCCTTGCTTCTGCGCGGGTCTTAGCATCTGTCTAAGGGCCTCGGGTCGTTCACACCTTGATAGATAACTAAACAGAAGCCACTGTCTAGTCTAGTCCTCGACCTAGTCCTGGTGATCGCAGGCTAAGCGGTTGAGTTGGGGTCTGAACACATGTAGTGTGGCTTCAGAGCTCACAGCGCCTAGATGTCGGAGGACTACCTGTGAAAATCCCGGCGTTTTCAAACACATGGCCCCTGCCGCTTTTCCCCACACCACAAACCTTTAAAAACAAAACACGAGGCAAAGTATTTCTTTAAAGGATCCACAGGGACCTCTAGTGTTGCCTTCTTGAATCAGAGCTATGAGATCTGATGTGGAATTGTGTGAACAAACGCAAACCTGCGGCTTGGATATGAATGAAGTTTAAAAAAAAAAAAAAATCACGTGTGCTCCACCCATCTCTTGGGCTTGTTACTAGGGTTAGAAAAAGAGTGTTATGCATGGATATATTTTATAAAATTAAATGTATTGACCAGTTTGCGCAGGCTGCATGTTGTCTTGAATTAAGTCTCTTTATTTCCTTGAGCTTTTTTTTGGGTGCAGCCTGGTCTGTGTCCCCAACCTCAGCTGAGTTTTGTCCTGTTCAGCTCTTCCACGGGCCCCAAGTAGGGCCCTTCCTCCCCACTGCCCAAGGTTTCCCTCTCTTTTGCCCTTCTCTGGGATCCTATGCACAGGTACAAACACCTGGCAGAGGAAATGAGCACCCAGTACAGACACTGTCATTCCAGGGTGCCTGCATGACTTCGGATGAGACTTGCAGTCTTCATAATGGTGAGAAATACATTTCTGTGTATTAACTAGCTAGTTTATGGTATTTTGTCGTGGCAGCATGAGCAAATTCAGACCAAGATGAATTCAAGGGATGCAGACCATTAACAGATGACCCCTGGTGACCAAATAAGGAGTGTGTGTTAACAGACTCTCAGCACATGTATGTAATGTGTTAGACTACCGTTCTCAGAACCGACTGACTTGGTCAGAGTGCTTTACCATCGTCCTTCAAGTACTTCTTTTTATTTTTTGAGATTACATTTATGTCTCTATTTATTGTGTGACTCTCGGTGACTCTGTGTGTGTGTGTGTGTGTGTGTGTGTGTGTGTGTGTGTGACTGCGTACATGCCAATACGTACACACACATACACACACACACACACACACACACACACACACACACACACGACAGATGCTGAGAAAACCAGCTAAGTATTTGTTGTGGGAGGGGACTGGAGACTCTAGCCAAGGGTGCACGTAGCAAATACCCTCCGAAGTTTGGGTCTATGAGATTCTTAAGAGCCATGGCTTTGGCCAGTGTCAGTGCTGAGGGCCACAGGGTGTCTCTAGACTTGACTGCCCCAAAGGTTACAAGCAGGTTAAGTGGGGAGTGCTACCTTCATGGTCTGTCCCTGCTGTGGAGAGACCTGCGGGCAGATTCAGGCTCACAATAGATTCGAAGAGCTGAGTGTGACTTGGGGTTGTCATTAAGAAAGAGATAAACATTCAACACAAAGAACATTCCAGGCAGATTGAAGAATTGAGGATGAAAAATTAATTCACAAAAATGGGGGAAAGAACCTGAACTGACATTTACCAAATTTCCCAAAGGCAAAGAGCTAAAGTTAAAGAAAATTAAAGACGTTCAGGGAGAAATACCCAATTACGTGAATTTGCTTTATGGAAAATTTTAAATCCACTGATTTTAAAATAATTTAAATGGAAAACAGTTTTACCAAGTGTTGACAAACCCTAGAGCTACCAGAAAGTAAATTAAAGTGACTCCCCGAGGACACCTGGACATTGAGCGGAAGCCGACAGTTCAGAAAGAGGAAAAACAGCTGACAGAACACTTTAAAACTTGTAATATATTTATTTAATGAGTGAGGGGAGCATGCACATGCCATGGCCCCTGGCAGGCACAGTACAACGTCTCATCCCACTGTACGGGTCCCAGGATTGAACACAGGCCATCAGGCTCGGTGGTGAACACATTGGCTCATTAAGTCATTTCACTGGCCCAAACTACTGCTTACATGTTAGCTATTACTGTAACCTAAAACTCGCCAATTAAAATACGCAGTAGAGATCCCCCCCCCCATGAGATTCATCATGGAGCAAGTATTGTGACCGTTATGATATTTGTCTGCAGAGCTGTTAGTTGGTATCAACACCTAAAAACAATCTGCAATGTTCTTAGAAATTATATTAACTGAAATGTTAAGAAACTAGGGAGGGGCTGGAGGGATGGCTCAGAGGTTAAGAGCACTGACTGCTCTTCCAGAAGTCCTGAGTTCAATTCCCAGCAACCACATGGTGGTTCACAACCATCTGAAATGAGATCTGGTGCCCTCTTCTGTATACATAATAAATAAATAAATATTTAAACAAAACAAAAAAGCAAACAAACAACAAAACAAAACAGAAAAAGAAACTAGGGAGAAGAAAAAGAAAGAAACTAAAGTGATGATTGCCATTAGCCTTTCTTTGTCTGCTCTGTCTGACCCTGTCAGTTCCAGTGACCTCCTCTCGGGAGTTCCCTTCAGAACTCTCCAAGTCCCCATGCCTCTGACCCCCATGTCCTGGAAAGGACAGATGACGGAGTCTTGGCCAATGAAGCATCGTGTCTGCAGACCCGGGACCTGGGCTCAGTCACCGAGGGCCCTCCACCTCCAGGCACGGTGGTGCTACTTACTCAGGAGTGACTAGGACCCAACGAGGAAGCATTGTCAGAACTGGGCTGCAATTAAAACTAACCCAGAGGAAAGCAGAGCTGCGAAGGTGTTCTGAAGGACTGTTTTATTTTAGGAACAGCAAACTCCTCCACTTTGTTTAAATTACTTGGATTTGTATCCCCGTGATAGCAAGGCTCCGAGCATGGGTAGCTACACTGTAGCTTGAGGACGCTGCTCTGAGGAAAGATTCTGCAGCTATTGTGTGTGTTACCCTGGAATACTATGGTTTCTCTTCAGGTCATATAGGTCTTTTTTTTTTGCCTTTTACTAAGTTATCCTTGTAAACAATTTCTAGGAACACAACAAATTCAAGATTAGTAGGAAGCATTAGGATACCCAGTCAGTACTCAGCATGATCCTTCAACAATCCATCAAAGATGGGAAAAAAAAAAACCCCACAAAATATTAACAACTAGGATAATCATTGTTGTGGAATATTATCTTAAGATGTGTTACATTTGTTTTTGCTGTGGAATATTTGTTTAATGATGCAAAGATGTGTTGCATTCTTTTATGTTGCATTTGTTTTATGTTGCATCTATGAAGCTGGGTTAGGGTTGGGGATTTAGCTCAGTGGTAGAGTGCTTGCCTAGCAAGCACAAGGCCCTGGGTTCAATCCTCAGCTCAAAACAAAACAAAAAAAACAAACAAAAACTAAGAAGCTGTGTTAATTTGCTTGCCTAAAATACCTGATGGTCTAATAAAGAGCTGAATGGCCAATAGCTAGGCAGGAGAGGGACAGGTGGGGCTGTCAGGTAGAGAGAATAAAGAGAAACTATCAAGAAAAGGAGCAGAGGAGGATGCCAGGGGCCAGCCACACAGCCACACAGCCAGACATGGAATAAGAAGGGAAGAAAAGATATACAGAAATAAAGAAAGGTAAAAGCCCAGAAGCAAAAAGTAGATGGGATAATGTAAGTTAAGAAAAGCTGGATAGAAATAAACCAAGCTAAGGCTGGGCATTCACAAGAAAGAACTAGTCTCCGTGTGATTATTTGGGAGCTGGGTGTCGAGTCCCTCAAAGAGCAAAGCGTAAAAAACAACCAACTACAAACTACAGGGGCTGTAAGTCCTGAACTTTCATTTCTCACACCCGCCTCTTCCTCCCTACATTCTTCCCTCTCTCTCCCCCTCCCTCTCCATGTGTATCCTACAATTCAAAGGGAAAAAACGAAGAAAATGATTGTTCCATACTCTCTTTTAAACTCATCATTTGTCTTCTCAGATGAAAATACACCACATCTGTTTTGAAGAGTTGGGGAAACATCACAAAATACTAGCCAACAAGCTCCCACAGAGTGTTATTTTCTCAAAACTAAAACAGCTACAGAAAAACAAACAAACAAACAAACAAAAACACAACCAAACAAACAAACAAAAAAAACAGCTACAGAATGCGCCATTGCAGGAAAGCAGTCCTCAATTACCTTGTGATTCTTGGTCTGAATACCACTGAGAAAGACACATGACGCAGAAGATTCATTCCTGTTTCACTGAACTATGTGTGCCTTAGTTCATAATGGGCCCCCATCCCCACATAATCCTAAGGGCTTTGAACCTGGGCTACAAGACAGATTCATCCGATTGTTAGTCATGGTTTGGTCAGAACAGTGGCCAGGGAAACATCTGCCAAATGCAACCACTTCAGGGGCTCGGCAGCTGCAGGGGCTTGGCAGCTGCAGGGGCTCTTGGCCACAGCCTAAGGCACCGTGTCCTTGATCAGGAGCTGCACGTTCTTGGGGCCACAGCTTTTGCCTGAGGCAAAGCCCATGGTGTGAGGGAAGTGACAGAGCCGTGAAGCCACCGGAAGCAGCACGAGGCCAGACCTTCATCTCACCTCTAGCCCTTGCTGAATTGCCTTTACTACAGGGTCACCATCATAGTGGCATACAGTGTCACACCCTACATTTGGCTAAACTAAACTCAGCTATGGCAGAAATTGGCCCTGTGCCCGGCAGAATGGCACACACTTGTCATCCCACTACGAAGGAAGCTGAGGCAGGAGCATCACAGGTTTGAAGAGACCTTGAACTACATGGTCTAGAGACACTAAGAAATAGAAAACAAAACAAAAAAGAAAACCCACCAAAAGCCAACCCCAACCTGGATCCGCTTTAACAGTAGTCTCTGGTGCCCCCTTGTGGACATTCAGAATGCTCGGGAGACAATCTACAGGTTCAATTATAACGGAGTGTGCAGAGCCCTCTGTGAAGGCCTGGGTGACTTCGCCCTGTGGGTAATTGGATCTGACCTGAATACAGATAGTTTGTCCACTGTGCCAAATGTTGAAGACAGAGCTCACAGTTAGTGGGCAGAGAGAAAACTCGGGAAATGCCTCAGCCCAGCCCAACAGAGCGTGCTGGAACCCAAGGGCCAGTGACAAAGCCTGGATCCAAACACTCCCCAAATTCTAGGACACCATGAGTCTCTGGCAGTGGGGAAGAGAGGTGTGCTTCCCTCCAAGGTCTGGAACAAGTGGCTGGTTTAAGAGTGTGGTTAAACATGACCATCGATTGAGCAGGGTACAAAGCAGCTTTGTGACACACATCTGAACCTCTGAAAGCAGGCCAGTCCACCTTGTTAAAAGTACACCTTTAACTGTTACTGATTTGAATGACCAGACTCTCACTGTTTAATATAACTTTTTTCTTGAGAAGTAGTTTGCTGGATTTGTTAAGTTTATCTTCTATTTCTCCAATGATGGCTCCTATTTAACTTTTTTTGCTGAAGGGGTCAGTGGCTTGACACCCCACACCTTCTTAAAAGGAATCTTAGGTCATCTGAGATCATGAATACAGGGGACAGGGATCGAAGCTCAATAGTGCCTCTTCTGAAGAACGTTTGTGAATGTGCTATTTTTAGCTGTGTGTATGAGAGTGTCTCTGTGTAGGTACAAGCACATGAGTGCAGGTGCCCTTGGAGGCCAGAGGGATTTGATCCCCTGGAGCTGGAGTTATGGGCAGCTGTGTCTGCCTGACTCCATCCAGCGCTGGATCCTCTGCTAGAACAGTCTACATTCTTAAATGCTGAGGCACCCTCTAGCCCAACACATTTTTTTAATGTCATGTTACCATGTTATCTCCCACAGATGGATGACTGGATGGCAGCATTAGAAGACATACAGAACATCTGAGGAAGGCTTGGGCTACGGTTGGTGCCTGGGTTAATTCCGCTTATAATTCTTTTCTTGTAAAAAATAATCCAACACAGACAAAATTCCTTTCTTTTCCTTCTGCAGATAAAAAAATATTGTTTTGGGTTTTGACCCGTTTGTTTCCATGCTGGGGATGAGACCCAGGGCCCCACGTATGCTGGACAAGCACTCTATCCAGCAAGCGGCACCCCACCCCAGCCCATGCGTATCTATTTTGGAGGATACAGAATGAATATTCGGAGTCTACTTAGGTGG
Source organism: Onychomys torridus (assembly GCF_903995425.1). Classification (NCBI taxonomy): domain Eukaryota; kingdom Metazoa; phylum Chordata; class Mammalia; order Rodentia; family Cricetidae; genus Onychomys; species Onychomys torridus. The sequence continues at coordinate 28,812,608 of NC_050453.1, forward strand.
AAAATGAAAACAGGAAATAGTTTTCACTTGTTTGTTCTGGGTAACTATGACTTTATCATGTAAAACGTTTAGAGAGTTTTACAGAACTTCTGTCCTATGCAGGATCAGCCGTACAAGCAGACATGAATAGGAAGTTCATCCCCTTCTACATCTGAAGGGTCCACACAGGTGCTCTGCATCTGGGGCACACCCTCTGCCTAGGCGTCCCCACTCCAGGCCCCTCTGCACAGGCTCAAGGCAGGTGGGGGAGGGAGGGCACCCTCCAGGGACAGTGGCCACCAGGAATAAAGCGCCTGGACTTCTGTACCTCTGATGCCAATGGGCAATCTGCACCTGGCCTATGCTGCCCATCTATGGGCACCATTGAAGAAAAAACACTGGGAATAGATGGAAAAAATCCTTGATTATAATGAATGGCATTTTTCTATGAAAATGGCTTCCAAATACACGTTTTAAGTCCAGCAACCTCATCTTTCCAAGAGATGAAGTCTAGGACCACCAACATTCTGTAAACAGGCGAGGAAACAGTCAACCAGCAGGGGGCAGAGTCAGCCCCGGGAAGTTGCAGACAAGGTCAAGCCCTTTGAGTGTGCAGGAGCGGCTCTTCGCTGGTGTCAACAAGTTCTGTGTCACCTGGAGACGGACAGAGAGACGAACAATTAATTATCTTATCAGCTGGATGGGTCAGTCTTTGAAGTTTATTTGTTTCCAGGAAAGACGAGAGAAACTGAGGGCCTAAAAGTTTAATATTGTAAGAGGTGCCGGACAGGGACCAAGAATAATCTTTTAGCAACGGTACAGGGTCCAGCCAGAGGTGACCTTGTCTGCTCTCCATGTATGATTCTGACATCTCAAGAAATGCCACAGGGTGCCAGCAGACCTGCTGCTGTCACGACCTCGTTTAAAAAGAATTTCTGAAGGTTTAAGATGTAAAACAATCAGGAACAGGGCTGGGGATGTAGCTCGGCTGAGATGATGGTGTTTGCCTAGCATTCACAAAACTTTGAGTTGGATAACCTCAGCAAGGTGGCTCACACCTGTAATCCCAGAACTCTGGAGGTGGAGGCAGGAGGATGGGGAGTTCAAGGTTATCCTTGGCTACATAGAGAGTTCTAGACCAGTCTGGGATATATAAGACTCTCAAAGGAAGGAGGGAGCAGAAACCTTTACAAAACAAAAGGGTCCTGAACATTAGAACAAGAGAGAAGTGGCTGGCCAATACCTAGGTACTGGGCCACGCTGGGAGGTGACCTTGTCTGTCATCCTGTCCCAACTGGAGTTAACACCCAACTAGGAAATCTCTGCCTCTGTCCTGGTAGGAGACATCTGAGTAAGCCAGTGATCAAGTGAAGCCTGGTCCAGCCCTCCTGAGAATGGGCTGCCTCCAGGATGTCGGTAAACACATCATGAAGTCCTTTAAACCTTCCCTCAACATGCAAATTAGCAGCCCAGCAACCCAACGAGGCAAGCTATTTAGTCAGCCCTGACTTCCGGGTCCCTGTGTAGACACTTTCTCGGGATACCAGTGTCACAACCATCAGTTGCATGCAGAAGGGTCTGTGCTACTTAGAGAAACGACATCTGAGGAGGATCTGGGCAAGCCCCGCAAGGTGGCCCCAACAGAGAGAAACTCCAGAATGCCGTGAGGAGCCCATTAGTGGCCCCTGAGGATGTGCAGACCCCAGTCCTCACAGAGAGAACTGTACACTCCCTGACTGTAAGACAGCGGAGTGTGGAGCTAAGAGGAGGTCTTGCTCACTCTGAAGTAGCGATCAGAGGCACCTGCAGACAGGGCGGCTTTTAGACGACTTCTTTCCGCAGCGCGGCAGGGGATGCCTGGCCCTCGTCTCCCATCCTTCCCTCAGGACCAGACCAAAGGTTCTGTCTTATCTCTGAACTGCAGAAAAAGCACTTACCCGTCTCCATAACAGAGCGGGAGCCTCTATTTTACTGACTCAGAGCAGAGACTTATGGGAAAACATAATTTTATTTTGTTATTAAAGTAAGCGCTGCCCAGGGCATGTTATTTACACAGAGATAACTGCACTTCGGAGATTGTGATGTCCCGGGAAGGTAAACTCTAACCTCAAAGAGCAGCCCATCATTCTTGCTGTCACTCTCCTTGATAATGTGCTGCCTGGTAATAATCTCGCAATTGCTACCTCCACAGTCCTATAACGGAGGATGCTTGGCCAGCCCAGAGGAGGGTCAGAGGCCCCGTGCCTTTTCTCTGCACACAGGGCAGTAAAATCAATGCTAGGACCGGGGATTCTTTACTCAGACGATTTGAAAATCTTTGTTTCAGTCAGCTGCCAATCAGCAGCTGCTTCCCCAACACCTGCTGCGGCCGGCCCAGCACCACCCTCAGCTCTGCTCAGAATACAGACACAAGGAAACAAAATAACCTTGAGCCTTGCTGTTGAAATTTACAACTGAGTGGGGGTTGCGTAGTTTCACATGGGCTGTTCTCTAACAGAATTGAGACAGAGAATACATAAACGCTAAGAATTTCAGCTCCAGAACTGGGCATTGTCTGGTCCCCGGAGAAATCTCTTTTCCCATGGTCGGGCATTTAGACAAAAGCCCCCATTCTCTCAGGGGCTTGAAGAAAGCTCCTAGTTGAAAAAAGGGTGTCATTCTCCTTATCTCCTGTAAGAGGAACCTGTGGCTGTTCCATTAACTTATGACTGTGGTACCTAAGAACCTGACAAAGTAATGCTAGCCTCTAAGCTCCCTTAGTGCCTGCTCACCAGCCGCACCCCAGCTCACAAGCCCCACCCTTCCCCCCCCCCATTCTCATTTAACCCTAGAAATCTTCCCCCTGCTGCTTCCCCTTGCTTTCCCGGGAGACAGCCTTGGCAGTTTGGAATAAACTTTTCCCTTTTCACCCACGGCTATTTTGGTTTCTTTCCTGCACCCGGTCTCATTCAGGCACGACATATAAATCTATCCTAGTATGCTCACCCATGTCCCCACAGGGCCGTCAGTCTTTACAAACAGGAAAAAAACTAAAAATAAACCTGGAGGGGCAGCCCTAGCAACACGGTTAGGAGCCCCGAGGGCGACGGAGCCAGGTCACCGCGATTAAACCCCAGCACTGCCCCCTCCTGCTGAGAGGCACTAAGAAGCCTGACGTTTCTCAGGCAGGCGCTCCATTTCACAGCCTAGGAATCACTGCTTGCTGCACAGGGCTGTGGTGAGAAATTAAGCTAACCACGTGAAGCCATCGGCATAGCCCCGACCTGCAAAACACATTCCACAGACTCCAGCTGCTAGTCTTAATATACCATTGTCACCTGGCTTGCGGATGTTGCACACACCAACACTCCGATTGTCACTTAGGAAACACTGGGTCCCCTGAACCTTGACCTCACCCCAGGTCAGATCATCTCCTTCCTGCCCCAGGCCATCTTTGGAGCCTGCTTCTCTGCTCTCAGACAAGATGGTCTGGGAATCAAACCTCGGGCTGCTGAGCTATGTCTCCAGCCTTTGGTAACTTTATTTTGCAATGCTGAGATCCACACCCAAGCCCCAGGACCCAATTGCTGACCTTACACCCCCAGTGCCTTCTCCTCTCTCTCCAGTGATGCTGACAGGGAAGGGTCACTTGCCCAGACTCAGTATGAAAGAGCACAGTCCAGAGGAGCAGCTCTGATTCCTAGAAACAGTCACCCCACGTCACTCATGCGCTCTGTCTATAGTCCGACAGGCACAGCCTTAACGCTGGGTCTCGGCCTGGAAGCCCAGACCCCAGGGAGAGCTCATGGGGACTTGCGACTTGAGCGGAACTTCCCCCATTTTCACTGAGCTCTAAGTGAAATCTGTTATCCTCCCACGATGATGACAGATGACAAATCATAGAGGAGAGCTGTATCGGTGACCATCTCCAACAGCAAGAGAGAACCCAAAGCTCCCTTCCAACTGTGCTATAGTTATGGTTGTGGTAAATGTCACATAGTCCCCAGTCTTCACTGCTTTGAGAGTTACAGGCTCATTACAGGATCCCTTGTTTGCTCATTTTGGTTTGAAACACAGTTTCAAGTAACCCAGGCTGGCTTCAACCTCACTACATAGCTGAGGCTGGCCCTGAATTCCTAATCCTCTCTCCTCTGCCTCCCAAGTGCTGGCATTAAAGGCACGTGCAGTTATGCCTGGCTTCTTTTGTAATTCTATGTGTTTTATTATTTTGAGGGGGGGGTGTCTATCTACATCATATGAGACATTCAAGCCCCTTGCCTCGGGAGGCTGGGAAGGGCGGAAAGGCTGAAAAGGTAGAGGATGTGTAGTCACTTACTGCACTGTGACATTAAAATATTCCTCAGGAGTCACGACTTTTGGTCCACCGAAGTAGTCCAAGACCCAGATATTGGTTATATTCAACTTAGCAAAGAACCAGTTATGGCTGGAAGGCCAAGTTTTCATCTCAGGGTGTCGCAGGAATAGTGAATTCTTGGCATAGTCCGCTTCTTTCTCGTCCACCTGAAGGACAAACAGGAGAAAAACAGTCCCAGTCTAGCACTTTCGATTCTCTTTCCTAAGAAAGTGTGGTTCTCACACCACACACCCTGCGGGGAACTTACTCAGTTGCAAATCCCCATCTTAAGAAAACAGATAACACAGATTTTAAACTTGTAACAACACATGCATCAAAATAGAAAGGACTGTAAGGATGAAGGTTCGCTGCTCAACAGTAATGTCACACAGGTGTGAGAGTACCGTCACACTCACCCAGGATCATCTCATGTTGAAAGCACATGTGTGAAGGGCGAACATGTGGAGAAGTAACACAATGGAACCCAAGAGCATTCGTCACTCCTGTCCGTCAAAGGCTCCACCCACAGAGAACGTCCAGAGCAGAAGTCATGACGGCCAGGCTCAGCGACAAGATCGGTGTACATGACACCTGCCCACTGGTATTCGGTGGGTCGTTGGTTTCACTGTTTTTGTTTGTTTTTAGAGATAGAGTCTCACTATGAAACCCTGGCTGTCCTGGAACTCACTATGTAGACGAGGCTGGCCTTGAACTCACAGAGGACCATCTGTTTCTGCCTCCTGGGTGCTGGGATTAAAGGCGTGTGCCGCCACACTCAGCACTGTTGATTTTATTTAACCTTTTCTCTACAGCACTCATCCCAAACCATCCAAACATACTTCCAGTTAGTAACAGACACTCCTCTCGTCAGTATCAAACATGGCGGCATGGAGCCCATGTGAAACTAGAGGGCAATAGTTCTGGATGAGCAGATGTTTCTTAGCAAGACTGTTTTTATACAGGAGCCTTCTGGATGCACATGTGTGGCTCCAGGACATAGGACCCTTGCCCTTAAGAGCCCTACTGAACACCTACATGACAGCCCCTGGTCAGAGGTGTTAGTTCCTGGAATCACTGTATGTGTTAGAACATATTCTTACCATGCACCTACTAACAAACCAATTGCATGTTATTCTCCAAAGACCCTTTCCTTGTGTTTAACACCATGATGTTCTTTCAAGCCATCTCTTTTCATGGAAGTCACTGCTTACCTTCATCACAGTTCCCGACAGCATTATATGGACACATAAGGGACTCTGTGGGTCAAATCCATGTTTCCTACAGAAGACAGTCTGTGCCAAAGACAGTGTCAGCGTAGCCTGTGGATTTTCCTGCAGAGAGAACAAGAAAATCCTTCAGTGTGAAATACGGTTTCTGGAAAGGTATAATAGGAGCTGCCAACATACTATCCCTCAATGTATCACACTTCCATGAAACAGTGAATTGCAGTCCACCTTGAACTAGGGGGAAACCATCCATGGGTTTCTACAAAGTGTGTGTGGAGATATAACATGGTTTAAATTAACAAACTATAGGGAATGTTTAGCATAGCTGTTCTTATCTGTTCCATAATTATCAGAATTATAAATACAGTATCCACCAAACCAGAGCTGGTGACAGCCCTCAATGAAATATCTGCAGGGTCAAACTCTAATTTAACAGAACAGTGCATAAAAACACCACAGTTGCTCAAACAGCCTAATTACATAATTTAAACAAGAAAGTAGCTGAATCACGCTGCATGGTTATCTCGAGGCCGCAGAAGTTGTCATGTGATCTCCACAAGGGAGAGTTGCTTATTACTCTCCCAGCTTCTGTAACAAGAGAAGTCTTAACTCAGATCCAAAGCACACAGGCTGAAGGATTCCTAAGTCACTTCTCTCCAGAACCCAGCATCGTTCCAGATTACTGCAATTTCACAACTGCATTCACCCCAAATGTTTTTGTGGTGCAATTCACTATTTCACAATGGCCTATCAAAACCACTGAGTCTCAGAGACCCTCAGGAGAGAGGAGAAAGGAAAGGGCTCAGAAGCTAAAAGCATACCTTGCTCTTCCACGGGGCCCAAGTTCAGTTCCCAGCACCCACACCAAGGGACTCACAACCACTTGTGAGGAACTTCAGCTCCAAGGGATCCCATGTCTGACCTATGAGGGCACCCACACGTGCACATAATTAAAAAGAAAGTCAATCTTGCTGGACATGGTGGTGCACACCTTTAATTCCATCTAAAATATTTGCTGTCTTCAAGCTGTTAGACGAGGAGAGGAACTTCCTCTCCCCTCCCCCCAGCCTCTCCCCGCCAAAAAGCAAGAGAGCTCAGGGAAGGTTTCTCCCTGTGAATTTCAGATCTGGTTGAAAAGTCAGACATCAAAATCAGGATGGGAGTAGGGAAGGTGGATTAAGCCAAGGAAGGGAAAGCCAGGGGATGAGGGGCCAGGGAGAAGGACAGTGTGGCTCAAACCCAAGCTCGGGTGTCTAGAATGGATTTTGCACGCCATTCTCAAGCAGTGCTTTCCAAATCCCCTAGAGGTTTGTTAAAATGATGGTTCCTGGCACCAATCTGTACCCAAGGTTTTCTTTATTTTACTCTGTGTGTGTGTGTGTGTGTGTGTGTGTGTGTGTGTGTGTGTGTGTGTTTCCATGTATGTAGGCAGATGTATTATGTGTGGGAGTCAGATGTTGACTTTGGGTATCTTCTTTGGTCAATCTCTGCTTTATTTACTAAGGCAGGGAGGGTTTTTTGCCCAACCCGGAACTCATTACCTGGTCCCAAGGACTCCCTGTCTCCACTAGCCAAGCAGTGGGATGACAGGCAGTCCAGATGGTTTTCTATGTGGGTGCTCGGGATCTGAACCCTTGACATTTGCATGTCAAGTTCTTTTCCTGATGGGCCACTACCCCAGCTCCCACACCCAGGATGAGAAACACTTGGGAGGATTCTTAAGCAGTAGCAGGAAGTGTTCACTAAGCCCCCTGTGAGGAGGGCGGTGAGTTTTTTGTTACTGTAAGTCTGGTGGGCAGACAGATAACTTAAAAGTTGTTCGAGCACTCTCTAGCAGGAAGTGATGAGGACTTGGCCTCAGCCCTGGGGTGAATGAAGAGGAAGGAACAGAGATGGAAACAAAGGAAGCAGAAGAGAAACAGAGGGATTTGGAGAGGCAGTGAGAATTCTAACTTGTTATTGAGAAAATAACAATTCCACAAACCAGGACACTGATAGTCAAGGAGTTTCCAGGAAGAAGAGGGAAATGGGACTCTTATCTGACGGATATTAAGTGAAGACAATACAAGACCAGAGAAATACAAGACTGGTGAGGTCCGACAGGAACACAAATGTGGAAGTCAATCCTCAGCAGAAGGAAAACCATGACTGTGCATACAATATACAGTGTCTGAAGAACAAAGCGGTAAGACATTGTCTTGTTTTTAATGGGTCAAAGGGGAAAAGAATAGCCTGGTCATATCACAAGAGAGAAGTGGCCAAGAAGGAAGGAAAGACAAAGGATTTTGTTTTGTTTGAGATAGGACCTTATATAGTCCAGTCAGGCTCACCAGTCAACAGAGAGTAACTTCGAACTGCTAACCCTTCTGCCTGCCAGCTCCCAAATACTGAGACTATAGGCCTGCACCACCGAGCCTGCTTTATGTAACACTGAGACACAGCTCAGAGCTTCCTGCATCCTAGGCAAGCACTCCCTACCAATTTTATTTTTGACTCGCTGGCTCTACCGCCCAACTTGGGACTATATTATCAGCCAGCAGCAACAAATTCTTCCTATAAACATGTATCACACAAAAACACTACATGCTGAAAAACTAGGCAAAAGGAACATCCCAATGGGAAGTAGACTCAAACCTCACAACTTGTCTCTCAGGGCTGTCTGGCACTTTCCATGGGAGAAGTGGTCTCAACCCGAGTCTTGCTCTTCTAATCTCCGGAAGGCACAAAGAGACTTGGTGGTTGGAATCAAGAGGAAAAGCAGAGCAGAAACAACTTCGGCTGGTTAATCAACTGTGTCAGCATCCAGCAGACCAATCTTGACACTTTCACACCTTTTCAGTACCATCCCAGGGACCTGAAACCCTAGGTAGGTTCCACGCATCTGCCTCTTTTCTACTTATGCACCATCTCAGTGGAGTCCCTACCCAATGGTCATCAGCCCAGCTGGTCACAGGTGAGCCCCCATGCCTCTAAATCTCAGTGTCCTCCTTTCTGCAGTGAGGATGGCGCCACAATTCCTGATACACCTCACAAATATAAATAAGATCACGTGTAACGGAGATGCTCAATCTGTCCCCTTCCTGTTCGCACCATCGGTGAGGGTTTGAGGGAGTAGAGGGCATTGTTTTAGAATGAAGAGACTTCATAGAATGAAGTAGTGAGCACACTTGGAAAACCCTTCTCAAGCGACCTGCCGGTCAGTTGAGTGCCACTGCTGGACCAGAGGGAGCATGGGAACAGCTGATGCCTAAGAGAGTGTAGTGGGCTGGGGAGAAGGAAATGGTGAACTGGGGTGAATAGATCTGGACTGGAGGAGGAAGAGGCTTCTATTCTTTTTGTTTAGCCTCACCCCCACCCCCAGTGCTGCTAGATCTTCTAATTCTTTTTCTCACCAAGAGTTGGGCACTTGGGCTGGAGAGATACTCAGAGGTTAAGAGCTCTTCCAGAGGTTCTGAGTTCAATTCCCAGCAACCACGTGGTGGCTCACAACCATCTGTAATGAGATCTGGTGCTCTCTTCTGTATACATAATAAAAAATAAATCTTAAAAAAAAAAGTTGGGCACTTAAAAATTTTAGACAAATTAATTTAAATGAATTAGACAAAAATTTAAACAAATTCTATATATTTGTTATTTATCGTGTGTGTGTGTGTGTGTGTGTGTGTGTGTGTGTGTGTGTGTGTGTGTGTGTATCTTGTGTCGGTGTGAGGAGAGTGCAGGTATACCACAGTTGTATGTATTAATGAGTGTATGGTGTGGCCAGAGGTCAGCTTTGGATGTCACTCCTCAGAAACTGGAGCCATCCAACTTTTTTTTTGAGACTTGAGACAAGGTCTCTCTCGATGGGGCCTGAAGCTCACTGACTCAGCAAGGCTGGCTGGACGGAGAGCTGTGTGCATGCCCTCACACCTCACCTTTTACATGGATAATGAAGACCTAACACAGGTCTCATGCATTCATGGCATGTGCTTTTCCCCAGCCCCTGCAATAAAAATTGCAGTTTTAAAAGACAATAACTAACTAAGGCTGGACAGATGGCTCAGCGCTTAAGAACACTGGCTGTTCTTCCAGAGGTTCTGAGCTCAATCCCCAGCAACCACATGGTGGCTCACAGCCATCTATAATGGGATCTGATGTGCCCTCTTCTAGCACACAGGTATACATGCAGAGTACTCACACATGAAATATAAATATGTAAACTTATTTTTAAAAGGCAGTAACTAATGTAAGTTTGTTTAGAACAGAACTCTATGTAGGCTGACGGAAACTGGTCTCTGGGTTCATAGGTCCCAGGCTGTGGCTTTTGCTTTGAAGACAGGTGGATCTAAGGTGAACTAGGGTCGGCCCCCTGGCTTTGCTTATTACTTAACCTCAGGTCATCAACTGTGAAGTGGGAATAGTCAAACCTGTTCCTAAGAGTTATTCCCAGAGACAATAAGTGGAAATGAACGGAACGGAACGGAAAAGCTCTCGGCACATGACACCGCAAGTGCTGGATTAAAACCTCTCTCTCTCATCTCACTTTTACCAGTACACTGTGCCTCCCAGCTTTGCCACAAAGACCGTCCACCAAGTCAGGCTCTATTCTAGACACCCGTGTGGCTCTTCCCTCCCAGGAGGTATCACACCAGAGTTGTTAAGCTTAACCCTGATCCAGAGAGTAGGCAAAGGGCACAGAGGAACCAGCCCTTTAAAGAGTCCTGCTGTCTACTGAGGCCACTCTGCTTATGCAGTCCAAAGAACACTGTCAATCATGTGTAGTAGCTCCCCACTGTTGATAGGAAAGTTCTGGATAGGTAGAAGAGATTAACTCTGAACTCACATAAACCAAATGCTAAACTATCCAACCATCTATATGCTTTGCAAAGCCTTTAAATGACAAGCGCCCAGTTCATGCAGAGTCAGTCCCTTAAGCTGACTAGTGACGATTTGAAGGGTGTGAAGTCCTTCAGGTACAGGCAAAGAATTTACTCCAAGCGAATAGAACAGTAGCAGGGGCGAGCAGGAACTTCCTGGTAGTTGCCCAACATCTGGGATGCTATAGTCTCCGCCTAGCCAGAGCCGGCCAGAAGGGACAGTCATCTGAACTGGGTTTTATCTCTAAGACCCACGCTCCCCGTGACGAACTGGACTTCAGAGGCTCGCTCCCTGGTCTACCTGTGGCTGCCAGCCCCGCAGTGCCCAGCCTGGGGAGCCGCGCCGCGCTCTTGCTCACCTGCAAGTCGCTCACTAGTTGCTGCATCGGACTCAGGTACATGTAGGGCACGCCGGTGCCTGCGCCCGGGGGACCGTCACTGAAGGAGATGACATCCGCGAAGGACCTGCCGCTCACCTCCTTCAGCGTGGAGATAGTGGCCAGCGAGCCCCAGTCCGAGACGTGCGTCACGAAGCGGGCCACGCGCGCCGCGTCAGCGCGAGGTGGCAGCGGAGGCAGTCTCCGGTCCACGTCCCAGTCCCCGTGGTCCAGGCCCCCGCGGCCCCGGGCCGGCGACACCAGTAGTGCCACCAGCGCGGGCGCCAGAAGGGCGGCGAGCAGGGAGCGCACAGGCCCAAGAGCACTGCCAGCCATGGCGGCGTCCGCAGACTCCCTGCTCCCCGACCTAACCCGGCCTGGTAACTGGAGCCCGCCAGGGCCCCGCCCCTCAGAGGGGGCCAATCAGAGAGGAGCAGGCCGGAGGGGGCGTGGCCCCTGTGCAGCCCGATCTACAGTTGCAAACTATCAGCTCCGGACTGTGCTCAGCTCTTTAGAGACAGCGGATTTGCACTCAAGATATGCTCATTATTATTATTATTATTATTATTTTTAATTTTAGCAGACGAATAAGCGAGGTTTAGAAGAAATTAGGGAACTTGCCTAAATCACGCTGCTAGGCTGCTAGGCAAAGGTTGACTTCTTCATGGGCGCAGGCACCACCTTTTCCAAGGTCTTTGCGTATGCGTGCCTGGCATATGAGAGAACGCAAGTTTTCTATGTATGCTCTTACTCTTTTCTGTTTACCAACTGGTTTTTTATTGTTGTTTTTTGTTTTTGTTTTTGTTTCCAAGACAGGGTTTCTCTGTGTAGCCCTGGCTGTCCTGGAACTCGCTCTGTAGACTGGACTGGCCTCAACTCCCCGAGATCAGCTTGTCTATGCCGACTCTGCCCGAGTGCTGGCATTAAAGGCGTGCGCCCCACCCCCGACGCCCCCTCAGCTTGTTTACTCACTGTTAGCAAGCAAACTTCCTTGTAGTAAAAGGCAGAAGTACCGAACTGGAGGGACTTACAAACTACTGACCCAGGAGTGCCCTTAGATAAAGCCACTGAGACTATTGATTATCGGTATCCCACTCAAGACTTTGACCCTGCCAGTTTGAGACCTGTTAAGTCATCTAGATGGGTTAAATTCGTGGTTTCGTGCATTCACTGCCCTGGCAGGTGCTCCAAGCCGTTCTGATCTCCATTCCACTACCCTGGGGAGTTAGAAAACGTGTGCATACAATTCTGGCCCATAGTTTTCATCATTTTAAACTTTGGTCACGGTTAAAAGACAGAATCTTTAAGCCCCATCCCATAACCTGAAGCAGGCCACGCCTCTCCACAGCTTTCTCTAGGACAAGGTTAGGAAGCAGTCTGTGGAAAAGACAGCCCTTGACAGCCCTTCCTTTTCACGGAGCCCACACTGAACTAAATCACAGGATGCGAAACTTCCGTCACCTCTAGAAGGTTATAAAAATCCTACTTTCCCTTTATTCCAGGGATTGGTGTGACACTCCTAAGGAACACCGCAGGAGAAATGTTTTGAGGTCTGCCTCCCTGCCCCGTCCCTCTGTCCACCTCTCTGCTTAGCTCTCTCTCATTCACATTCTTAATGAAACTCTTCTCTGGGATTTAAAGGGAAGCCTTTCCTCCCACCCAGGCTCTATAGAGTTTGGAGCTCCATAAATGATGTCGCTGCTGCCCCTCCCACCTCCAGGCCCTGGATTCCTACTAAACTCCATCGAAAGGAATTGTGTCTGCTTCCTTTGCGGACAGACTGGTGCTGTTCATCTTTTATGACAGTCACATCTTTTCAAATTGTCATCTTTTGGACCTGGCCTTGGGGGTGTGAAGGGCTCTAATAGGCCGGAGCATGGCAAACATGCCCTTCCCTCCTCCCTCCTAAACCATAGATTACATTCCGAAAGCTGGCCACCAAGGGCCATTCCCTTACAGACTGTCCTCCTCCTGCGGCTGACCACCAAGGTCCAGCTATCAAAATATTGAAGTCCAGCAATCAAAAGCTCCCTTTGGCTGCCCTAATTAACATGCCCAATCAAAACAAACCAATTCATGCTAACATGGGGTTTCCCCTTCCCCTTTATAAACTGCTACTTGCCCATGGACTTTGTCTCCTCTCTATGCAGAGGCAGACCCTTGTATTCCCCCCCACCACCAAATACCCCTTCCCCTCACTGCCTTGATCCTCCCTTCCCCTCCTCCCTCATCCTTTCTCTCCTGTCTTTGTTTCTTACTCCCTGCCCTTTGTCCCTCTGGGGCAAATAAATCTCCTTTGTGCTGAGAACTTGGTCTTGCTGTGTCCTGTGCCAGCTCTGGCCCTTGCAGAGTTGTAAGGATAATAATCCGGTGATACCTAACCTTCCCAGACCTCATTACTTAACCTGTTTCCTTCAAAGCTGTGAACTAGTCATGTGAGCAAGTGTGGGCAGCAGGTATGTGAGCCAAAGTCCCGCCTCCACCTTCCTCTGAAGCCTCACCCCCCTACAGTGCGCCAAGTTCTGAGGTTATTCAGGAAAATGTGACCCTGCACTCTGAACAAAAGTCTGCAGTTCCCTCTGGTAACCAATCTGTGTCACACTGATTTCCATATTTAGCTAAGAACAGTGTCAACAAGGTTCTGTCCAAATTGATTTGCTTTTCAACCAGAGTTTAGAAGAACTTCATGTTTAGAAGACTTTCAAGGAAGGAAAGTCAGTCACTCACATAAAACAAAAACAACAAAAAAAAAAAAAACACCATAAATAGTTTGAGTGCTTGTCTATTAGAAATGGCTCATTCTCGATGTGTTAAGAGGTTCACACAGCCAAATTGGAGTTCCAACCTCAAGTCTAACACTAGCAGGTCAAGTGTCCGTGGCTCTTGACAATAGTAAAAGTAATTGAAAATCAAACTCATCATGAATCTGAAGCCTTACTGGTAGTACTTATCTACCAATAAGTGTTGCATCAAGACTTCCCTGTAGTTTTGACTTGAATTGCACAGCATGCTCACTTTATGCCCAGTCCATGAGCCATCATAGCACGAAACACCCCCAAACACGGCCTGAAACACCCCAAACACGGCCTGAAACACCCCCAAACACGGCCTGAAACACCCCCAAACATGGCCTGAAACACCCCCAAACATAGCCTGAAACACCCCCAAACACGGCCTGAAACACCCCCAAACACGGCCTGAAACACCCCCAAACATGGCCTGAAACACCCCCAAACACAGCCTGAAACACCCTGGCTCAGGCTGCAGACTGCTGCATGATAAAATTGCAGTGTTTTTACTGGATGTGAAAAGTTGTTTCCTCTCAAAGGAACAGAGTGTTTGACTGCAGAAAGGTAAGTTTTCTCTCCATAGTTCCTTATCATGTTACTATCAAATTAATATAACTTTGGATTGCTTTATGTCATAATGTTTGACTTGAAAAAAACTGCTCTTTGAGTTACGTGCATATCATTTAAAAATTGTTCAGTTATTGAGGACTATGGGGGTCCAGGCCCTCAATAATCCCCTCCCAAGGTCCGGGAAGAATCTACAACCAGCTGGTAATTAATCTTTAATGAAAAGAAATGAATCACTGGGCGGTGGTGGCGCACGCCTTTAATCCCAGCACCCAGGAGGCAAAGACAGGCGGATCTCTGTAAGTTAGAGGGCAGCCTGGGCTACAGAGTGAGTTCCAGGACAGGCACCAAAACTACACAGAGAAACCCTGTCTCAAAAAAAAAAAAGAAAAAAAAGAAAAGAAAGAAAGAAAGAAAAAGAAATGAATCTATGTACACGAAACTCCTTAGTCCATACACTTTATTATTCTGCGTCAGTTCTCTCTCTACACAGCTTCTATTCTGCTCTCATGTCTAGCTCCTTTCTTGCTTGATTTCCCCTTTCATTAATCTGTTGTTTCCTCTAGGTTCTATCTTAATTCCTTCATCTAGTTCTGCCCCGTCTAGGTTCTCATCCATCTAGTTCTTTCCCATATCAGCTCCTCTCCCATCTCCTTCTCTCTCATCTTGTTCTTCCCCATCTGGCTCTTCCTCATCTTCCATCTCGTTCCTCTAGTTCTCTCTTCTAGCCTTTCAATCTAGTTCTTCCCTGTCTCAGTTTGTTCCTCTCAAGTTCTTACCCATCTAGTTCTTCCATTCTCTTTTCTCTTCTCTGCCTCCTTATTCTCTCAGTTCTCTCTGAGTCTCTCAGGAATCCAGTTATAAACCCAAGCAATCGCAATCCTCTGGCCAAGCAAGGTCACCAGGCTTGAATTCTACAGGGTCATAAAGGCAGGTAAGAATTTCCCTCGAGCAGTGACCGCAAGGCTTTCTTTTACAATCCACAATGGGAGTGGTAAAAGAGGAGGTCACCTGAGTGCTAATGACCGGTTAGTATATGAAAAAGGATCTATGTGCTCAGTCTACATTCTGAGAAGTGGTTAGGTAAGGAGTTAGAGGTCTATAAAGGTAGTAAGGCTGTAAGACAGGAGGGTCTGAACTAAATTGTGTAAATCTATTACTTAAGGTCCACATAGGTGGTGTCTCCTTGTGGAATTTACCTTAAATCAGGAGACTTATTATGTAGTGGTCTGGACTGTTATTTCTGTTAGTCTTTGTAAGTGGCTAAGGGAGATATCTGATTCAGTGCTGAAAGGGGAGAAACGGATGGGCTGGGGGGAAGGAAGCCTGTCCTGAGGCTGTTCTCCAAATACCTGGAATGTGTATGTCCAGAGAGTGGTCAGTCCACACTGTTAGCCCTTCTTAGGGAAAAATCAATTGGGAAAACTGTGAAGGCACACATGATTTTCATTACAGAATACAGCTGATATATAACAAGCCAAATAACACCCAAAGATCCTGGAATTTGGCTTCCTCTGAAGGAATTCCTTGATCCTTTCAGGTAGTGACTTTGCCATAACCAGCTGAGTTCTTATAATATTTTCCTGCGGCCTGGCCTGTAGCATTCAGTGAACTTGGACTTGGGATTAGGATGAAATTCCTAACAGTTTCTGAAATGACTGAAACATACTTCTGCCACTGTGTAGGACAATGTATGTGGAAAGGTATTCAACTATAAAGTCAAAATGTTGATCAGCTCTGAAAAATGCCCAACATGCTGTACCTGCAGTAGCAAATATTCACCCAAAATATATTTTCTTGATACAGGACTAGCCTCAAACTCACTATGTATCAGAGGATGGCCTTGAACTTCTGATCCTCTCACCTCTGTTTCCCTGGTACTGTGCTGGGTCCTTGAATGGCAAGGTGTGATCACACACACTGATACTTTATCATTTATTGGCAGTAAAATTTTTATTTGTATATCTATTGAGTATAAATACTTTGTATAGACCTGAGGTCATGTAAAAATTTCTCAGGTGAAAAGGGACTGTGAGTAGAAGAAGTTTAAGAAGCCCTGCCTTGGGCCAGGCATGGTGGCAAATGTCTATAATCCTACCACTTGGGAAGCAGAGGCAAGTGGTTCTCTGTGAGTTCACAGCCAGCCAGGGCTACATAGCAAGATACTGTCCAAACATAATAAATAAATGAAAGCCCCCCATTACATCACTCTTTCTGAGAGGATTTCCCCTAGTTACCCTTCACGAGACAAGACTTTATTTCTTAACTATCGCCACACCCTGTACTAACTGCATTTATTTAGTTAGTGACTTCTTCATTGTCTGTTGATAGAATGAGAGCTTCTGGAAGGCAGGAATGCTGTCTATCTTGTCCACCTCCACATCCCCCAAGCAGAGTAGGCACTCCATAAATATTTGTCAAATGACTGTCTGAGTTCATGAATGACAGCTGGTGAAATTCTTTGCACATGGATGTATAAAATCAGCAATGAGTTGTGAGTGTAACAGCTTCATAACAGGTGAGTGCTTTAGCTCTTAATTAGCAAGTCCTCCTTGTTGGGATGTTAGGGAAACTCCCAGCCAACAGTCGTTAAACAATCATTTCAGATTATTCTCCTTCTCCTTCTTCTCCTTCTCCTCCTTCTCCTCCTCCTCCTCCTCCTCCTCCTCCTCCTCCTCCTCCTCCTCCTCCTTCTCCTTCTTCTCCTCCTCCTCCTCCTCCTCCTCCTTCTCCTTCTCCTCCTCCTCCTCCTCCTCCTCCTCCTTCTTCTCCTTCTCCTCCTCCTCCTCCTCCTCCTCCTCCTCCTCCTTCTTCTTCTTCTTCTTCTTTCTTCTCAGTGTTACTATTTGAGCAATGTGGATCTCCATCCCCCAATGGCCCACCATGAAACAGTTATCTTCCCTTCATGACTGGGCTTCATCCTGATGAAAAACCCGCCCTGCAAACTCTCTCTTTCTTAGGGTATTTGCACTGTGTATTTGTCTGTGTTAGCACCAAGTGTGGTTCCTTCCAGATCAAGAGCAGTGTCTCCGTCACCTTTGTGTCCCAGCACACCGTGCTAGCATCTAGCGCTCATTGTGTGTTGTTGACAAAATCATCTGCATCCAAGTAGTATTATCAAGGTATGAGGGTTCTCAGCCTTCAAACGCTCAGGACTTAGTTCTGGAAGAGCAGACATGCTCTGTTTTGTGATGTACATGCTTCAAATCACAGTGGTGGAAATAGAGATCTGCCATTTAAGCATGACCTTAGGTTGGATGACACTGAGCCCCAGTTTCATGGTTATCAAAAAGGAACCAAGTAAAGCAGATGATCCAGAGGGTGGGTGACCTGCACCTCAGAACAGAACCTGGAGACCACATATGACAGGGAGCACAGAGTAGTACATGCATGCCCTGTACTCAGGGAAGAAAGCACCAATGGATAATCTAAAGCCTAAGTCTGCCCACACATCTGTTCTGGACCCCCCCCACCGAGAGTGCTTTCCTCTACATAAACTCAGTCAGAGTCAGAAACTCTGCTCCCCAACCCACATTCCTCATGCAAGCCCCGCCCCAGGGTTCCAGGCTTGGCCTAGTTTTTCTTACAAGTTAGGCATGGTAGCTCATACCCATAATCCCAGCATTAAGACAGGTGGACTGCTATGAGTGTGGGACCATCCGAGGCTACATAGTGAGTTCCAGCCTGGAGCACACAATGGATCCCAGTCCTCCTCTAAAAAGAGGTATGGTCTTCACTGGAAGAGACAAAACTAAAACTGTTTTGTCTTTTTTTTTTTTTTTTTTTTGTAATGTGTATAGGTATTTTGCCTGCATGTATGTCTGTACACCACATGTGTGCCTGGTGCCTTTGGAGGCTGGAAGAGGACATCAGATCCCATATGACTGGAGTTATAGAAGGTATAAGCCTCCATGTGGGTGTTGGGAATGGAACCTCAGTCTTCTGGAACTCATTTCATAGTAACTAGGACGAGGGCAGCTGGGAGGATTAAAGGGGAAAAAATGTATCAAAACTCTTCATTTGCCTGCCTGGTGCTGAATTACGCTATGTATGCATTTGTGCATTAAATTTGTGTAAGGGCCAAGGCTATAGGTCAGTGGTAGAACATTTCCCTAGCAGATGTGATGCTCTGGGTTCCATTCCTGTGACTACAAGAAGAAAGAGAAAGAAAGAAAGAAAGAAAGAAAGAAAGAAAGAAAGAAAGAAAACAAGAAACCACCAAGGAAAATGAGAACGCACAGAGTGCCAACCACACAGGAACTAAGAAATCAAATATTAGCTGACACTGTCTCTATCCTTGGGGGGAAATTCTAATTAATTCACAAATAAGCACACAGACAATGTGCAATGCGATCGTTTAGTGCAATGTGAAAAAAAAATGTAGAGAACAAGGAAGTTCCCTTGAGGGAAGGCTTCACCTAAGAGTTAATTTATTACCTCTACTCTGTACTGCCCATGCTGCTCCCTCCGAGTCCTGGCATCTCCTTGAGACTCTGCCCTTCTTCCCAGTGTTCTCTCTGCCTTGAAAATCCTGCCTAGTTATTGGCCATTCAGCTTCTTATTAACCAATTGGAGTGACATATATTCAGTGTACAGAAAGATTATTCCACAACACTTGCCAAATGATCACATGTACAGGACTTAAATCAGCTATGCTAACTCAGTGTTATAAGAAACAAATGATGAGTGTGATTACAAGTTCAGAAGTCAAAAGGACACTATAAATGGCATCAATTAAGGTGTAGGAACTATTGTAGGAACAAACTGTTGCTATTTGGATTCTAAAGACACAGGTACAGAGTTTGGACGCAGAGTACTCAGAGAAAAGAGTGGAAGCAAGATAGGGGAGAAAGAAGCTAACCCATCCTGTGGAGGCCAACAGCCCTTCCCCAAGAAGACTTCTAAGATGTGTACGACCCATGAGAAGGCATTAAACAAGATGACTGTTCTCAAGTCACAAATTAACCTCTCCTCAAAGACTGCTAAAGTTAAGAAGCTAAGAGTCTATGAGACTGTGGAACTATAAGAGCTTACATAGTCTGCTAGGAGACCATGAGCAGGTTAACTGCAGGATCTACTGAACATGGGAACCAGAAATTCTCAGTCTACACTCAGCTGAAATCCTTACGAATTGGCCAAGAGATATGTACAAGAAAGCCCAAAACAGCATTATATGTGTAACATTTCCCAAACATAAATCAACAGTAGAATAGACAATTATACTGTACTATACTCATGTGGTGAAATATTGTCATGAGTGGGCTATGTCAGAAACTGTGCCTTTCCAGCATCTATAATAAGAAATCCATGGAGTCTGTTTAAAGGGCAAGGAATTTATTAGGAGATAAAAACTCACTACAGCATGAGAAATTTATCGTAGGGTCCTGGAAAGCTGAGCTATGGTCCACACTGTTCTTCTGCCTGGTCTGTCTCAGCATCCAAAACCACAAGGGAGAGAGAGAAAGAGAGATGCCTACATGCATTCCAAGTTTTAAGGGTCCACAAGGCCATGTACTTCAAAGTCATAGGCAGGTGGAGCAGTTACCTGCTACATCTCTAGGGGCGATGCTTCAAGGTCATAGAACAGCTACTCACTACAAGTATCCAAGTGTGCTGAGTCATAATAAATTATTGCACGGTATATTGGTTTGGTTGGCAGCAGTTTGCCAAGTTGTCCTGATTTTCTTGGCTAAAGCAAACATAGGTTCTCATATTTCGACCCCAATAATGTTAATTCTCAGGTCACACATTGCATGTTAAAATGTTCTCTATTTCTGTCTGTCAGCCTGTCCGTCCATCTCTGCCTCTGCCTCTCTCTCTCTCTCTCTCTCTCTCTCTCTCTCTCTCTCTCTCTCTGTCTGTGTGTGTGTGTGTGTGTGTGTGTGTGTGTGTGTGTGTGTGTTACAGATGGGCTACAAAGGATTAAAGGGTCACCACAGTAGAGTTTGAAGAGTTCCAAAGAGACCTGAGAGGCAGAATAGGAAGCTGATAGAGAAGCACAAGGAGCCAGGGAGGGGGTGTCCCATAATTAACTGTTGGAGGTCTGCTACAGACTCTGCTGCAGAGTGCAACCCCAGGGCCAGACAAACTACAGAAGCCAAGGTGCAGGACCCTGGAGGCCACTAAGATGAAGAATAGGACTGGGTCTAGGTGGGTGAATGGCTAACAGGTCTGGATGGATGAGCAGATGGATGGCCATTTGAGAAGGTTGCTTCAGCAGTGGGGGCTGAGCTGAATTTGAGACAGTTGAGAGCTCTCTGCCTATGGATCCCTTAACATAGCAGGTGGTCACATGACAGGTTGGTGGCAGGGGTGTGCATGTGGGGGTAGGGGTAGGGTTAGGGTTAGGATTAGGATCACAGGGCCATGTACTTCAAAGTCATAGGCAGGTGTACATGGCACTTGTGATCCAGTGCAGTGTTAAGTGTCCTTCTCTTTAGGGGCTCAGTTGAAGCCCCCTTTCTCTGTCTCATGCGTGTGATAAATTTCCTTATATGATAAAAAATTCAGATTTATTTTATATCTTTGCATATTTTGCCTGAATGTGTGTGTGCACCATGTGTGTGCAGTGCTCACAGAGTCCAGAAGAGGGAGTCAGATTCTCTGTAACTGGAGTTTCAGATGACTGTGACTGTCCATGTGGCTTTGAGGAACTGAACCCAGGTCCTCTAGAAGAGCAATCAGTGCTTTTAGCTACTGAGCTATCTCTCCCGCCCCTTAGATGGTTTTCATATATGATGTGTTCATATGATCCCAATCTACTTTGGTAAATTTACAGGATAGCATTCTTTTAACTTTTTGGTTGTAGGTCTAGCCTTTAATGGCTGAACCACTTCTGCAGCCCAACCCTTTTTATGTTTAAGAATAAGTCATTTATCACTCTGTAGTGTATAGATGGTATTGTCTATGTGCCTGCCCACTCTGGTGCACAGTTATCCTGCTTCTCTGCTGGCATTCAAAATGGAGGCCAGTGCTCCGCCTGCCAGGAGACAGTCCCTTCTGAAAACCATGCTTTCCCACATTGTGAAGCAACCTAGAGCAGGGTACAGTCTGACCTGGACAAATATTACAGCAATGAATGTGGCAATGTGGATGAATCACAGGACACTAAGAACATGTCATCCAACTTGACCTTTATGAAATTCAGAAGTAGACCGGTCATTCGCAGAGGACAAGTATGAAAACAGCAGCCTCTTTGGAGTGGTCCTGG
The DNA here is from genome assembly GCF_903995425.1 of Onychomys torridus. Lineage (NCBI taxonomy): Eukaryota > Metazoa > Chordata > Mammalia > Rodentia > Cricetidae > Onychomys > Onychomys torridus. Next base: position 28,833,945 of record NC_050453.1, read on the forward strand.
CAGGGAGAAGCTCCTCCGTTCATAATGCTAATTTTTTTGAAGTGGAGAATGCTCGCCCAGATGTGCCCTGGTGAACAACCCCAGAGCCTACCGTGATCTGCACTCTTCCCTGTGTGTACGCTTGTGTTTCTCCTTAAGAAATTGCCCTCAAATGTAATGAACTCAGCCATCCCATGTTATGTCACCCTTCTGTGGTCAGGAATCCAGATGTGGGTTACTTCGGAGTTCCAGCTCAGCATCTTTCATCGCCCCCAAAAGGCTTCTCTGGTTCTGCTGGAATCTCCTTGCAACTCTTTATAATCTCAGAACGACATCCCATCGCTCGTGGAGAGAGAGTTAACACAGGGCATGACCCCAAGGGGAAAACACTACTCTGGAGTCCGGAGAAGAAGCTACATGACACAAGAAGCCTGCAACTTCTTTGTATTCTTTAGGCCAGCTGCCTGCCATCCTTGGCCTTAAGTCTCGAAGCAGAGCATGATGGGAAGGGGAAGAAGAGGATCAAAATCCCTCAGTCACAGAAACAGAAAGTGCACAGTGGCAAGCATGCTTGGCAATAGCAGAATCTGAGTTCCTCTCTAAACCTGGTGTGGAACTTGGGGCTCACGACATGTGCCGTGGTAAGTTTAATTATGTGCTAAAAGCAAACAAACAAAATGTTTTTATCATATGTCGGCCATTCATCTTCAGTTAGTCAATAAGAACCAAACTAAGCTGGGTGGTGGTATCACACACCTTTGGTCTCAGCATTCGGGAGGCAGAAGCAGGTGGATCTCTGTGAGTTCCAGGCCAGCCTGGTCTACAGAGTGAGTTCCAGGACAGGCAGGGCTACACAGAGAAACCCTGTCTCCAACCCCCCACCCCACCCCAAATAGTGGAAAACAGTAAAAGGAGATTTATTCCAAGCAACCCAGGAACTCCCCCAAGTCCATCTTCAGGGTCCTGAAGTGAGATGAAATTTAAATGGAGGACTAAGGATGTGCCCATCTAAGCAGCCCTGGCCGAGGTGTGGCCCTGCCCACCATAGTCCTATCCTTATCTGGGCTTTATCTCACCCTGTAGGGTAGTCTAACAAGTTGTTAGAACCTTATGAAGCATGAGATTCTTGGGGAAATTCCCATTTCTTCGGGGGTCCACTGTTTCAATAATCTGACACTCAGATTGAGAGACACGCTTGTCTCTTTAGAAGATCTTCATTTCTTCCAGGCCTGTTATAAAAACTGGTGCTAAGCATTCCTCAGTTGGGAATGCTCTTTCTATCCCAGAGTTCCTCACCGATGTGAGCACTGGTGGCTTTCTAGAAGAGAAGAAATGAAAAATAAAGGAGCCGTTGGCCTGTTGAGGCATTCTGCAGCATGTTTACACCTTGTGTCATGCCTTCATTAATAAAACTAATGTTTGCTAAATATTTGTACATCTGCACGTTAGAAAAAGCCACACCTCTAAACCAGGTGTGTTAGTTTTGATAATCACAAGTTTTCACACCCGCAGGTCGTTGAATTTTGAAGACTGTGATTCAGGAACCCTTGCTGGGTTCTAGAACACTGTGTATAACTAACCTTTGCCTTATAAATTCGATTAGGAAGTTGTCAAGGCAGGTTTAAGTTCTTGAGCCAGGATTGTCTCGAGCTTTTCAAGCTTGCTCCGTTATCCTGCGTATTTATAATTGTGTTCTTTGACACCTCACCCCCACACCCCCGACTCCACCCCACCCCCCACCCATACACATATTCGCTTTTCCCGTCCCCAGCCATTAGTTTCCTTTAGATAAGTCTGCGCTTTCTGCTCCACTTCTGGGTAAGTAAAATGTCTCTCAAATACACTCTTGCCCAGCTTTGCAGTGTGCCCAGTTTTCTTTCCTAATTGGCCCCGCACGTACCAGGTTGCTAAGCTTCGCTACCCTGAGCTGTCCAGCCAAGGATGCGCGCGCAGCAGGGTTAGTCCAACCTCTATAAGGTTCGACGCTCTACTACTGCGCTTCTGGGTCTGCTGGCTGTGGCCTCAGCCCTCGGTCTTCCCCGGCCTCTCAGGGGCGTGGGGAGAGAAAGAGAAGGGTCTGGAGTGGGTGGGAGGAAGCTGTGTGAAAGCTCTGGCCAGCCCCACCTGCACTGGCTGCCTTGGCACAGGACCAGTCGCCGGGAGAGAAAACATTAGTAGGGGTAGAGCGCGCTGTGGCTACCCATTACTGGGACTATCTTTCCCCTCTGCTCCTCCTATACAAATAGCTAAACTAAGTAGCCACATCGCTGCCAGAGCGGGATCAGAGCACTGCCTTTCCTAATTCGAAAGACTGTGGGAGCCCATTTTCAGGTTCCTCATGGTTTTACTCTGCAGAACTGCATAGTGAGGATGATTAGGACCACGGGCCTGAATGCAGGTGTCTGAGATGGTCTGCTCTTAGCTGTGCTGGGGGAGGAGGTCTTTTGCTCCACCCCTTGGCATCTCTATAAATACCCTGGGGCAGAGGCAGTCAGGGCTCTTTGGACTAGGTTCCAGGCCCTCTGGAGGTTATCCTGTATTTTCTATCTGTTTATCTCCACAATCTAAATCCTTCTATCTAATATTTCCTGCTGCTCACACTCAAGAAAACTCTGGGGAGCTGTGGGGTTGGTGGGTAAACACCCCGCAAAAGACACCAATTTAGACCATCATCCCTTCATGGGCTCCTATTTATCCTCTCGTCAAAACTGCGGTAATGCTGTGGCAGATAATGGAAAAGACATCACAAAAGCAGTGGCAGCCCTTCCAAAGGACTGTATGATAACCCTCAAGGGCGTCACTGGGATGGACAGCTTGCCTGAGCATTCATGGTTCGTTACAAGATGGCAGTACATTGTCAACCAGCTTGAAGGTAGAATAAAAAGTCCACTGGAGTCTTAGCTATGACATGTCAGTGGGCACTCGTTTATTTGTAATTGACTCTGCTTTGGTGGGGGGCCTTCTACTGGAAGAATTAACTTTTCTTGCAAGGGCAAAATATACAGATTGTGATGAGTGGCTTTAACGTCCTTGACACAAATTAAAGTCACCTGAATAGGAAAGCTCAACAGAAGAATGGTCCTGCCTGCCTTAACTGATGTGGGAAAACCCATTAAGTGTGGACCACACCTTTGGTAACTATTTGCCTTGTGCTGCCTTTGGTGGCTGAGTTGATTGATCTCATTGCCTGTTCCTGATTGCTTCGCTGATGTCTCAACCCATGTTTCCAGGCTTCCATCCTTGACTGAAGACCAGCAGCTCTCCAGGAACCGTCCAGGTTTTCGGTACCAGAAAGGGACTGCTGAGAAATCCAGCTTCCTGGGCTGCTCTCCAAGTTCAGCCAGCCACTGTGGGACTGCTCTGAGACACCAGCCTCAAGGACCAAGCAACTACCTGTTCTCCACTGCTTAGATATGAGGTAACTATTATTACTATTTTAACATGAGCTCATTTGATATTTTATATATTCTGTTCTTTTAGAGAACCCTGACTATACACAAATTAATAAAGAGAATAAAAAGATAAAAATGTTGCAACCAAGCCGGGTAGTGGTGGCGCATGCCTTTAATCCCAGCACTCAGGGAGGCAGAGGCAGGTGGATCTCTGTGAGTTTAAGGCCAGCCTGGGCTACAGAGTGAGTTCCAGGAAAGGCGCAAAGCTACACAGAGAAACCCTGTCTCAAAAAAACAAAACAAAACAAAATGTTGCAACTAAAGAAGTTTTTCAAGACATGCAACTGCCCTTTTTCAAAGTTGTTACCTTCCTGTAGGCTGGGAGCAGTTCACAATGTTCCTTCATAACTAAAGCAACTTGAAACAAATGACGTTCTATTCTGTCTCAACGGACAGACCTCTCTCTGGCTGTTCTTGGGTGTTGAACTCAAAACTGGTACTTCATTTCTCCTCTAAAAGAAGGACTGGCCTTTGGGGGTCTTGCAAGTGGTGATGGAGGAGAGAACACATGTCCAGTCCAATTATACCATTTGCAAGATTCTGGAATGCCTTCTGATTTTTTTTTAATGTATTTTATGTGTGGGGGTGTTTTGCGTGTATGTTTGTATACCATGTGTTCACCTGGTGCCAGAGGATTTGAACCAGGAGTCTATGGAAGAGCACACACTTTTAAACCCTGAACCTGGGCAGGTTGAAGTGCTAAAAACCCACACAACTTTGTTCTTCATTTACAACCTACAGCCTGTAGATTTCAGCCGGGCTCTTGGGGGTGGGGGTGGCTTACGGTGGTGTTTAAAGACAAGGACTCAGTAGCATCGGCCACCATATGGAGTTGGCAGCCAGGGGGACTGTTTCTGGAGCCTGCACAGCAGCTCTGTGGTTGCTGATTAGACAGAGTATGGGCTTTAGCTCCTCCTGACATAGACCATGAACCCCATCCCTCCAGGAAAATGACCAGGGTAAGCTGGTTCCGTCCATGCTGGGGAGCCAGTGCTGGAGTGTGGTGGAGCAGCACAGCAGTAGGATGCTGAGGAAGACATTTGGACCCCTACTGAATGCGGCCTCTTTCCGGACTTCTCTAGAGTGTATAAATCATGTTCACAAAATACACTGCGATACCTTTGTATTCTGCAACTACTGTAGAGCTATGAAAACAGATGGGAGAAGATGATGGAAGTATGAAGGACCCTGTTCTTAATTTCCACAAATGGAAAGAGTAACATAAATTATATTTCATATCTAAGGTTAGAAATCTATACTTTGTGCAAATGCAGGCATTGAAAACTAAGTAACTAGGATTGTACAGCAAGGCAGGAAATGTTACAGTATAACCACTATTATCTCTCTAAAAGAACATTTATGAAAACCAGGCACTCTGTATTCATTAAGGTTTGTGAAACAAAAATAAGAGTTTTGTGTAGCTATGTATTGTCAATTTGTTATTTAAAGTGTGTAATAGCATCTCTCTTACTAGGCTGAAATTTGCAGGCGTTCCTAAGATGAACATTGTGCTTTTCTTTCTTCTTTTTTTCCCCTTCAAGACAGGGTTTCTCTGTGTAGTCCTGGCTGTCCTGGAACTCGCTCTGTAGACCAACTGGCCTCAGTCACAGAGATCCACCTGTCTCTGCCTTCTGAGTGCTGGAATTAAAGGTGTGTATCACCGCCCAGCTGGACATTGTGCTTTTCAACTACAATTTATAAGATGGTGTGTGAATTTGCTTTGTCCCTTTTTTTGTTTGTTTTTAAATAACGAAAAGAACAATTGGCTAAAATAAATGAACGAGTCTTCCTCTGGCTTTATTTTGATGAAGGTTCTTTTAACCGTGAACAAAGAAAGACGCCAAAGCTTTTCATTCTTTAAGAAGTTGTGAAAACTGTAAACCAGACTCGACTTTTTAAAACGAGTCTTGGTGCTGGACAGTTGGCTCAGCACTTACTCCTGCTGCTCCTGCAGAGGACCCAGGTTCAGTTCCCAGTACCCTTGTTGGGCAGCTCACAGCCACCTGTAACTCCAGCTCCTGAGGATCTGACATCTGAGGATCCGACATCATCCTTTGGCCTCCAAGAATATCCACACAACACATCTCTCTCTCTCTCTCTCTCTCTCTCTCTCTCTCTCTCTCTCTCTCTCACACACACACACACACACACACACACACACACATACACACACACACAAACACACAAATCTTACAAGATAAAACAAATCTTTCACAAACCATAGAGATATGCATGCTTGTTAATCCCAGCACTTGAGAGGCTAAGGCAGGAAGGTCAGTAGTCTAAGGCCAGCTAAGGCTCCTTAAATGATTACAAATGTGAACATATTCTCTGCTTAGACAATAACTCTACCACAGTTACTGCATGAGCCCAGGGCTGCCTGCCTCACAAGGGCAATGTGCCCTGCACATTGCTCTCCACACTGGGGCTGAGCACGGGCAGGAAGAAAGGCCTCCCTGACGGTCATGTGCCTTGTCTCTGCAAGGGTTGATGAGGAAACCAGTGGACTTACTCTTCTCTCCTTTGTTTGCTCATTTCTTGGCCATTATCAAAATTTAAGTTTTTCTCTCCTTCAAGAATCATATCGATTTTTTTAAAGCCTGATGACTTATTGAAAGGAAAGATCAGGTACTTAAAGGGACTGTATAGTGCCCCAGCCAGGTCCTCCAGCTCTCAGGGAGGCTGGACCAGTGTTCTTTGTGGCAGGGCTCCTCTAGTCCTGTGTCTACATGAGGTCAAGTTCCCACTGACCTTGACCTTCAATAAGCCTACACACACACACACACACACACACACACACACACACACACACAACAAAACAAAACAAAACAAAAACCCCATGGCAAACATTTTCAAAAGCTGATGCATTACAAAAATTGCAACCAGGTTCTCCTCACAAAGCCATAAACACAAAAGGAAAGTCACTTTAGCCATGAATGATTTCACTGTCCCCTCTTCACAGCACTTAGTCTTGTTCTGCAAACACCCCAAAGCGCCCGTGTTTCCTCAAGCATACACTTAAATCATTCTAAGCTCCATGTGGATGTCGAGAAGGCATGTTTGACAGGAGGCTCGGAGAGGTATATTAAACCCTTTCACCTTGTTGCTCAGACTCCTGCAGGGGCTGTGGGTGATTGGATAAGTTCACCAGGAGGCAGAGGGCAGGATATTCAGGGACAAGACTCATGGGCTGAGCGGGCTCTGTCCGGCCTCAGCTGCCCCCGGCAAAGCAGGTCTGTAATAATGTAATAGCAAGTTCCACGTATTTCCACGCTGCAGGTGCTGTGTCTCACCTACTAAGGGGCAGACATTTCTCAAAGAAATCAGTTGTTGTGACGTAAGTGTTAGTCACACACACACACACACACACACACACACACACACACACACACACATACACATCCTAGCTAGGAGATTGAGGGGAGAGACTAGGAGGAGAGGAGGGAGGGAGGGGAAACTGTGATTGGGCTGGGGAAAGCAATTGTTCAATTAATAAAAAAACAAAACAAACCACTGGCTGTGAGACTCCGAACTTCCCTCTCCCGATGCTGGTGGATCCTCCCAGGGTTGTTGGTCCCTGTTGTCACCTGCTGGCGTCGGGCTTGCTTGGCTCTTACTCTCCCTTTCCTTATGATGAACTCACCAAGCATTTTGTTGTCATTCCTGGCAAGATACACAGTTTACCCAGTGTCACAGGTTTTTGTTCAGTCTTTAGGGTGCAGTCACACTGTGCTCCACCACAGCAGCGTATCTGAAATTGAATGTTTGTATATGAATATATATATGCTAACTTAGCTCCGTGTCTTTCGTTATCCTGGACATCCAGACCCTCCGGCCATTTTTATACATCAAAGTGACTTTCTGAGCATTTTGATAAAGGAAATATATTTCTTTTACTGTAGACATTCTGAGCATAATTGGGGGTGGGGCAGAAAAAAGGTGGTATAACAGCCCTGGCTGTCCTGGAACTCACTCTATAGACCAGGCTGGCCTCAAACTCCCAAAGATCCACCTGCCTCTGCCTCCTGAGTGCTGAGATTAAATCGTACGGAACATCTACCAGACTCTTGGATCTTCTATTGGTAGTCCAGACATTGTTGGACTAGCTGGACCACAGCCTGTAAGCCAGTCTAATAAATCCAATTATATATACATACATACATACATATATATATATGTATGTATGTATGTATATAATGTAATATATATGTACATAATGGGATTTATTAGAATATACATATATTCATTTTATAGGTTCTGTTCCTCTAGAGAACCCTGACTAATACAGTTATCACATAACCTACCCCACCTTGACTTCACTGATCACAATCCTCATAAGCACCCTGTGAGGTAGATCCTATTGTTCCCAGTGAGCTGCCTGGGATCCTATTAACCCTCGGAGGAAATCGTATTCCGACAAGGAGAGGCTCTTTAATATTAGCCTTGGGCAGCTTTTGTCTCCCTTGGCATTTAACAGTCAAGAGACCGCAGAAGGCAGACAGGAGCAGCCGCAAGTGCGCCCTCTGGTGTTAAGGTCTTGTGGAGCCTCGAGTACCCTGAGGAGGAATCTGTCTTTATGTTGCTTGGATACATCGAACCTGTTTTTGTTTTGTTTTGTTTTTTTTGTTTGTTTTTAACCCATAGTGAGTCTGTGTCTTTTGTTAGGAGAGTCGAGTTCATTGATATTCAGAGTTATTCCTAAAAGGTTGTATTAATTCCTGTTATTTTGTGGAATTTGTGTGTTTGCTGGTGAGCTGGTTAGTTATTGTCCGCACAAATCAGAGACGTCTGGGAAGAGGAGACTTCAACTGAGGAATTGCCTCCATCATACTAAATTGTGGGCATATCTCTGGGGCCATTTTCTTGATTGTTAATTGATGGAGAAGGGTCTGGCCTTCCGTGGGTGATGCCACTTCTGGGTAGGTGGTCTGGGCTGTGTAAGAAAGGCAGCTGCACTGGAGCCTGGGAGCAAGTCACAAAGCAGCGTTCCTCCATGGCTTCTGGGTCAAGCTCTTGCCTTGAGTTCCTGCCGTGGCTTCAACTGATGATGGACTGTCACCTGTAAGCCGAATAAAAAAATAAACCTTTTCCTTCTCAAGTTACTATTGTTCATGGTGTTTTATCACACATCAAATCAGTCATCCCATCTCTAGACCAAGTCACGGATTCTTGGGGACTATTCCTGAAACAGATGAACAAGAGAACATTCTTGGTCAAAGTCCCTTGTCCCTCCTTTGCGACTGGGCCTGCTGTGGGGTATAGCTGTCCCACTAAACCTAGGAAGTGTCTGGTTACATAAAATCCCTGGGAACTTGGGGTTGGTTTTCATCCTCAATGAGCCTGGGTTTCTCAGACCAACAGTCCTTAGCAAAAGCACATAGTTTTCTAGTCACATTCCATGACTCATGAATTTAGCATCCTCTGAGGAAATCTGTGCACGTGAGAGTTTGCTCTTTTTCTTCTTTCTTCAGCCTTTGGCCCTTTGACCAGGACACTTTACAGATCAAAGCTGTGCTCACTGAACATTGGATCATAGTCATTTGAGGGGTTTTTATCAAAAGTTTAGAGTGAGGCTACTGTGGAAATACTCCACACCCATACCATAAATTATATAAATAAGATCAGGGGTTTCGTTTCCGACAGGTGGGCAAAAATGACAGTCTGACTAAACCACATGCCAGTGTTGCATCATTCTACTTCACTGTGAGAAGTAAGTGGGCTTGGTCAGCGTGGAAGACAATTCACAATTATCTTGTAAACTTAAACCTGGTTGCCCACATTATTGGAAGAACATTCTCGAGACGTCCTTGCTCAGCTTTTATAATAGAAAAGCAGAATAAGATGAACTAGAACCTGCTGGAATTTCCTCAGCAGGAGGATAATGTAGGAAGTGTTCACCTAGAGCACCGGTTCTCAGCTTTTGGAGGTGGAACAACCCTTTCACGGGGGTCACCTAGAGACCATCAGAAGACAGATACCTACAAGACAATTCGTAACAGTAGCAAAATTACAGTTATGAAGTAGCAACATAAATTTTATGGTTGGGGGTCACCACAACATGGGGGACTGCACTAAAGGGTCACAGCGATAGGAAGGTTGAGACCCACTGACCTAGAGGAACATTGTATAATAATAAAAGTCACCTCCTGCTACCGACATCAGTATGGAAGCCCCAAAAGTTCAGTGGGAGAGTCTTCAGAGTTGGCTCTGGTGAAGAACACTCGCTGCTCTTTCAGAGGACCCAAGTTCAGTTCCCAGCATCCACATGGTGGCCACAACCTCCTGTAACTCCAGTTCTGAGGCTCTCTTCTGGGATGAGGACACCAGGTGCATACATAGTGCACATACATACATGTAAGGAAATGCTCATACACACACAATAAAAATAGATAGTGCATAAAAGGAGAAAGACAAACTCTTGGTGTCATTTACCCAAGAGTGGGTCTGGTTAATTCAGAAGAGTTCTAACCACTTTTTTTCCTGAGTGGGAGTCTAATCTAAAAGAAGCCTAGTCTAAAAGAGAAGCCGGGTGGTGGTGGTGCACACCTTTAATCCCAGCACTCAGGAGGCTGAGGCAGACTGATCTCTGTGAGTTCGAGGCCTGCCTGGTCTATGGAGTGAGTTCCAGGACAGCTAGGACTGTTGCACAGAGAAACCCTGTCTCAAATACCGAAGAGGTGGGAGACTCTGATCTAAGAAGCAGTGTCCCAGACAAAGGCCGTTCTCTCTGTGTGCTGAACAGCACAGCAAATGTGGACACACAAAAAGAGACACCCTGGTCTTCAGCAATCTATGCTGTCCAGACCACACAAGGCCTCACAAACTCCTAACTGACCTAGTGGCTTCAGTTTGCTCTAAAATCACATCAGTTCCTAGAGACAGTGGGTTACAAATAAAACAAAAAACAACCCAAAAAACTGAAGTAGGGAAGGGGACTATTGGGGGTGCCTGTGGGGAGTAAGAGGAGAGGATAAGGATGGATACAATCAAGATACACTGTTTATATGTATGATATTGTCAGAGAATAAATAAAAGACAGGCTGTTTTTAAACAGGAAGAAACCACAGTTCAAAATAAACTTAAGTCAAAGCATTTTGCGGAGAGATGCTTGTTGGTGTGGAGAGATGTTTGCCAGTGTGGAGACAAGTTTGTCCGCGTAGAGAGATGTTTGTCCGTGTGGGCAATGGCAAGCATCTCCCCTGACTTTTCTTCCCGGCTGGAATCACCACCTTCTTCCTGTGGCAACACACCCTATTCCAACTGTTTCTTGAATAATTATTGAAAAATTCAGCTTCCTTCTAGAGCGAGCAGATTCCTCCGGCCCAGTCTAGAATAATGGCGTCAGGTCTGTGAGCGAGGCTGCGTCTTTAACAGACAGAAGCTGTCCCAGCACCTTTGGGTGCTTCCCTTTCTTTAATGAGCTTCAGGAGATTCAGACTACGTTTCTAGAAGAGACTTGGAAGCCGGAGACAGCAGGAGCATCTGCAGCTGCAGCTCTCTGAGATGCTGAGGCAGGAGGATGTCAAGTCTGAGGTAAACCTGGGTTACACTGTGAGGCGAGGTATCCAAACAACAGCCGCATCCAAAGGAGATTTGGGTCTAGGTCTGTGAGATGAAGTCGGCACTGGGGGTCATGTGTCTAGGTAAAATCCTTGCAATTTTCCCAAAAAGACCCTTTTGTAAAGGTGCCTCTGTGTGTTCCAGGCAGAGGAGAACTTTTGGGGGGCAGCTCTCTAGTTCCGTCTTGTTGAGGTGGAGTCTCATGAGTCTCGTGATTTTTTTTTTTGAGTGCTCCAGGCTAGCTAGCCTGTTCTCCCATTGCATCTCTCCACAGAAACATTATACCTAACTTTTAACATGGGATCTGGGGGTGCTGTGATTTTTAACCCTGAGCCATCTTGCCTGTCCCTTATTCTTCCTTAATTCCTTAAAATACAGCAATGTTGCTGTTCAGCAGCAGCAGCAGCAGCAGCAGGGCCTCTTTCAAGAGAATGCAAGTTTGCATTCTGCCGTCATCAAAAGCCCAATCAGGAGAAATAATATTCAGCTCTGATGGATTTCCTGAGACTGTGTGGTCCACTCATTTAAAATTTCTAAGCAGTTCTGAACTTCACCCTCCAAGGTATCAGAGCAGCAGGCAGCAGCCTCTCCGGGATGTAGTGTTTGCCCACTACTTGGACGCTTCACTCAATCTTGCTCTGGAATCACACCACCAGCCTTACTTTGAACAAAGCAGGAAGCCATGTGGTGCAAGCCTGTGATCCTGGCTCTCCAGAGACTGAGGCAGCAGGATGAGGAGTTTGAGTTTGAGACTAGCCTGGGTTACTTCATGAGTTCTATATTTACACAGCAAGGCCCAGCCTCAGAATAAGAACAGGAAGGGGAAGGGAGAAAATGAGAGGGGAGGAGGGGAGGGAGAGAGAAGGAGTTGGGGGTGTCTACACAGTTCTAAGACCGAAGACTGTGTGGTGTCCTCTGGACACAAGAGGGCAGTGTTTCTTTCCATAGCTTGCAGTCACAGCCCAGAAATGCTTATGAAGAGAGAGAGAGAGAGAGAGAGAGAGAGAGAGAGAGAGAGAGAGAGAGAGAGGAAGGGAGAGGGAGGGAGAGGGGAGAGGGAGGGAGAGGGAGGGAGAGGAAGGGAGAGGGAGGGAGAGGGGAGAGGGAGGGAGAGGGAGGGAGAGGGAGGGAGAGAGAGGGAGAGAGAGGGAGAGAGAGGGAGAACTGTGGAACTCACGGATGGGCACTGATGAAATTTGCCGTGTCCCAGGGCCCCATGTTTCTGCAGTGAGGCATGTTTTCTGTGCTCCACATCTGCAGTTGTAGCTTTCCTGTGAACAGGATGTCAAAGCATCAGTTTCAGGTCTAAACTAGAATAAAAGATAAATGACCTGGAGTAAGTTTGCTTGCCCTCTTGTTGACTTAGAACGGAAGTATTGGAGCTACAGAGATGGCTCAGCGGTTAAAAGCACTTACTGCTCTGGCAGAGGATCCAAGTTTTATTCCCAGCACCCACATGGGAGATTCCAGAGCATCTAATAACGTCTGGCTTCTGCAGGCACTACATGCACAAGGTATCCTTAACATAGGTAGTCAAAACACTCATAAACATTAAAAAATTAAAATAAAATAAAACATTTTAAATGGAAGTATCATCCCATGATGCTGCACCTGATCCCTGCCAGGACTCAGAACATAGAGGGTCAGCAGTGTTGACCTATAGCAGAGCTGTATGTGCTGAAACAAGTGAATGAGACGTGTTCCAATGCACAGATTTCACTGGTTTAAAGAAAACCAATGGGGGATGGAGAGATGCCTCAGTGGTTAAGAGCACTGGCTGTTCCTCCAAAGGACCTGGGCTCCATTTCCAGCACCCATAAGGCAGCTCACAACTGTCTATAACTCCAGTTCCAGGGGATCTCACACCCTCACACAGACATACATGCAGGCAAAACCAGTGTGCATAAAATTAAAAATAAATAAATTCTATTAAAAAAAAAAGAAAACCAACATGTATGAGCTTAAGTGCCTTGAAATACCACCTTAGAGCCAAGTAAGCAGCCTCTTTGTAGTAACTACTTCACAGCTATGCTCTGCTTCTTTTAACCAGGGAGAAAGATAGAGAGAGACAGTGCTGTGTGGACAGCTTCAGAGACGCCTAGGGGTTCAGAGTGAGACTGTAGATCGTGTGTGTGTGTGTGTGTGTGTGTGTGTGTGTGTGTGTGTGTGTGTGGTGTGTGTGAACGCTGATGTGCCTGAGGGGGTGCATACATGCAAAATTGTGCACGTGGAGGTCAGAGGAAACCTCATGTGTCAGCCTTCATCTTCCACCATATTTGAGACAGGATCTTCTGTTTCCCGTTACTACTGCACCCCCAAGCTGGCTGGCCTGCTACACCCAGAGATTCTGTCCACCTCCCATCTTGCCATCAGAACCCTGGAATTACAAATGTGTCCTACTACCCTGTCTGGCTTTTACAGGGGGTCTGGGACTCTGAACTCAAGTTCTCACTCTCTCAAGGATAGGATTTTACCCACTGAGGCATCTCGCCAGCTCCTGTGGATCTCTTGAGTCCTCTTGCAAAGCAAAACTCGTGGAATTCCATGGCTGGGCTGGGAGGCGTTAGCGACTGAATCTAGACAAACAGGATTTTGGCTTGGTTTGGTGGCATTTACAAAGTGCCCTGTCACCCAGCAGTGACCCCCATCCCAGTGTGGAAAGAGCTGGAACTGCAAGGGGTTGCCACCCATGGCGAGTCACCAATCTGAAGGCCTCTTTGGGAGCATGCTCACTTCCCCCAGATGCAATTCTACATGTGTCGTAAGGGACCTTGGGTCACCTTTTCTTTTGTGCAATGAGATCAAAGGAATAGTTCTGCAGCTGCTTCTTCCTTAAAAAGAAAAATTAAAGATTTTTGTTTATTTTATTTTATGTGTGTGAGTGTTCTGTCTGCATATACGTCTGTGTACCATGTGCATGCCTGGAGGTCAGAAGAGGGTGTCATTTCCCCTGGAACTGGAGTTACAGATGATTGTGAGGCAGTGATGTGAGTTCTGGGGGCAAATGCAGGTCCTCTGCAAGAGCAGCAGGTGCTCTTAATCATGACCCATTCTTCCAGCCCTTGCTTCTCTCCTGTCATCAAGGTTCCATGCAAAATCCTCAGGAAACAGAGCTGATATGGCCTGGTTGTTTTTTGTTTGGTTTGGTTTTTATCAAAACAGGACTAGATAACCCAGTCAGGCCTCCAACCATGACCCTCCTGTATCAGCCTGGAGGGCCATAATGACCTGCATAGACCAGTGTGCTTTTTCTGTCTGAAAGCTCCTCCTGGATTGCTGACCTGAGCAAGACAGCAAAGCAATGCATATCTCTGGGCTGTGCCGAGGTAGACCAGTCCCATGGCCTTTGATCCACTGGGTCTTTCTAAAAGCCTACTTTAACTGTGCTCTCCAAATCAAGAAACAAGGTTGGTGGTGGCACATGCCTTTAATCCCAGCATTTGGGAAGCAGAGGCAGGAGAATCTCTTTGAATTCGAACCAGCCTGGTCAACAGAGCGAGTTCTAGGACAACCAGGACTGTACAGAGAAACTCTATGTCGAAAAACAGAAAACCCCAAGACTCATTATCAGGCTAGCACATTTAACTTTCTTTCTTTTACTTATTTTTAAGAAATCTTTCTTTTCTTCCTTCCTTCCTTCCTTCCTTCCTTCCTTCCTCCCTCCCTCCCTCCCTTCCTTCCTTCCTTTCTTTTTTTTAAAAAAAGGACCTCACTCTGTAACCCTGGCTGGTCTGGAGATCTCTATGTAGACCAGGCTAGCCTCAAACTCAGAGAAATATGCCTGCCGCTGCCTCTGCCTCTGTGGTTTCTGCCTCTCCAGTGCTGGGATTAAAGTTATGTGCCACCACACCCAGTCTCTTAATTTTTTTTTATTACAGTTTGTGTGTGTGTGTGTGTGTGTGTGTGTGTGTGTGTGTGTGTGTGTGTGTAAAACTGTGTGCATGTAGAGGTCAGAGGACTCTGTTATCTTCTTCCATGATGTAAGTCTGAGGGACTGAACTCAGGTCATGAAGCTTGGTGGCAAGACCATACCAGGAAACCAGGAGGGATGCCCATGCCTCCTGGGAAATTCCCTCTCCTGTGGACACCTGTTAGAAGTGCCATCTGCTAATGCCACAGTGTTACGGCTGTGGGCATGACAGACGTCAGTCCCGGTTGGCCCTCGCTAAGCCCTGCTCCAGTCTTCCCAGCATAAAGGACGACAGGAAGCCCTTCCCATTGTGGGGGCTTTTCAAAGCGTTTTACCTTCAACTCTTGGAATGTTGGTCTGGTTGTTTTAAAATATTACTCCATGGACTGAAGAAATGACTCAGTAAGTAAGAGCACTGGCTGTTCTTCCAGAGGACCCAGGTTCCATTCCCAGCTCACACATGGCAGTTCACAACCATCTGTAACTCCAGTTCCAGGGGATCTGACACCCTCTTTTGGCCTTCCTGGACATCAGGCATACAATGGTACCCAGCCATGCATGTGGACAAGCCACTCATACACATAGAATAAAATGTTAAAAATTTAAAATATGCATCAATCCAACAACCAAAGCATACCCAATAATATAATACTGTCTGTGTACTGCCAGGGTGGGGGTGGGGTCAGAAGCAGTTGAACACCACCGTTCACCCAAATTTTTCTGAGTTCCTATCAAGGGTAGTGTTGATGGGAGGTTACCACAAACGACCTGAGGTTCCCACCCCTTTGTGCTTACCTGTGATTCTAAACGATAGTCCTGGACTCGGGTAGAGAGCCAGACTCAACCACAGAGGCTCTGCATTCGAATCTTACCTCCTTCCTTTTGTTGGCTGTGGGGCACTGTGTAAGTTTCTCCCACAACCTCAGCTCCTCCCCTCCCAGGAAGTAAGCCCAAATTCCTGCTGGCAGGGGGGTAAATGCTGGCACATTATCTGCCCCTGAGTGATGTAATAGGTGGTAAGAAAAGGGTTTTCTCCTAAGGAGCTTAAAAGCTAATAGCTAAGAACGGGTTTTGGTAAAACAAGCACCAGAGACTGTCACAGACTCCACCAGGAGAGCGACAGGATACTAAGGCTGCTTTTGTGCCTTGCTTCATGGAAGGGAAGGAGGGTGGCTCTGACTGGCATGCTATGCTGGGGGACGTCTAATGGTTTCCTTCTTATGGAAGGTGCCCGTAACGATAATCAAACCTATTCACTGAGGAGTAGTTTCCAGAACCTTCATCAGCTTCCTGTGATTACAGATCAGGAACAGAGCCTCTGAGGAGAGGTTGGCCACAGTGTGTAGGCGAGCCGCAGAAGTGAATAGTATGTGACGGAGCGTGGGCACATTAGGGTCTGCCCACTGTAGAACACAGAGCGGGCATGCAGATGGGCAGTTCTCACTTACACCAGGTGAAGCCGGTTTGCACTGACAAGTTAAAAATGTCCCGAGTCGGGCTGTGGTGGCGCACGCCTTTAATCCCAGCACTTAGGAGGCAGAGGCAGGCGGATCTCTGTGAGTTTGAGGCCAGCCTGGTCTCCAAAGCGAGTTCCAGGAAAGGCACAAAACTACACAGAGAAACCCTGTCTCAGAAAAACAAAACAAAATCCTGAAACAATGCTGAATGTGTATGCTGTACCTGTCAAATTGCCTTTCTGACGCTCGGGCTCATGGCTATAGGTTAGTAAGGCTGTCAGCTTTGGCCAGAGACGCTTCTTTTTGCAGTGGGTGGCAGTTAGTGCTGAGACTCATAACTGTTCAAGAGGCTGAGAATCCACTGATGAATGCTCAGCTCTAAATGGGGTGCCTGTATGACCCTCTCCAAAGCCCAGGGGTCATTAGGGAAGAAGGGACAAAAGAGCTCAAGGAGACAGAGGAATCGATGGCATTGTGGAACACTGTTTTCCAACAGGACCTGCCTTGAGCTCACAGCAACTCTGATTACCTGCAACCAGACCTGTACTAGACTGGGCCCTTTAACACTCGGTTATGGATGAGAGGACTTACGAGGTCTCACCCTACCTGAGGATCTATGGGAGGTTAATGTTTGCTGGAAGAGGGAGAAATTTTTCTTCAATGGTATAAGGTGCCCAGGCTCCAGTAAGCAACTCAGATTAGACTCATTGGATTCCCAAGGATGGGGATTGTGGGGGTGGGGTGGGGGTATGGCTGTAGAAGGGAGACTATCTAGGAAGATAAAGGGAATGAACAGGAGTGAGGGGAGATAAGAGAGGGCAGTAGGAAGTAACTATGGTCAAAATGCTTCATATACATGTATGAAATTTATATACTTGTGTGAAAATGTCATTATGAAACCCACTATATAATTAGTACATGCTAACAAAAACTTAGAAAACAAGGCTGGAGAGTTGGGTGAGAGGTTAAGAGCACTGGCTGTTCTTCCAAAGGTCCTGAGTTCAATTCCCAGCAACAACATGGTGGCTCACAACCATCTGTAATGAGATCTGGCGCCCTCTCCTGGCCTGCAGGGACACACACAGACAGAACACTGTATACATAATAAATAAATCTTAAAAAATTACTATTAAAAAATACATAGAAAACAAGACAGACAGCCTTCCAGGCATCCCAGGAGAGTGGCACTTCACTTTCCATCTGGCCTGACAGCCCCTCACAGGCTCTAGATTCGTTCATTTATTTGGGACTCTCAACATCCTCTTGAGATTAATCATTCTCATCACTTCATTGAGCAGAGGGAAAAGGTGAATTTTGAAGAAGTTACACAAACTTGCTAGGATCAAACCTTCTGAGCAGAGATGTCTCTAAGTCCCTTCTTCTTATCAAAGACATAAAAGACCTATCAAGCCAGGCAATAGTACTGCTATCTGCTCTCCAAATATGTTCTCTCTCAAAAATAATAACAGAGTTTGGCAGTGGTGGTGCATGCCTTTAATCTCAGCACTGCAGAGGCAGAGGCAGGCAGATCTCTGTGAGTTCAAGGCCATCTGGGTCAACAAAGAGAGTTCTAGGACAGCCAGGGCTACACAGAAAAATTCTATCTTGAAAAAACAACAATGATAATAACATTTTTTTTTTTTTGCATGTGTGGAAGAAATGCACTAAAGACTAAAGCTAAAGACTACATTTCCCAACATCCTTTGCATCTACAGGTCTCTGTATGGATCAACATAGGCTATAAGTAAGAGTGTATAAGTAAGAGTCTTCCAGGTCAGATGTCATGTGCCTTCTTCCATCCTGAATGGCAAATACAGCATGTGATGGTTGGAACTGAGGAAGCCGTGTTGATGTACACTGGCTCTGAACCACTCACTCACCTGGAATTTTATGTGAGGAAGAAGTAAGCTGAAATTTAAGGAATTGTATTTTGTACTTCTTTGCTATATAACCAGTTAACATTTACTCTGATGCAAATCACAGATACTTATCACACGGCAAGCAAATTGGCACAATAAATGCTAGCAGATAAAGCAGGATGCCGAGAGGGCATGCTGCCCGTGTGGCTATGCATGACGCTATACTGGAATTACAGTCACCACATACAGCCCAAGCTTATACATCACAGGTGATGCACCTACATCCTTACTGTGTTCACATGGACACAGCAGCCACTCTTTCCTTTAAAGCGACCTCAAGTGGTGTGATTAAAAAGCTCCAGGCTTGCCGGGCAGTGGTGGCCCATACCTCTAATCCTAGCACTCGGGAGGCAGAGGCAGGCAGATCTCTGTGAGTTCGAGGCCAGCCTGGTCTACAGAGTGAGTTCCAGGAAAGGCACCGAAACTACACGGAGAAACCCTGACTCAAAAAACCAAAAAAATAAAAAGCCCCAGGTTTGAGGTCAAGAATCCTGAGATCTCATTCTAGTTCAGCCTTTTCTGCCAGACCAAACTGCTTACTCTCTGAGTTTCTGTTTCTTTACCTGTGAAATGGAGATGATGATATCTGCCTGAAGCCTCTCAGAACTCTCCCTACACATCACCCTCTCCTGCTCCAGATGGATCAGCCTGTGTCACATGAGCATTGAGCAGATCCCAAGGCCTCTTGTGTTTCTAACCCAGAAAACCAAAGCAGGCAGTACATGTGGGATTTAATCAGCCGAGAGTGTGAGTGGAGAGGGACCAGCATCTCCCTGCCATAAGCCAGGAGTCTTTTTTTTACCAGGACAGTGGTTCTGTGACGCCTGGAGGAAGGGGAGCCTGTGGCATTTGTGAACTCCACAGTGGGAGCCATTGTGTGGATGAAGGGCTAAGATCATGATCGGAGCTTCTGAGCTCTTGGCGTGACCTATAGGGTCAGAGATGCCTGGGTAAGAATGGCTGATTGGGTCAAGGTCAGCATGCCACAGTTTTGGTGGCTCCAGTCTGCAGTGAGAAACCTGGGAAACCTCTCTGCTGGATAGCCCAGGGCTGACATCAACCTGAACCCCTACCAAGTATCAGGAGATGCTGTCTGAATGAACTAGCAACAATTCAACATTGTACAAGGAGCCTAACTACAGGTCATGTTCCAACCCCAGGGCCAGCAAGCGTTCTTGAATATCAGCTTAAATCGCTTGGAGAGAGGTGGAATCTGTTTGGGGACTTGAACCCCCAACACTCTCCAGCCACCTCCTGCGCTCTTACTAGTTCTCAGTTCTCTTGGGCAGTGAGGCCCATCCACAAAGACAATCCTAATCCTCTCCTGCCTGCTGGATGTCTGGGAGCTGAGAGACAGTTCCCACTTGTGGGTCCTTAATAGAATCCCAGATTTCCCTCTCATACCACACTAATCCAGTCGAGTCCAGTGTCTGCAAACACGCTGGGGCAATTCCCTTTCACTCAGACAGTGGCTGGTAGACCTTGAGTCAGACCAGCCAGGCACACCTGCCTATTCTCCTGATATTTCCTAAAGTGTGCATGCAAGGTTTAAGTATCAGGGGGACTTAAAAATTCATACTATGGTTGTTTCTTTAGTATAATGGGCATAGGAAAAAATAACCAATCCCCAGAACTAGTGATTTCCCTATTGTTACTGAGAACAATACTAACATGTAAAAACCATGGGCTGGGGAGTTAGCTTGGAGAGTAAAGAGCTTGCCTTGCAAGAAGGAGGACCAAATTGGTCTCCAGCTTCTGAATTAAGAGCTCAGCATGGTGGGGTGCATTTGTAATTCCAGTGGGGGGAGGGGATAGAGACAGGTAGATCCCTGGTGCCCTCTGGCCTGGCAGCCTAATCCGGTCAGCCAGCCCTGGGTCCCATGTGTATAGAATATTCCTTTCACTGTGTGTGAATATATGTCATTGTGATTAGCTTAATAAAGAAGGTGACTGGCCTATAGCTAGGCAGAATAAAGCTCGGTGAGAGAACCAGACTAAGAGAATGCTGGGAAGAAGAATGGCAGAGTCACGGGAGTCAGGAGGAGACTCAAAGAGAAGCAAGATGAATGTGCCATGCTGAAAGAGATACCGCCATGTGACAGAGGCACTGCCATGTGCTAGATAAGAAATATGGGTCAATCTAAGTTATAAGATCTAGTTGGTAACAAGCCTAAGCTAACGGCTGAGCATTTATAATTAATATTAAGTCTCTGTGTGGTTATTTGGGAGCTGGCTGGAGGTCCCAACAAAAAACCTCCACCTATACCAGAGAGAGAGAGAGACCCTGTCTGAGAAAACAGTAGACAGCCTGGCCTCTGGCCTCCAGATGCACACGCAAGCACACGCTCAACATACTCAATAAATGATGGTGCAAGTCCAGTGACATAGAAACAAAGATGATGCCTGAGAAATACTCCTATCTCTGCTCATGCCCCAGATGAAAGTGAGAAATCAAGTTCTCCTTCTAGCTCAAAAGCATTTTGTTCCTTCCCAGCAGGACCATTTACTGGGGAATTCAATACACAGTGGCCATTGTCGCTGGATGTGGCTAACACATGAAACTGGCCTGTAATCCCTGCACTGGGGAAGCGGAGACAGGAGGATCGTAAGTTCACAGACAGTCTGGGCTACATCATAAGATTCTGTATCAAAAGACCCAAAGAGGGCTGGAGAGATGACTCTGTGCTTAGGAGCACTGGCTACTCTTCCAGAGGACCCAGGTTCAATTCCCAGCACCCACATGGCAGCTTACAACTGTTTATAACTCCAGTTCCAGAGGATCCAACACCCTCACAGATAAATGTGCACATAAAATAAATGAAGTATATTTTAAAAAAGACCCAAAGAAATGAAAAATAAACAAAGAAATAAAAAGAAGAAAGACAACAGGTTGGTTCTATATTTAAGGTGGGTCTGAAATAAAGCTCTCTGAAAAAAATACAGGACACTTCATCCATTTAGAACTTCAGATTAATATTGCACAGGACATATTTATACATAAAAATTCTCCATAATTTGATAGTCCGTGCCACTGGATGTCCTGTGCCTGCATTTGAGAAATCTGATAGCTTTATTCTGAAATCTTGCTATTCCAGCCACTTCTGCTCCCTTGCCCCATCCTGGAGTGACAAGTCAACTCAGAGGTCTTTGAAATCTCTTTCTTCCTCCCCAGTTTCAGCCTTTGGTTCTCAGCCTCATGCTCTCCTGACCGGTTCTCAGGTCCACAAATGGGCTGCCCCTGACTCTGCTGTCAGCGACATCTTCCTAGAATATAAATCTGTCCCTTGCAAAACAAACAAACAAACAAACAAACAAACAAAAAACCAAAAAAAACCCAAAACCTCGGAAAGTGGCCCTTCCCCTGGATGCAGGGCTGGATGAAGCCCGGGCCCCTTCACACACCCCAATCAGACCCTGTTCCTTGTCGCTGATCTGGAGTGCTAGGCTTAGCTCTCCTCTCTCACCACTGGGCGCTGTTAGGAAGCCGGTTCTGCAGTCAGCTGCACAGAATCTGATTGGAGCCTTCTGTTAACCCCAGAGTCGTCCTTACTGCGAATCCTCCCCAGCGTGACACCACTCAGGCCGCTGAGGGGAAGCTTGGATGGGACCCTCACCACAGCAATAGCACCCTGGATCCCTGTGCCAGCAAGAGGTGAGAAGAAAAGAAAGGGGGGCAGATAGAAGAATTAAAAGAAGCAATTTGGGAAAGGA
Organism: Onychomys torridus; assembly: GCF_903995425.1. NCBI lineage: Eukaryota > Metazoa > Chordata > Mammalia > Rodentia > Cricetidae > Onychomys > Onychomys torridus. The sequence goes on from NC_050453.1 coordinate 28,855,933, forward strand.
TTCCTTTCCTCCTCTGCCTTGGTCCCTATTTATTAGGTAGCTCTCTGGACACAATCTCACCTAATCCTAGCAACAGCTTGCAGATTCTCAGACAGGGACGATTGATAAAGGAGTTTGCATGATTGGTCCTGTGGTGGTTTGAAAGAAAAGATCCCCGCAAAGGAGTGGCACTATTTAGGAGGTGTAGCCTTGTTGGAGGAAGTGTGTCACTGTGGGGGTGGGCTTTGAGGTCTCTTTTGCTCAAGCTTCGCTCAGTGTGACACTCAGACCACTTCCTACTGCCTGCATATCAAGATGTAGCCAGCACCATGTCTGTCTCCAGGCTGCCATGTCCCACCACGATGATAATGGACTGAGCTTCTGAAAATGTAAGCCACCCCAATTAAATGTTTTTCCTTTATAAGAGTTGCTGTGGACATGGAGTCTCTTCAGAGCAATAGAAACCCTAACTAAGACAGGCCCCCAAACCCACAACAGTGAAAATATCATCTGGATTTAAGACCCATGTCTTCTAGTAAGATGGTTGTTTGTATCATTAATTGAACTCTTCCTCCAACCCCATGATGTCCTCTCTGCCTGACCCTCGTGCTCCAGGAGGAGGTCCATGAAAACAAGCCATTTGTTTTCAGCAGGCAGCATGCTCATTATTCAGCACATGGTGACTGTATCCAACTTGCTGTGTTGAATTGGTGATGGTTAGGACTTTGCTGTTGATGTTTTCAGAAAAAATAAAATGGGAGAAAAAAAAGGATGGATTCTTTCATTGCTCCTGGAGCAAACAGCTGGGTAAACAAGACCAGTGTATCTTTCAAAGGAATAAATGAGGAGCAGAATTGGGATAGAATTGGAACTTGTCTGATTCCTGGAATATTCCAGATAGCGTTTTATAGCAAGAGACTTGAGCTTGCTGAGTCAGAAACTCCAAAGGGTTATCAGGGCATGATGCCACATGCCTGTAATCTCAGCACTTGAGAGGCAACAGTGAGAGAGTCGGGAGTTCGAAGCTTGTCTCAACAAGCAAAAGAGTTCCAGGTCAGCCTGGAGCCTGGACTAGATGGGACTCTGCCTCGAAGAAAAAGAAAGAAACAAAGAAAGGTTTTCCGTAAATCTTGAAAATATTATGTTAAGGTCCACGTATGGTGCCTCAGGCTTTTAATCCCAGCACTTGAGGGGCAGAGGCAGCTAAATCCCTTTGAGTTAGAGACCAGTCTGGTCTACATAGCCAGTTCCTGACTAACTAGGGTTACATAGTGAGATCTTACCTCAAAATAAATAAGTGAATACATAATACATATTTTATTCACATAACATGCACATATATAGCCTAAATTTCACTCTGACTTAGGTCTCCTGAAAATTCAGAGCTGGTGGCTCCTCCTGACTCAGAGCACATCCTGGGTGGGCTGAGAGCAAGTGACTTGGTCATGTGCCACAGTGCCTGAAGAAGCACCTGGTACCTATGGAGAAGGCCTGGGGAGCCAGGTGGATCATTGTGTTGCCCCAGAGCAGCAATTCTTAACCTGTGGGTCGAGACTTCTTTGGTAAACCTCTATCTCCAAAAAATATCTACATTACAATTTATAACAGTAGCAAAATTCCAGTTATGAAGTAGTAAGAAAAACAATTCTATGGCTTGGGGTCAGCACGACATGAGGAACTATATTAAAGGGTCCCAGCATTAGGAAGATGGGAACCATGGCAATAGGGGGAAGAATCAAGGTCTTGGAGGATTCCCACTGCATCTCATTCCTGTACCACCCTCCCTCCCTCTCCCCTGCCAGTGTTGCTGAGACGTCCCTGTAGCAGTCAAGAGGATAACTAAACCTTTGCAACTGGCAGCCTCCCATGCATCCATCCTGCAATGGCTTGAGGACCCCACGGCACAGGCACTGTGAGGGTAGTGGACACCACCATGCAGTTCCTCACCAAAAGCTGCCAGGAGACCATCTCAGATGTCCTGAAGGATAATATATTTGATGAGGATCTGTGGTAGAATATTTGTTTACACTGTGAAGATGTGTCTTTGCCTAGGTACCTTCTGATTGGTTTAATAAAGAGCTGAATAGCCAATAGCTAGGCAGGAAGAGGGTAGGTGGGACTTCTGGGGACAGATAGGACTTTGGGAAGAAGAAAGGCGGGGTCACTAGCCAGATGCAGAGGAAGTAGCATGGGCAATATGGAGACATGAGGTAATGACAGAGCCATCTGACAGAATGTAGATTAAAATAAATGGGTTAATTTAAGTTATAAGAGCTAGTGGGACAAGCCTAAGCTAAGGCTGAGCTTTCATAACCAATAAGAAGTCTCCTTGTTATTTGTGAGCTGGCAGCCCAAAGAAAATTCTGTCTACAAGGATCATGATGAGATGGTATTGTGACCATCACAACCTCGAAGGCTGTTCATATGGGTCATCTTCCTAACAAGCCAGTCTTTGGACAAGCAAATTTGCCAGGATTATAGAAATCCATAGTAGGAGACCACACGTTCAAGAGGCTTCCACCAAACAGATTGTGGTAGCCATCACAGAAATCTTGCACCTTGCAGGGTAGGGCAATGACTGAAACACTACACACATATGCTTCATGCAGGGGTGAGAGTGGGTTGGGGGTGGGTACAGAAAATGAACAGCAAAACTGTGACCAGCACCATGCTGGGAGTTCTGGGAAGACCCAAAGCCTCAGGAAGAACTCCCCCCATCCATCAGAAGCTGGGCTTGGGTGTGTGGAACATGGGGTGCAGATTCCACCAATACTAGTATTGTCTCTCTTAATCATGCATTTCCTTATCAATTGGCATGCCAATCATTGTAATTCAGATCCCCTGAGGAGGCTGGCAAGGAGCACTTATGGATTCAGTTGTATCTCCTGTGGCTTCAGCAGCTAGTCTCAATGCCTAACCAAAGACTGAGACAGTGTGCAAAGCCCAGGCCACGGCATTCTGCCTCTCCCCTTGCCACTGCTCAGCGCAGCCCAGGGGTTCGTCTCAGAATCCCCACGTTAGCAACCACCTCTAAAGTCAAGTCAATCGCCTGGATCACATCTCGGCTGACTCTGACTCCCCGGGGATGATTGTCTGAAGTTGGCTTCATCTCTCCAGCCAGTGGTCTTCAGTCCTAGAAAATACACACCTCCGTGAGGCAGACCATAGCTTATGCCTCGGAATTATAATGGTTCTTTTTACCAATGTCATACCTGTTTCCTTAGAAATGTTTACCCAGTGAGTCATATGCCTGCACAGATGAGTGACATTGATGGTGACAACTTGTGGTCAGGCATATTCAAGAATTCAGTTTAACACTTTTTTTTTTTTTTATTATTCCTGTGAGTTTGGGTTTTTTAAAAGCCCATAGCCTAAAATTCATGGTAACCAGTTTTAAGTGTTCGGAGAAGTAATATCCACTAGATGAAGATGTTGTGTGATAGCCCTCACGTCAAGCACAGTGAACAGGCCTATAGTCTCAGATATTCGGGAGATGGAGGCAGAAGCTTCTCTTGAGCCTATCAGTTTGAGTCCAGCCTGGGCAAACAGTGAGACCCTGTCTCAAAACCCAAGGATGGAAGTTTATCTGTTTGCTAAACAGAGACTCTGTACCATTGGGGGAGGGGGGGACACCCTTTTGGGCTGTAGAGATGGCTCAACAGTTAAGAGCACGTGTTGCTCTTGAAAGGACCCAGGTACCCAGAAGGCAGTCCATGTGGGAGCCCACAGAGGTTTCTTTGTAAGATCTGAGCTTGCTTTACCAGCAGGGCTGCATAAAAGGATGATTGGACCACGGGTCTGGGTACCAGGTCGTTTGGAAAGGTCTACACTTGGCTGTATCTAGCAAGGGGGAGGGAGGTCTTTGGTCCTGCCCCATGGCATTGTTATAAAAAGCCCGTTTGAATAAAGTTCTGCACCATTGGGTATTGACCCAGGTCCTCCCAAAGCTGTCCTGTGTTTCTTTCTTTTCTCTCATTGTCTAGGCCTGTCAGTCAACCTAATTTTTCTTATTCCCTCCTCCTCATAGGAACCCTTTAAAAGGTGGGAGCTGGCCTCCCACAGATGGTGCCCTGAACAGGGGCTTAGGTCCACAGCACCCTCTTCTGGCTTCCTCTAGCCCCAGGCACGCACATGCTGCACGTACATACATGTAGGATGTAGGTACTCAAACAAACACACACTTATTTATAAAAATAAATAAATGCTAAGACAAACAAAGGCTTCCCTTGGCCAGCACTGGTGACCTCGAGTCTTCTTCATTCTTCTACAGTTTCCAGTACTCTAAAATATAGCTGAAGTTATGTGTTCCTTTTTGACTGCGTAATGTCCTTCAGATTCATCAAGATAGATCCAACAAGGTTTTCTGTTGCTTTGATGTCCCCTCATAGATCTGTCTGTGGATGTTTGAGCAGCTGCCAGATATTGGCTACTGTACACAACGCTATAACAAATAAGGTTGCGATTTTCTTTTTAGATCTTGCTTTCAATACTGTTGAATGCATACCATGGTTGGATAGCTGGATCACATGATAGTATAATTTTAAATTTCTTTTTGCCGTGGTGGGGATCAAACCCACAACTTTCTGCATACTAGACAAGTGCTCTACCATGGAGCTACATACTCTACCTTTGTCTTATATTTTGGGGGAGCTTCCATATTGTTTTTCCTAAGGACTGCATCATTTTCCATTTCCACTGGCTAAACACAGGATTCCATTTCTCCACACCCTCTCTGAGTGGTGGCCAGGGCAGGGAGGCGGGGGGGGGGGGGGTCCCTAAAGGTGTAGGCAAGCAGTGAAAAAAACCATGTAGAGGTGAGAATGGAAGCTTAGATCAGATTGACTTCATCAACCCGAACCAAACCTCAGGGAGTCTGTTGTAGGATATTTGATCATGCTGTGTGAAAGGGGGCCTTCTGATTGGATTAATGAAGAGCTGAATGGCCAATAGTTAGGCAGGAGAGGATAGGCAGAACTTCTGGGGAGAGAGAGGAACTGGAGAGGAATCTGAGGCATGCAAAAGATGCCAGCCAGACACTGAGGAAGTCGGACATACATTATGGAGGCAAGGTAAAGAACCATATGGCAGAATATAGGTTAATAGAAACAAGTTGATTTAAGTTATAAAAGCTAGTTAGGAACAAGCCTAAGCTAAAGGCCAAGCTTCCATAGTTAATAATGTCTCCATATCATTATTTAGGGGCTGGTGGTCCAAGAAAGTCTGATGAGAAAGTCCAACTACAAGAGTCTGATGTCAGGGGGGTGTTATGGTCAGCACATTTAAACACAATAGAATTTGGAGGGGGGAAGTTTCCAGTGTAATACAGTCCCCAATGCTCAAGGAGGCATAATTACACCAAGACTCAGCTCAGGGTACATGACATTTCTTCCAAGAAGATGGGTTCTAGAGACAGGCTGCCTATATGAGCTTAAGGACCCAAGGGAGGATCTGCTGTGATCTCAGAGACACAGATAGTGATATTTGGGTTATTAGCCTCCTCCAGTCCTGTTTTAGGAGCTTGATACGGCTTGACCCAACAGATAATGCAGATCACCAGGCTGCTATTCACCCCTAATTCCCAGCTTTCTGGATGGCAGTGCATAGGAGTTCTGATTTCGCCACACCCTTACTAATTGAGGGGGATCCCTGCAGGTGTAGGCAGGCAGGGAAATGAATTGTGAAGAGGTAAGAATGAAAAAACTCGGTTTAGACTGACTTCAGGGTGTTATTGTCAGCATATTTAAACACAATAGAATTTGGAAAAAAGTCTGTTCCTTTGAGAAGACAACTCTGTGGTGTACTTAACATTCCTGGTTTTCTGGCGATCTCTGGGCACGGGACCTTCATGCTGTGCTCCCAACAGCTAAGCTGCTTCTTCAAGTTTTGAGTTGTGGTCTTTGGCAGTCACTGTCTTAAATGGGTGTGAGGTAATTGTTCATTGTGAGTCTGCTGTCTTTCCAATGACTGGTGGCATCGAACATCCTTTCTTACACTTGCATGCACTCTTTAGGGAAATGCACACTCAGGTCCTTCAGCTGATTTTTTAAATGGAGTTAGTGGGTTTTGTTGTTGTTAGTGTGTTGTTGAATTGTAAGAGAGTTCTCTTTCTTTTGCATGTTTTTGTATATTCTCATACACACACATATGCATACATATATATACATATATATATATAGTTTTTTGAGACAGGGTTTCTCTATGTAGTCCTGGCTGTCCTGGAACTCACTCTGTAGACTAGACTGGCCTAGAACTCACAGAGATCACCTGCCTCTGTCGCCCTACTGTTGGTAGCAAAGGTGTATGCCACCACTGCCCCGCTATTTTTGTATATTCTTAATATTAAACTTGCTACCAGAGGCATGATTCTTTTCAGTGGCACAGCTTGACTTTTGCCATGTTGTCCCTTTAGTGTCCAGACTCTTCAGGTCTGTGAAGTCCCTGAGTCTATCCTGGCCACTGTTTCGTACACTTCTGATGTCACATCCAAGGAACCAAGGCCAAATCCATGCCGTGCATTTCCACAGTAGGTCTTGGTTTTAGGTCTTTCTTTTATCTATCTATCTATCTATCTATCTATCTATCTATCTATCTATCTATCTATCTGTCTGTCTCTCAGTCTGTCTGTCTGTCTGTCTATCTATCTATCTATCATCTATCTATCTATTTGTACTGATTGAACCCAGGGTCTCAATTGCCCCGCCACTGAGTGAGATACCCAGCTCATTTTTACTTTACATTCTGACATAGGGTTTTTCAGGCTACCCAGGAATTCACTCTGTAGTCCAGGCTAGCCTTAAACATGTCATCCTCCTGCCTGTGTCTCCTGAGTAGCTGAAGTTGCAGGTCTGTGTCACAAGGCCAAGCCTTTAAGTCACTTGGAATTAATATTTATATATAATGGACAAAGGTCCACCTTCTTCTTGAGCATATGGATTTTTCCATTGTCATGTGTCGGGGCTGACCCTTTCTCCACACATGATGCCAGCTCCATTGGTGAAGATCATTTGACACGGACATGAGGGTCTATTTCTGAGGTCTCTTCTGTTCTCTTGGGCTGCATGTCTGTTTTGATGCCAGTAATCACTTTGTTTTGATTACTGTAGCTTTGTCATATGTTTTGAATTCAGGGAACTTGAGGCCTGCCACTTCCAAGATTTTTGGTAATGTGGAGCCCCTTGAGGTTCCATATGAATTTTGCAAATATTTCTGGTGGGGTTTTGTTGTTGTTTTTCACAAACTACTATTGCAACCTTGACAGGAATGACATTGAATGCCTGGATAGCTTTGGGAAGAATGGTTGTTTTAATGGTATTGCATTTTCTGATCCATGAACACACAATGTCTTTCTATTTATTTAGCCTTTTTTAAAATTCTTTCAGTGTTTTGTGGATTTCTGTGCATGGCACTTTACCTCCTTGTTACGCTGACTCCTCCCTGTGCATTTCACTCTCTTTATGCTGTTTTAAATGACACTGCTTCTTGCCTTCCTTCTTGGGTTGCTCATTTGCACAGATGCACAGAGTTTTATGTTAATTTTCTGTCCTGCAGCTTCACTGGATTTACTGTCTCTAGCAATGTTTTTGTTGTTGTTGTTTGTTTTTGTTTTTCAAGACAATGTTTCTCTGTAGCTTTGGAACTCACTCTGTAGACCAGGCTGGCCTTGAACTCACAGAGATCCGCCTGTCTCTGCATTCCGGGTGCTGGGATTAAAGGTGTGCGCCACCACCGCCCAGCTCTAGCAGTATTTTCTTATGGAATCTTCAGGGTTATACACATATAAAACCACGTCATCTGAAAGCAAAGATTTCTTCTTCCTCTCTCGTGTGTTTGTTTGGTATCTCTTCTTCTTGCCCACTGCTCTGACTAAAACTCCTTGTGCCTCATTGAACTTAAGTGGCAAGTGTGAACCCACTTACCATGCTGCAGATCTTACAGAGAAAGTTGTCAGGTTTTCACTGGTCAGTATGATGTTAACTGCAGGCTTTACTTTTTAAAATATAGGGCTTAGGGGCCAGCAAGATGGCTCAGTGGGTAGAGATGCTACCACAAAGCCCACCAACCTGAGTTCCATTCCTGGGTGAAAGGAGAGAACTTGCTCCCTCAAGTTACCCTCTGACCCCACCCTTGTGCTATGGCATATGCACGCTCATGCACATAACCATACACACACACAATAAAATAAATACATATAATTAAAAATAAAATACAGGATTTGGGTGGAGAGTGAAAATGAATGCTTATGAATTCCAGCATTGAGGATGCTGAGACAGGAAGATCATAAGTTCAAGGCCAGCTTGGGCAACTTAGTGGGACTCTGTCTTAAGAAATAAAACAAAACAAAACCCAACCCCTCCATACACACACACACACACACACACATTTAGTTTGAATATATAGATATAGTTTGGAAGATCTGTTGAAATATCAAATTTGGCAGGTGCTAGTCTGGCTTTAGAAATGACAGCCCAGCTGAGGATAAAGGTCATGGGCAGTGTTTACTTAGCATGTGTGAGGCTCTGGTTTGAATCTTCAGAATCAGGGAGGAAAAAAGTGGGGAAGGAAGGAAAGAGAGAAGGAAGAAGGGAGGGAGGGAAGGAAGGAAAGACAGAAGGAAGGGGGGGTAGGAAGCAAGCCCAGGATAACCAGCTGTCAATAAAAGATCAGCATTTGGATTTTGTAGCATCACCGGTATTTCTGAGTGTGGTTTATGGAGACATATAGGACAAATTTATCTTATGAACTGTATTCTCTCACACTTGGGTTTGAAGGAACGGTGGTCATTAAGGCTTCCCACAAGGAACATATCTAACCTGTAGCCAAGGATAAACCACTTTTCCTGGGTGGCCTCTAGAGCCAACACTGAGGCTTTATACACGTGCAGTAATGGAACAGCACTACAATGAATGGAGGACGTTCTTCTTGGGTCTGTTGAGGGAGACCCTGGGAAGAGACTGATCCCTTTCCTAGAGCACTGATGGAATAGAGGTTTAGTCTAACTCCTGAGGTGTTTTCTCTCTAGACTTGAGTGGCAGGCTGCAGAAGGAAAGGCTGCCTTAACCAAATGGGGTCTTAACTCTGAAGAACACCAGAGCCACCCCCCAGGAAGACAGCAATACCAACAAGTAATAAGACAGAAGTGCATGGGCAGCTACCGGAAATGAAGAAACGTCACCTCCGACAGGACCAAGCTGCATTTGGGAACTGCAGCTTGCTTTGTTCTGGTTTTGTTTATTTTATTTATTACCTGACAAGCTGGGTTGAGATGGAGGACAGAGAGAAGCTTTGTTCACTCCAATGCCAACTGCTTCCTGATAGTAAGAATGAATACAACTTATGCTAAGTTTGCTGGATAGGACACTAAGGAGAGAAGACACACCCACACGTGACTGATAAGGGGTGAGCACCATGAGGGAATGAGGAGGGAGTTTATTTAGGGTTCCTCTTCAACCTTGATGGTCTCTCCTCAGTAATGATCCCTAAGCAGGACCAACATCTTTAGCTCATCAACAGCCAATAGTTCACCCCCTAGTATTTTCGTAACATCCCCCTCCCTCCTTGCAAACCCTGGTCACATTCGCATGCTCCCATCCCTTTGGATAGCCTCAATTCTTGGTGCCAAAGTTTTCTCCATGTTTTCTCACTCTTTTGTGCATGGATGTGGGAGGAAACGCACCAGACAGATGAAAAGATGGACCCAAGATGCAGAGCCAGCGAAGATTCGTGAAGCCTTAACACAGCTGCAGATTTAAAACAAAAATGTCAAGGGAACAGAGTGTTCCAGCTGACTTAACTTCCTGTTGATAGTCTCTAGGGAGGAGGGGTGAGGCCTGGAGTCTTAGACTTGGAGTAGAGGGAGGGCAGGGAGCTGGTGAGGCGGGACTTGCCTTTTCATGGGTAGTCATCCAGAAGTTTGGTTCCCATTCTGCAAGGCTGTTGACACTCATTTCCTGAGGCCGGCCATGGTCAGAGGAGGCTCTTGGCGCCCAATGCGCCCAACCTACAGAGAAACAGGATGTGAGCTTCAGATCTGACTGAGCCAGGAGATGCAAATTCCTCCCTGTCCCCGCACCCACCTCACTCCCCAGCCACTGCCACCCACACTTTCTCCTTTCAGCTAGAGAGACCGTTCATCCCCCACTGTGTGACTTCTGTCGGGGCCCCTGTGTCCTTTCTTCCTTCCTAACCGGCCCTTCTGTGTGGGGTCAGATTTAGTGCTTAACCCATTTAATCGTTTGTTTGTTTGTTTGTTTTCAAGGCAGGGTTTCTCTTCATGTAGCCCTGACTGTCCTAGAACTCAATCTGTAGACCAAGCTGGCCTCAAACTCACAGAGATCCGCCTGTCTTTGCCTCGTGAGCACTGGGATTAAAGGTATGCACCACTACTGCCTGGCTCATGGTGGATTTTGACTTTAGGAGTTCCTTACACCTCCCTGGGTGACTGCAGAGAATTCTCATCAAATCAAGGAATCAGAATGGTTGGATAATTTTGCCCTTTCAAAGAACCTAGCGGTAAACTGAGCCTCCGGTCTTCCCCGGGGCGCCTTTGCCTGCCAGGCATGCACAGGCAAGCACAGGCTGTGCCCCTGGCTTCCCTTCGCTCACCCTTTCTGCTTTCTTTCTCTCCTTGCTGCCACTTAAAAGTCTCTCCCTGCGTGGGTGGAGGAAAAAGAAACAAAATAGAAACCAGACCACACACACATACTCCACCTATTTTCACAGGGAAAACACCAATGATGAAATACCATCAGATCAATACTCTATGTGTAGCTAACTTTCCCAGGAGAAGATGAATCCCAGACTCACCCCCAGCTCAAAGGCTGATGTGCACCCTGTCGGAATGCACACCACCAGCCTGAGGGCACCTGAAGTTGGCCTCTGAAAAACAATCATTCACTCCCCGCCCTTTGCTCCTCGAGGCTCATAAGGTCCTTTCACCTGGAGTCTGTGTTGTCGTGTGCCACCCCCAGCCCCATTTTCCACCCCACCAGCCACATCTTGGTCCACTTCCTCTTTCTCTTGCCCCTGGGCTTCCTCAGCCCAGTTCACCCTTGTCAACACCATCTTCCTCAGGACCTTGCATCATCCAACTGTCCCCTGCCTCAGAATATCAAGTATAGTATTTGATTTCCATTTCTGTTATTGCTTTCTCGGATGAGTGACAGTCTTATAAGTTAGGGCCCCCCAGCTTGCCTCACGGCACCTGCAGTGTAGGATACACAAGGTGAGGAGAGTCTTAAGTTATAGACAGATCTGGAAGTTGGGAGGTAATGAGGATATCTGAGTTTAGACAACATAATTGTGACATATCCTCAAAGGGCAAAATCATGCAGAAAACTTCAGCACCAAGAATTGCCAGTTTACACAATGGAAAGAGAGGAACAAGTGAAGTATTGACATGTGGAAAATGTTAAGAAAGAGAGCCGATCCTGCTCACACTGGGAGTGAGCTACAGCTATTTATTTGTGTGCTATTTAGTTCTGGAAACCTAAAAGTGGTTTCCAAAATGATAGCTATTCAATATGGCAAAAATTATTCCAAACTGTGGCTTTATTTCTCTCCTCCTCCTCCTCCTCTTCTTCTCCTTCTTCTTCCTTCTCCTCCTCCTTCTTCTTCCTCTTCCTTCTCTTCCTCCTTCTTCTCTTCTTCTTCTGGCATATTTAAACATAAGTAAAGAATTGCTTCTGAATACAGAATTGTAGCTAGAGAGTTTTCTCTCCAGGTCCCACCAAGCCCCGGAAGTCTGACAGTTCACTTATAAAATAAACACACAGACACTTATATTATTTAAACTGTTTGACCTAATGGCTCAGGCTTCTTGCTATCTACTTCTTCTATCTTAAATTAACCCATTTCTATCCATCTATACTTTGCCACGTGGCTCATGACTTACCTGTACCTTACATCTTGCTTGTCATGGCGGCAGCTGGCAGTGTCTCTCTGCCTCAGCCTTCCACTTCCCAGAATTCTCCTCTCTGCTTGTCCCACCTATACTTCCTGCCTGGCTACTGGCCAATCAGTGTTTTATTTAACGTACAGAATATCCCACAGCACAGAATATTAAAAAATCACTAGACAAACAACAAAGAAGAGTAAGCCTAGCAAAGGCTTTCTTTGGTCGGACCATGGCCAAGCACAGTGGCTTGTAAAAGAAGTGGGAATCACAAGGGGATGGCTGGATTGGAGCTGATAGGTGACCTAGGGATCGTGTTGTGAACGAAGCCCCTGTGCGACCTGGCCCTGGGCTGGTTTTAATCTTTTTTTTTTTTTTTTTTTAATATTTATTTATTTATTATGTACACAGAAGAGGGCGCCAGATCTCCTTACAGATGGTTGTGAGCCACCATGTGGGTGTTGGGAATTGAACTCAGGACCTCTAGAAGAACAGCCGGTGCTCTTAACCTCTGAGCCATCTCTCCAGCTGGTTTTAATCTTCTCTGTTCCTGTTGCTGCTAAAGAGTGCACTTATCACACCCATGTGCCAGGACTATTCTAAGCATTCCTTACAATTCAGTGCAGTGAGTTCCCTTGTGCCCATTTTACAGATGGATCTGAGAGACAAAATAATGAAGTTTCTTAGTCTAAGTCACAGTTGGGCCAGAATGCTGGTGTCCCAGCTGACCCCTAGACCACGGTGCTGTTATGTACTCTCTGATACAGTACTGTTATCAAGAGTCCATTTTTTGTAGTGACAGGCAAGAACCAAATTAGAACATGAAGGGCTGTCCTTTTGCATGGAGCTAGTGTCCACTCAGTCCTTAGCTCATCTATCCAGCATGGACTGACATCAGACTTGAAGTCAGCACTGATCCTAAAACCCAAGTGAATGAAATGTGCCCTTCTTAGTCTTGAACCTTTGGTGGAGCATGGAAAAGGTAATCGGGCAGTTACAAGATCTTCCTAGCAACAAGGTTGGGCCAGGAAGGAGGTGGCACTAAGAAAGTCTTCTTAATGCACCTCACCATGGGAGGCCTTACCTTCTTGTAGGAGGGAAAGGGGGTTGGGTTGGGAGGGGGAGGCTGGGGAGGTGGGAGGAGGGAAGAGGGGGCTCTTTGGTATGTAAAATGAATAAAAAAATTTTCTTAATAAATGTAATATACTGAAAAAAAAGTCTTCTTAGAGGAAGCCTCAACTGGGAACTGAGAGATGAGGAGGAATTCCAGAGACAGAAAAGAATTTTAGGGAGGCCCTAAAGCAATTCAGAGGATATGATCAAATAATACCTAGGGGTCTTGAGGGTTTTGTTGCTGGTTTGCTGTTTGCCTGTTTGTTTTCTGAGACAGATTCTTGCTATGCAGCCCAGACTGACCTTGAATTAACAACCTTCCTGCCTCTGCTTTCCAAGGGCTAAGACCAGGCATTCTCTTGAGAAAGGGGTTAGAGGAATAATTGTGGTCATGTCATGAAAGGGGACACATGAGTTATGCAAAAAGTCCAAGGGATCCTGAGGATCCCTGGGAGCCAGGCTCTTGTTTTAGAAAGAGTGCAAGACACACAGGGAGATGGTAAGCAATGTTGGAGTTGAGAAGAGTTGGGAGATGTGCAGGTTAGCCACGACAAGCTTACTTCATGCAGAGACAAGATGGTGGGTCACCGTGGGGGGATCTCTGGAATTTCAGGACTGACTGGTAAAAACGCAGGAACATGCCTGGTTCCCATCAGAACAGATGGGTGGATAGAGAGACCACCAGAACAGACAGAGAAACCAACAGGTTGAGGATGAAGGCTTATGCAAATGAGCACACTAGCACCAGGCCCCGCCCCCTACCCAAATGGAGTAGGGGCCAGGTACAGATAGTTTTTCAAATCTCCTTGGGTCATCGCCACTGGCGGCCAAAATCGAAGCTGGTGCACAATGACGTGAATGACCTTGGTCAATCTTGAGTTGACTTGTTAAGTTGGCCAAATTCCATTCCTAACCCTAAGATCACACCTCAGAAGGGGAAGGGAACATCGGCTGGGGCCTTCATATTGCCTTTGGGGTTTGGGGTTTTTTTGTTTGTTTGTTTGTTTGTTTGTTTGTTTGTTTGTTTTGTCTTTTGCTTTGTTTTGTTCTGTTTTTCACTGCACTGTTCTTTAGCCTGCTGATTAGGCCAGTGTGCTGGCTAGGCTGCTCTAAGCCCTTTGTGTTCCCTGATGGCCTTACCTTCAGCTGCTGTCCAGGTAGCCCTCCCTCAGAGCACTGGAGCCACCAGCAGCTCCCATCTGGGTGGTCAGACTCTCCTCCACTCAGTGAAATCCCTTCTCTAAAAGTATAAAAATACAATCCCCAGGGCCACATAAACCAGGTAGAGTGGTCCAGACTACAATCCTAGCACGCCAAAGGAGGCGACTTGAAGATCAGGAGTTCAAGGTCATCTTTGGCTACACAGTGAGTTCAGAGGCAGCCTCCGTGGGGGAGAAGTATTAACTCAATCCACAGAAGCAACACAAAGATTTGCAAAGGTGTATTTGAATAATCCTATCTTTCCCATCTTACCCCAAGTTATCCCTGAAGGCTGAATGTCCTCTGTGACCACTGTCTGTCTCTGGGCCAGTATCATCAGGCCCTAGGGTTGGGAAATGAAATGCTGGAACTGGACTCAGTGTAGAATCCCCTTCCCACTGCTGTTTTTCTTAATTTGTTTAGTTCAAAATGATTTTTAACATTGTGTTGTTGTCTTAGTTAGGGTTTCTATTGCTTTGTCAAAACACCATGGCCAAAAAGCAAGTTGGGGAGGAAAGGGTTAATTGGCTTATACTTCATTGGAGGAAGTCAGAACAGGAACTCAAGCAGAGCTGGAACCTGGAGGCAGGAGCTGATGTAGAGGCCATGGAGAAAGACTGCTTACTGGCTTGCTCCCTATGGCTTCCTCAGCCTGCTCTTCATTAGAACCCAGGACCACCAGCCCAGGCATGGAACCACCCACAATGGGCTGGGCCCTCCCCCACTGATTACTAATTGAGAAAATGCCTTACAGCTGGATGCTCATGGAGGCATTTCCTCAACTGAGACTCCCTTCTCTCTGATGACTCTAGCTTGTGTCAAGTTGACACACAAAACCAGCCAGTACGTATGTGTCTGTGTGTCTGTATTTGTGTGTGCACACCATGAGGGTGTGGGTACCCACAGAGCCCAGAAGAGGGTGTGTGAACTCCTGGAATGAAGCTGGAGTTACAGATGATGAACTACCTGATGTGGGTGCTGGAAACCGAGAGCAATATGCTCTCCTAACCATTATACTATCTCTCTGGCTCAATGATTTTAAACTTGGAGAAAATTGCAAAACATGTACAAAGAACCCTCATATACCTTTTGCTCAAGATTCCTTTTAGCTTTCCTAATTAACCTCTTCACAATTTTTGTAACATGCTTCTAGTCATAGAAGCCAACTTAAAACTACATGGTTAAACCCCTTGTTATGTCTCCCACCTCCTCCAATCAGAGCCTTCCTGGGTCTCTCCTTAACATTGACATTGACTCTTCATAAGACTGTAGACCAGACATTTTGAGAAATACCTTCCTATTGGTTTGTGCAATGTTTCCTCCTGATTAGACTCAGGATGGTCCCTTTTGGTCAAAATATCACAGAAGTAACGATGTGTTCTGTGTCTCATCAGGCAGCACAGGATGTGGTCTGTCCCCGCACTGGTGGTGTTTGGTCATTGGTCATTAATATAGTGCTTGTGAATTTTCTTCTTTATAAAGTTACTTACTTTACTGTCACAAGTGAACTAACATCTGTATCATCTTAGCATCTCCCTATGATCCAATGAGAACCTCCTTAGTTCTTAGTATAAGAATGTTCCAGGCTTTTCTTACTGTGTAGGACTCCCCTGTTTTCTCCAGAGTTCTGTTAGTGCAGAGTGGTCAGAAACAAAGCTGTGGGCTGCTGTTGTGGGGGTTCCTTGCTCTGGGGCCATCTCAGTACATCAAAGCAGGAAATACACATGTGCACATACATACATTTATCAATACGCCATTTCTCTAGACTGAAAACTGGGAGCTCCCACCTGTGTGCTCTCTCAGTACACCACCACAGGGTCCATCCTAGCTCTCTAATTTTGCATGTTTGTTTGTTAAGACAGGATTTCTCTAGGAAGCTCTGGCTGGCCTGGAACTGGCTGTGTAGATCTGTCTGGCATCAAACTCACAGAGATCTGCCTGCCTCTGCCTCTGAGTGCTGGGATTAGAGGTGTGTGCCACGGCAGTGAGGAAACCGATTTCCTTGACATGATTGCTGATCTACTGATCTCCACAAAACCATTGCTCTACAGGCCTGCTGAAAGTCTTCTCATGAATCCCCCAATCCTTCTTCGAGGCAGAATGAATCAGGGGCTTTCAGGTGTTCTGTTTATCTTGTTATATTACATTCCCAGGATTTAGGGACGAAATGTAGGCAGCTCTCTCTAGCTGTGAATCTGCATCCATGGATTCAGTCAATACTCAGGGGGGAAAAATGCATCTGTATTGATCTCATACAGATGTTTCCTTTCTCCTTATTCCCAAGCAACGTAACTACTGAAGCAGCACTTTTATTATCATAGATATTGAAAGTAATCTGAGGCCAGGAAGATGGCTCAGTGGGTAAAGGTGCTTGTCACTGAGCTTGATGACCTGAGTTTGAACCCATGAGCCCACATAGTGGACAGAGAGAACCAACTTTCAAAAGTTGTCTCTGACCAGCATACATGGACTGTGTAGTATGTGCTCTCTCTCTCTCTCTCTCTCTCTCTCTTCTCTCTCTCTCACACACACACACACACACACACACACACACACACACACAGAGAGAGAGAGAGAGAGAGAGAGAGAGAGAGAGAGAGAACTCATTGAGATCCACCTGCCTCTGCCTCCCAAGTGCTGGGATTAAAGGCATGTACCGCCACCACCTGGCAAGCATATTTTCTTCTTGCTCTAAATATTAAAAGTAGACAGTCAAGCCAAGAGTTGTGGCACACACCTGCGATCACAACACTCAGACAGGTAGGTTACAGGGTGAAGCCTGCCTGGGACAGAGACTGTGCTGGCTAGTCTCCAGGGTCAACTTGACACAACCTAAAATCAGCTGAGAGGCGTCTTAGGGAGGAATTAATTGGCTCAGGTTGGCCTGTGGGTGTGTCTGTGGTGAGATTGTCTCGATTGTTGATTGACCCAACCCCCTGTGGGCAGCACCATTCCCTTGGCTGGGCCTGAACTGTGTAAAGTGAAGAAAACTAGCAGAGCAAGCAAGGATCATGTGTTTATTCTCTGGTCTGGACTGGGGATGTGATATTTTAAGTACCTGCCTTGATTTCCCTAAAATAATGGGCCGCAACTTGAAACTGGGGTAAGCTGATAACCCCACAGCCTCTATGTTGATTTTGGTGAGGACATTTTATTTTATTTTATTATTTATTTTTCTATTATCAGCTTGATGCAGTATAAATTCTTATCTTAATGGTGAAATGTTTCGGGAGTTGGGGATTTAGCTCAGTGGTAGAGTGCTTGCCTAGCAAGCGCAAGGCCCTGGGTTCGGTCCTCAGCTCCGGCAAAAATAAATAAATAAAAATAAAAATAAATTAAAGCCTGTGATCCATTTAAAAAAAAAAATAGTGAAATGTTTCATTGAGGCTTGCTCAGTAATTGTGTAAAACCAAAACTTATTATAAGCCACAGTCATCCTAGGGTCCTTTTATCATTTTATTACAGTGACAGAAACTGTAACAGAGACCCTACCTCAGATGTAAGAAATTAGTTCATTCACAGGAAGGTCACTAATCGGAAGCCCTTGCACTTCTTCTTGTAATTGATCTACCTGGTTACCATGTACGGCTTTTGATGATCTTCCCTTTCACGAGGTCATTTTTCCCTAGGACCAAGCACAGGTGCCGGTGCAGTCACTGAACAACTAACTCCTCCTTTTCTTTACACGCACAGATCTACCAATCCACATTGCTCTTCGTTCACCTTTCCACATAGTCATCCATCAAGTGTTTGTTGACCACCCTTGCACAAGGGCTGCCTGTATACACGGGCCCTCCTCTCCTGCCCTTCCCTGGCCCAAGCTGCATCTCTGGCATTCAATAGTCTTGCCTCCATTCCTTGCTTGGCTGGTTTAGATTTGTTAAGAGTATGTAAAAGGGAAGCCCGGGTTGAGTGTGGAGGAAGTGGGTCCTTCTGAGCCAGCTAGACCCTGGAGAGTGGAGAGAGGAGGGCTAAGAGAGCCACTTTCTCTTCCCCTTGGTTGTCAGAAGAGCTGGATGTTTACCAGACTGTCTGTCTCCACTTGGTTTCTAGTGATATTCTACAGAGGTGGGAGGGAGGATAAAGGGAGAATACATCCCACACATACTCCAGATTGCTCGATGAAGCTCTGGATTTTCCCGGTCCATTCTGCTCCTCCCCTGGGAGAAGGGCCCTGCTGGGACTCTGGAGCAACCACCCACTTTGCACTTGGCCCCAGGAGCATGAAGAGGCTGTGGTGTTTGCTCTGTGGATCATCTGTTCTTAGCCCAGGGAGGCCGGGTGCAGGGTGGGGCAGGAGAGCAGCTGCCTGTCACCTTGGTGGCTGTGATATTATCTGGGCCTAACGGTTTCGTCAGGGGAGGCACTTCCGCCCTCTTGCCTGTGGAGTCAGAAGACTCATGTTGCTCTTTCTGAGTGGAAAGGAACCCCCTTTCCTTCCCCTAAGAAGAAGAGGAAAGTCGGCCTGACCTAGAGACACACACCTGTCACTCCAGTATCAGGGAGCTGAGGCAGGGGGATCAAACTTCAAGATGAGCAAGACATTCCTTTCTTGCTTCCATCTCTGTTCTAGACTCCTTGCAGCTGTGTGGATAGAATATGGGAACTCTTTCTCTGGGCCCCAGAGTGTGTGGATCTAAATAAAAGGACTATGGGTTGCTTGTCCATCTGAACCCTGTGCATGAGACAAGCACTATTAAAATAGCATCGAGTACACTGTAAAGACGCAGAAAATGAAGATCAGATGAGTGAGCTTTTCTAAAGGAGCACAGCTACAAAGCAGCGGGCTAGAGTCTAACCTCCCGTCTACTTCTGAAAACACAGGTCTTGCCCCCATGTTCTGCTGAGTTCAGTGAACTACAGTCTGCCTGACATCATGGTTTACAAAGTGAGGTTTAGAAGGCCTGCGACCTCAAAGTCCACAGACCAACCGTGATGAGAAGCAGTCAGGACAGCCTTCTGCAGTGTGGGCGAGTTCTCTGATGGGTTTCCGGTAGTGGTTTCTATTTGGGCTCAGTGCATAGGTGCAGCGGTTCACCTGTCCTGTGGTCCGGCACCGTGTTGGTTCTCTCTCTCCCCTGAGTAGCAGCAGGTCCTGGTTTGGAGGACAAAGTTGAGGAATGCTGTAAGACACACAGGCATCCTTGTCAGCCAGTCCCCTGAAGGCATTCCCCCCACCCCCAATGGGATCCAGAAGGGGCACCTAGAGCTATAATCCAGTAGCAGACAATGGCCCCGGCACAGATTCAAAGTCGCTACATCCCTCCCACACAGGGTTTTTGCTGTCCAGAGGGCTGTACAAACCGACCTCCCTTGGGAAGAGTTGCTAAGCTGGGCTTATGTGAATCGGATGTTTAGGACCATGCCCTTTGCTATATTTAATAGGAATGGAGAAAAGGTCCTTTAGCAAGCAGCCTGTGGGAGCAGATATTCCCACAAACCCCAGGCATGCATGCATCAGGGCACATGTAAAGAGAAGCTTGCTGCTACAGGAAACTTGGAAAACTTTGCTTGGGTTCCAATCTCCCTCCCTCCCTCCCTCTTTTCTTCCCTTCCCTTCCACCCCTCCTCCACAGAAAGATAACAGATAGACAACCTGATAGCTGTTTCTTGCAAACGGAATCCTGGAAGGTGGACAGTTAAAGAGGTGTCAAAACAAAGGTGTTCTTAATAGGCTACGGACTCCAGGAAAGCTAGGGCTATTACGAGGTTAAGTAATAAAGAGAAGGATATGGAGGGGAAGAGGAAGAGGCTGGAAAGATGGGTATGAAAAGAAGGACGTGGCAAAGAGGAAAAGAATGGAAAGGCAATTCTAATGTGAGGGGCAAGGAAAATAAAGAAGGCAGGCTAAAAGAGGGAGAGCTGATGCGGTCTGAAGACGTGCAAAGCCCGGGGTCCTGAGAAACTTCGCGAGAAAGGGGGCGCGGTGCTGCCCAGCCCATGTTTGGGCAGATTAATGGAGTCGTGGCTCCGGCTCTTGAGTCCTGCCCTGGAAGGGACACTATCTGTTTAGATTTGTGTCTAAATTTAAACCCCGATCCGGCCTCCCTCCCTGCTCCCCTCCATTACCCTCCCCTCCTCCTGCGTCCCTCGGTCCCTCCCTCCCTCCTCCTCCTCCTTCCTCGTTCTCTGGCGCAGGGCCCCCGACCGGGACAGTCCCGCAGCCGAGTGCAGCCAGGCGCGCGCCGCCGCCCACTCGCCCTGTGCCGGCTGCAGTCCGAGAGTAGCCGGGGCTGGGAGCGGAGGGGACAGCGGGGATCGCGAGCTCCTGCCCGAGGGAGCGGGCGTATCCGCCGCCGGAGGACTACCTGGAGGACATGGAGGTAAAGACCGAGGGAGACGCGGGGCTGGGGTGGGGGGGGGGGGCGAGGGGAGAGTGAGGTCAAGGCGCTCCTGCCCAGGTCGTTGTCCCCGCTCGCAGCAGGGGTCACACAGCTCCAAAGTCGCCAGGCCAACTCCAGAGGTTGGTCCTTACTCCTACCTAGAAGACCCCTGTGGAACAAGTGGGCTTGTCAGGAAAGGATCTGAAGACGGGGGGGGCGTCCCTTTTTAGGGATTCGGGTGTTTCGACTGTGCACATACATTTTTTTTTTTTTTTTTTTTTTTTTAGAAAATAAAGTTAGGTACAGCTAAGGTCATAAACTGATAAAGGTGTGAGCCAACAACCGCAAAACAAAACCTCCAGCAACCCTGACTCAGGGGCACTGAGAGAAAGAGCTAATAGTTGAGGCTGGGACTCTGCGGGAATGGCTTCCCCTTCCGCTCTCAGCAAGGCCTTGCAGACCAGTTGTCCTCTTGCTTCTGAAGTGCCTGTCACATCTTCTTTCATAACTCTGTGAAAAGCTCCCTTCACCGCCAGTCAAGTAAACTCATTTCTGAGAAACTGGAGGCTCCCCAGGATGTCCCACCTTCTGAGGTTGTGTGCACCTCCGGGTGTGGTAGCCATTTCTGAAGGGTGTGCAGGGGTGAGTCCTGGAATTATGCACTTCTGAGAGGAGACCTGGGACTTTGTCTGCCCTTTTCCAACCTCAGTGGGATACAGGCCACTGCTTTCCATCTGAGGAGTAGCAGGGAGCATTACTTCACCTAGGTCCCTTCTCCACACCTACAGACTTTCAAAGATGCCCTCCTTCAAACCCAGAGCAGCTACAGGTGAGCTCAGAGGCACAGCATGGGCAAGGCCCCAGGTTCAATCCCTACTGCCACAAAAAAATAAAGTGTGACCTTTTATTTCATCTCAGTCAATCTCAGCAGGACCTGGGACTTTCTAAGAGGGGAAAGAGGTGAAAATACCTTAGGCCTTTATGGTGATTCCCACTACTACTCAAAAGGAAACTGCTCCTCCCTAGACTGTGGTTGCAGTGATCCCAGTGCACAGGAGTGGGACCCCTTCCGGGCCTGAGCCCACTCATCTTTTCTAAGCCTTGCTGTCTATTGCTGTCCCTAAAAGAACAATAAGTTTGTCCTGGGTATTCAGCTCAACCAGCTGTCACTAAGAAACAAGAATTGCATTCTGGGGGACTTGAGTACCTGGGATGCTGGGGTCGGTGGTGGACCCTCTGTAGCCATATTTACAAGTCAGAAGTAGTAGTTTAGGATAGACAGGCCACAAAGCATTGCAGATGGGTTCCCAAGTCTGCTCTAGACCCTGCAAACTCAAAGCGGTAGGATTCTCTAAGCTGTCTACTGCTACAGCAGAGAGGTGGCCGGAGGAACATACAAGTTGCTGGTGGGGAACAGACCCACAGAGAAACTGCTGTACTTGTAAGTTCCCTTCTTGGGGAGAACTCGGGCTGCTTTGGGCGCCAAGCTGCAAGAACTGTAGTGGACTTAAGATGGAAGTACAGCTGGGCTTCGAGCAGGTTGCTGTATGAAGGCCCAATGCAACTTTAACCTAGGGGAACACAGAGGGCTTCCACAGGGACGCTTCTTCCCCCCTCAACTGAGGAAGAAACGGAGGGAGTCCAAGGCCCTGAAAATATCAGCCCAGCAACTTCCTGTGTGGCTGGGTAGGCGGGAGGCATGAGAGGAGAGGGCTCTCCCAGCTATGAGCTGACTTATACAGTAACTGAAAGGGATTGGCTGTGCCAAACGCTGGACCAAGACAGGGAGAGATTGCCTAGTCAGCCAGAATGCCCGGCAGATCTGCTTACAACAGTCCTGAGGTATGGGCTTGCTGGTTGGCAGTGACTGTTTTTGAAGTTTCTTTGGCAAAGCCCAAACAAACCAAAACACTGCAACAGTTAACACTGGGGAAGTAAAGAGGAAACAGAGGACAGAGGAAGTGATGGTTCTCAGCCAGGAAGTGAACTTCTGTGATAGGTATATGACCTGCCCATGGGTGGAGCTGGATCCTTCAATCAGCCACCTGAAGGAGCTACTTACTTTATTTGAGAAGAAACAGAGTCACATCAGAGTCACATCACCTGCCCACATCGAGCATTTAAACCAGATCAACAGGACTTGGCTCTATGCTCAAACCCACACTTACCTGCTGCACATGTTAGGGAAATCTTCAAATCACTATGACTGCTATCAGTCGCATTAATCACACCTCAGCCCACGGGGATCTCTCTGGAATAAACAAAACAAGGTGGCACTTGACCCCTGCCTTTCAAACACTCCCATTCCAAAAGAGGAAACGGGACTCCCATATCCCGTCTGTCACACATCGCTCTCTGACAGTGTGTGCTAAGCGAATGCTTCGGCAAGCGTGACTTGTACAGGCCAGGGTGGAGGCCACTCAGAAGAAGCCTCGACATAGAGGCAGCATCAGGTAGAGAAACAGAAGGAAGGTGCAGAAGGAACACACCAGCATCATTCAGGAAGGCGGGACAGTTGGATGAAGGAAAATGGGGGGGGGGGGGGAGGTGGTCACTAAAAGAAAAAAAACATGAACGTAAGAAGATAAAACCATAAGACCAATGAGTGTAGGAACCACTGACCAGGTCAGTGAACCATCAGGAGCCAAAGTGCAAGCCACCCAGAAGGTGTTACCTTTTCTTCTACGAAATCGCCCTCCCTAGCTGTGCTCCTTCTAGTACCTTCTTCTAATTTGCCATTTTCAGACCTTGAAGGCCAGTTCATGAATGGCCCTGGAGTCTGCTCCACAGACAGTAGGAAACTGAGAGGTGTGTGTGTGGCGGCAGCCATGATGCAGCAAGGTGGTAGATGCCGCCCGCCATGAGTAAGCAAGGTACTCAGGCTTTGAGACCTGGGATGTAGTCTGACTCCACGAGAAAGACCAAGGGTAAAGAAGTGAGAAAGTCAAGACCATGTGCTTGAGGGAAAGCAGGAACTACATCTGCATTTGAGTTCTCCAGGGTGCCCAGAAGAGAGAGGATGGATCACTTGCACAGCTAGCATGAGGCCCTGGGTTTGATCCCTAGCAGAGAGAGGGAGGTGTGGAGGGAGGGAAGTGTGGAGGGAGGGAGGTGTGGAGGGAGGGAATGAGAGAGAGAGAGAGAGAGACTACCTCAAGGTAGGATAGGCTGTCTAACTGGTCTGTGGGTGTTCACAGTGCCCAAAACAGAACCCAAATCTCCCAATAAAATTTGCCTGCTAAATTAATAGAAACTATCTGTAGCTCAAATGTTACCACTCTGGAAGCCTTCCCAGGGGCCCCCAGCCTCTACCAAGCACTTGACTAGCCCCATTGCACTGGCTCTCTAGCTCCCTGTTGGGAGGGACCATATTTTATTTATCTAGGGCTTCATGGGCACCAAATAAGACATGTTGATTGAGTGAATATGTTATTGGAGATGAGAGAGATCAGACTTTGAAAACAGAGAGAAGGAGAAAAAAGAAAGGAAGAGAAGAAAAAGCAGACTTTAGTGTGTTTGTTGGTTGGTTTGACCTTTCTGGGCAGTAATTTCAGCACTCTGAGATGTGCAGATTTCTTTGGATACAGAAGTGATTGTCTCTAGAAACAGTAATAGTGAAGTTATTGTAGATAGGAAACCAGGGAAAACCCATTCCTGGCCTTTGAGGGTACCTGCATGAATGTGTACATACACATAAATATTTTTTTTGAAAGTGAGTCAATATATGTAAATAATTAAAAAACAAAACAAAACAAAACAAAACATGAGGTGGGAATGGTGGCACACACCTTTAATCCAAGCACTTGAGAGGCAGATACTGGTGGATCTCTGTGAGTTCAAGGTCAGCCTGGTCTACACAGACAGTTCCAGGCCACCTGAGGCTACATAGTGAGACAGACCCTGTCTCAAAGGCATGTGTATGTATGTGTAATCAAGCTGGCTGTGATGGCTCACCCTTTAATTACGACACATGGGAGCTTGGAGCAACAGAGTCAAGTTAAAGATCATTTTCAACTACATACTGAGTTCCAGGCCAGCCTGGGCTCTGTGAGTCCTTGTCTAAACAACGGCACACACACACACACACACACACACACACACACACACACACACACACGAAAAGGGGCTCTCTTTTCATCCTCACAATATCAGCAATGAGTGTGTGTGTATACACATGTGTGTACATACTGATATATGTATGATGTATTCATTTTGCAACCTATGTCTTAATTCATGTATTTTTACCTTGTTAAACATTTACTACTTTATTTTTAGACCATTTAAACACATTATTTTTTGTTTTTATCATCATCATGATCATGATTGTGTGTGTGTGTGTGTGTGTGTGTATGAATGAATGTGGGGTCTTGAATGCTACACTGTGCATTGGAGAGCAGAGGACAACTTTCAGTAACCAGTTCTCTCCTCCCACCGTGAGAATCCTTGGCCAACCCAGGTTGTCTGGCTTTTCCCAGCAAGTACATTTACCCATCGAACCATCTTGCCTGACCTTCTACTTTATTTTTATTGTATTTATTTATTGGAGCAGAAATGCCTAGTCTAGGGAAGAAAAATAAAAAGATTTTTTTGGAGATGTCCCTGTGAACCTCGCTGGTCGCTCCCCCCACTCCGCCCCCCATCCTGTCACTGAGCCACGGTGTGCTGCTTGCTGTTAGAGGCTGGTGGTCCTAACGGGGACTCTTCAGCCTCTAAAACGGCAGACAGGCTGGATGGACTTGTGGGCGTGCCGGGATACCCACTCCTCTCTCGCTCTTGCTGGGTGGGACCCTCGCAGTCACCCTGGCTCCAATTCGCAGACGTCTTCCGTTTGCTGGGCTGTGAGAACAGGGGTAGTTTCGGGTAGGCACGCTGTCAGGACCCGGCCCTATCGCGGAGGGGTGAGAGCATTCCTGGAGGGAATCGGATTTCAGAGCCTGATCCGCAGCAGGCTGCCCACAGCAAGGAGAGCCTGAGCCTGGCTCCCGCGGTTCCGTGGGAAATCTGAACGCTGGCGGCTCAGCAACACGGTAATCTTATCAGAGCCACAGGAGAAAGCCTTTCGGTTCCAGGGAACGCTCAAGGCAACCCTGCCTTCCTCTACTGACAGGGTCTTGAGATTTGCAGAGCCAGTCTGGCCTACCTAACTCACTTGAAAAAGTCACGTAGCTCTGGGAGAAACAGGACAGTCCCTAATTGCTCCTGCCTTACTGGGAATGAGCAAACCAGACTCTGAGGTATGCTGGGGCTGTGGTGCAGTCCGACCTTTGGAAGCAACAACTTGTGATTCTCCTCTTATCTGGGGAGTAGCTTAGCCCAGGCTTTAAGAAGTCAGTCTCATAAAGTTTCATCACAACAGCAGCACGTGGCTCATGTCCACCCTCACGGTGTCAGGTGGACACATCCCTGTGATATCACCGGCAGAGCACAACCGCTAAACCACAACCCTCAGCTGCTTGCCTTAGGACCCACCAAAAGCTCATCCCCCAGACCAGAGAGGACGTTGCCTTTGTCCTTTGGTTTGGGGGGCAGGGCGCTCCCCATCTTTTTCCCTTTGAGGTTTTCTGAATACTGGCTGTAGGGATTTGTGGAGACTAACTAGTCCATGAGGCTCACCGTGTAAAGTCATGCAATTGGGTAGGTCAGTCCTGTTCTAGGGAGAGGGCTTCCGGTCACTGCTGTTCAGCACTCAGTAGCTCCCTGGGTAAAGTGGCCTTGTAGGACCCTAACCCCTGTAAGAGGCCCACACGGAGCGCCACTAAATCCCATCCTCGGTGAACAATAGGAGTCCACAGCTGGAAACTCTCGGTTCTGGACAGTGGAACACCCATTCTTCCTGGCCAAGACATGAGCCTCTCAGAGCACCCTAGATGGCCCCGCCCTTTGTTTTGGATCTGCCTGAGCCAGCTAAGGACCGTCCTCCTGGTCTGCGCATGGCAATCGCAACTTTCTCCAGCCGAGTCTTCTATACATCTATTGGTGGCAGTTTGCCAGATATCAGATAGCTGGCTTCTCTTTTCTTTTTAACTTGTGTGTATTTGCACTATTTGCATGTGGATGTGAGTGCTGAAGTTCACGTGGGGGACAGTGAGCTCAAGACTGTCATCCTCATTTGCTCTCCATCTTGCCTTTTGAGAGTCACTGAATCCAGGGCTCACCCATTTAGATATGCGCCGCCATGCCTGAGACACACCCACTTTTCACCCAAGTGCTGAGGCTTGAACTCCAGTCTTTAGGATGGCAGGGCTCGCCTTAACTCACCGAGCTACCGCCCCAGCCCACAGAGCTGTTTAACTAGGCTTACCCAACACATAAAGATCCTTTACTGCCTGTCAGATCCTGGGACTTTAGCTGTGATGGTATCTCTCACCTTGCTGGCCCTCTAAGAGGGGAAATAAGCATCCAACCCTTAATTGCAGAACAGGATGAGTGCTTGCCCCACAGGAGGAGGGGTGCCACACCCAGCCTGGGTTGGGCTGGGGTGGGGTAGGGTGGGGCTTCCTGTGATGGATGACCTCTGAGTTGAGTGTTGAGAGAAGACTTAGGAGTTAACTAACCAGCAGCAGAAAGCTAGAAAGAGTACATTCCAGTCGAAGCAAACAGCTCGGTATGCAAGGGGACTAGGCGCAGTTGGTTCCTGGAAGGTGAAAAGAGATAACGAGATTTGAGAGGGAGGAGCCCCGAGGAAGCAGAGAAATGTAGATTGCAGTTACTACCATAAAAGGGCTCTTTCGTGTTTGGAGAAACAAGGTCTACACGTATGACGAGACATTTTAAAAATACAAGATGTGATCTTGATATGCTGTGAGGTGTGTGGAGTTCAAAGTCGGCTTCTTCTGTGTAGGAGAGAGAAAACAGGCTTCCTCCTTGGGCTTCCCTCCAGGTGCTTCCTGTCAGCCCCTCATCCGGCGGCAGCCTTGGGGCTTCGGCCTCAGTGAGCTCACCTGTCTGCCACTCCTGCTCAAGACATCAGTTTGAGACTGGTCTTGGCCCACCAAAGCCATCCTCAAGGCCCTCTTGTCGTTTTTTAACTAGAGGCCTCAGAACAAACCACATGCACGCACACGGGCACACACACACACACACACACGCACACGCACACGCACGCGTGCACATGCACAATCTTCCCACCTGCAGCCCACTCATTCCTCTCATTGTAGTTGCACATACGGCTCATTCTGCAAAAAGCCGATGTTTCTCCTTGTCTCCAGCCAGTCCAGGGATGAGCCAGGTGGGCCAAGGAGCAACAGCAGACCGCGCGCGCGCGCACACACACACACACACACACACACACACACACGCACGCACGCACGCACACGCACATGCACACGCGCGCACACACGCACACACGTTAGCCCCACCCAGCTAAAACAGAGCAGCGGAAATGAAAAGGCTTAGCCTGTGGTTGTTGCACAACTCAAGACACCCACGCGAGAGGGCATCTCCATCGTTTAAAATGCCTTGGAAGGCTTCCACCTCCTCTGAACCTCCCTCCCTGCTGGACCCTCACCCCGAATAGTTCATTCCAAACCCATGAGCTACGAGGCCACTTATTCCAGCTCACTGCCCCGCCCTGCTCTCTCAGTCCTCTGGAATACATTCCTCAGCCTCAGGTCCCTGGCTTGTCATGCTTTTGAGATATGAACTGATGGATAGTGGGAAATTCATTTCGAGTCACCACAGCAATAGCTTTGTGGGCAACATTTAGCAGCTGTCATCACGGTGATTGCTACAATGTGTTGTATGCCTACTATATGCAGGTGTTTTCCATAAATGTATCATTTTAATCCTTATAGAATCTAATTGCATCTGCTTTCTAGATAAGGTAGGCGAGGGTCCGTGTTGCTGGAAGATCTGGAGGGTGATCTCCACAAGAGCCACAAGTCACCTCTCCAGGGGTGGGACTAGGGTTCCTGTTTTCTTTCTGGACAGTCTTCCTCCAGCCTGTGCTAGGCCAGGCAGCTCAAGGCTTGGAATTTTCTAAGACCTGGCTTAGGTGAATTAATCCTGAATCCTCATCTAAAAGACTTCAGGAAGGCTCCTTTGTGTCTCTGGCGGCCACTGCTGCCGACATCTATGACAAAAAAGGAAGTGGAATTTTGAAAGTTGACTTTTGTTGTTGTTGTTGTTAAGTTTTTTTTGAGACGGGGTCTCAAATAGCCCAGACTGGCTGTAAGTTCTTAATCCTCTTCCATCTCCCAAATGCTGGCACTAGAAGTGTGCTTAAAAACTGACGTTCAGAGCGTAAGAGTTTGGAATGTAAAAGAACTTAACGGTTTCTTTCATCCCCTCTATTTTAAAGGCGGGGTCCTTAAACATGATGTTTTGATGGCCACACTTGAAGTCGGTTAGCAGCTGAGTCAGAGTGATGGCAAAGGCCTTCTCAGCCCCGGGCCTGACAGGACATATCTGGTCCACTGCCTCACCTCACTCACGCCTCTATCTCTGCGGCTGTCTTCCCAACTCTAGTGTTCGGTATCTGAGGTCCTCCAAGGAAGCATTATTCTCCACGGGAGTTGTTGGGAGAAAAAGGGTTGTCATTATCATGGTTTTAACTAGAGTCAGAAGACCCAGAGCCAAGGCTAGAAAGGGCCCAGCCCCCACGCCCGCCCTGCCCAACCCACCAAGTGCAGCCCTGTCTCCCTCACTGGGTTGTTTTCTAACCCACGGGGGCTTCCTCGGGGAGATTTATGGTCCCAATTGGCTGCCTGTGGCCATGTCCCCTCAGGAAGGCCTGGCTTTGAATACTCCAAGGAGGGTATGGATGATTCTACAAGTTTTCCTTGTGGAAATGTGTGGGAGGCTCAGTGAGATACCTGGTGCTCTAGGCTACCATGGAATGGCGTAGATGGAGATGCCAAAGTCAGGGGCATTAGCCAGTGTGTGCATTTGCTAGGGTTCTGCTAAGAGATGGCCATGACCAGGCGTTAGCTGGACCACACTCCCTAAAGAGGCTCCAGGGAACAATCCTCTTCAGACCTCTCTTCACCCCTACTACTTGCTAGTTCTGGCTTGGGGCCACATCCCTCTTCTCTCTGTGTGTTCCCTACAGAGACATGTATGTGTCACTATAGGGCCCTCGGTGACGATTCAGGATGATGGTCTCCTTATTTCAAAACCCTTAACTCCATTTGCAAAGTCTCTTTTTACAAATAAGGATGTATTTACAGGTTCCAGGGATCAGGGAGTAGTTATGTGTTTGGGGAGCCACTAATCACCTCTTTACAGCAGAAAATTTGTTATCCATACAGAGGTAAGGGACAGGGAAAATCCTTGGTATTAGGTTACAGTGTAAACATCTCCACCTCTATGCTCAGGGGCAAATGTCTAAAGAATATAATAAATATTCATTACCACTTTGCTGTGTGACTAATTTCTTACCCCCTTAGGTAGCCTACTCTTGGGACCTTCATACCTAAACTGGTGCAGATTTAGCTCCAACTCTTCACTGGGAGAGCTGCTGTTGGGAAGGGAGGCCCCTGGGGTGCAAAAGAGCATTTCCACAAGCCACTTTCATCTCCTCCTGACCTCATCTCTTGCTAGTGATTAGCAGGCTGGCAAGAAAGTTTAGCACCACCTTCAGGAAGGGGCAGGTGTGGCGAGATTATAAAATGACTTTGTACCTGACCTCACTCCAAGTTCTAGTCTCACGTTCCCTATTCATTCACCCATTTGTTCATTCTTTTATCTAAAGATGAATACTGATCAGTTATCAATTGAGAACTACTGAGAGACACAATCGTGTAGAGATCGGGGTGTCGGGATCGCTACCACCTGGAGGTGGAGCGGGGTGCAGGAATAGAGCAAGACAAGCATGTGTGGTTGCTTCTGCCAAGATGGTGAGTAGAGAGAGGGCTGGAGAGATGGCTCAGGGGTTAAGAGCACTGGCTGCTCTTCCAGAGGTCCTGAGTTCAGTTCCTAGCAACCACGTGGTGGCTCACAACCATCTGTAATGAGATCTGGCGCCCTCTTCTGGCGGGCAGAAGTAATAAATAAATAAACAAGTAAGTAAATAGATCTTTACAAAATGATGCTGAGTAGATAGTCAAGTTGTATGAGTTACAAGCCGGTGAGTGTTGCTCTAACAAAGGTCACAGTCTCAGTGAGTGAAAACAACAAATGTCTCTTCATTTCTGACTCATGCTATGTGGTTGTCACAGCTTAACTGGGGGCTCTTCTCCATCTCATTGATTTGTCCTTTATCTGAGACCCCGAAAGGTGACAAGTAGCCACAGAGCTCCTCACAACCACAGGGGCCAGAAAACACAGGCCTCCCACCCCCTCACATGCCGAGAGCTAAAATTGCTGCGTGGATGGCTTCTCAGGCGGTAGGAGTCCGGCTTCCCAGCACTGATGGTCTCTGAGCTGGTCTAGACACAAGGCTGTGTCCTTCCAGCTGTTGGAGGTGGGAAGGCCAAGGAGGGCAGCAATTATATGCATCGCTCAGTCTCAAGCCCTGGAGATTTGCAGAGCTCTGTGTTCAGATCTGGTCTTCCTGACTGAAGTGAAAGTTGCTTGGTCAGCGGAAAGATTGTTCTAATGATGCCAACTGTTCTCTGTGCTTGGGGAATGATCTAGAAAGGCAGTGAGTTTGGAGGGAAATCTCTCTCTCTCTCTCTCTCTCTCTCTCTCTCTCTCTCTCTCTCTCTCTCTTCATATATATATGAAAACATTGGAGACATCTATATCCAAGCCATTAGGTGCAGCCATTTGGATGGGTTCTTAAGCATATTGGTCCTGGGACACTCCGTTCCACGGAGAGTGCCATCAAGAGAGGCAATTTATAGCTTTATTGACTCCTGGGATTTGAAAACATCTTTGCCTATTGCTGCAAAACAGTGGTGAATCACCCAAAAGACTTTGAGTTTAAAGTAATCCAACCCCCATCAAACAGGGACCCCAGGCCTTTCCCCTATTTGCAGGTACATGGCACCAAGAATCACCATTCTTCTCCATGACCTTTGCTCCTAAGTCCTGCGTTTTTAGCCTGTGGAAGGGGTTAGTGAAGGTCAGAGGAACTTTTTGGGGAAGTTGAAGGGCATAGTAACGAGAGACTGCCCTCTTCCCTTGTCTAATCGACTTATGGCAAGCCAGGGAGGGTGCTGCACGGGGAAGACATGGAACCTGAATTTCAGGTTCAGGGGAACAACAGCCTCAGAGTCGGTTCCCCATCAGTAAAGCTGATACCTCCTTACCGT
Source organism: Onychomys torridus (assembly GCF_903995425.1). Taxonomy (NCBI): domain Eukaryota; kingdom Metazoa; phylum Chordata; class Mammalia; order Rodentia; family Cricetidae; genus Onychomys; species Onychomys torridus. The sequence goes on from NC_050453.1 coordinate 28,887,633, forward strand.
ACAGGCTGTTTGAAAAGGAAATATGATCGCGCTTGTCATAGATAAGATAATTGATGCCATCAACCTGAAAAGCTACAGAGCCACAAATTCATGGTGGTGGTGTTATTATTACTTAATACACTAATGTTTAAAAAATTGTGACAACCCTAAATAGGTCTTATAGTATAGGTGTCAGAAGAGAGAGGGGGACATGAGTAGAGCTTTGAAACATAAGGCTTCTACTGTCAGCAAGGACACTTCCACAGCATGAAAGTGGCTCTAGGACCAGAAATACAGTGTAGTTGATAGAGCATTTGCCTTTCATGCAAAAGTCCAGGGTTCAGTCCCTAGCACCACACACCAGGTACAGTGGTGCACGCCTGTAATCCCAGGACTTGGGAAATGAAGGCAAGAGCCTCATGGTGAGTTGGTAGCTGGTCTGTCTCAAAACAAAACAAACCAAGGGTTCTGGAACCAGTAAGATGGCTTAGCCAGTCAAGGGCTTGCTGCCCAAGCCTGGTGACCTGAATTCCATCTTTGAGTTCCCATGTAAAGGTAGAAGGAGAGAACCATCTCCACAAAACTATCCTATGACTTTTTTAAAATTTATTTGACTTTATTTTATGTGCATTGGTATGAAGGTGTTAGATCTCCTGGAATTGAGGTTTCAGACAGTTGTGAGCCGCCATGTGGGTGCTGGAATTGAACCCAGGTCCTCTGGAAGAGCAGCCAGTGCTCTTAACCACGGAGCCATCTCTCCAGCCCCATCCTATGACTTTTAAATGACTACTATGGCATGTATGCATCCCCCATTGACATATCTTACAAATAACAGTAGTAGCAGCAGCAGCAGGTAGCAGTAGTAGTAACAAGTAAGTTCTGACCTATGCCATGCACTTCCACTCCTCTAAACTGGAAGATCTGAAAACCTTGGTTATGGACCCTGTAATGAGAATGATACACAGCATGCCTTTGTCCCTGAAGGCAGGGCCACAGGTGTCCTGTGGCCATTTGCAGACACAGCATTGCCCCATAAGTACTAAAGAGCATCTGGCCCAGGAGCCAGATGGTTGGGATTCAATCTGATTTTGCCATTTACTGGACTGTGTTCTCCTGAGCTCTTGATTTTCCCATCTGTAGAGTGGAAGTCTGCAGAGCACACACCTCTGAGTTCGTCACTGAAAAGCGCCAGTGTGGACAGTGTATCTGGGGAAGAGGTTATCATTTGGAAGAGAAACAACAGTCCCCTGTGGTTAGTGCAGCCTCGGCGGGGCGTCTGAAGTTCCCCTCTAGCCCCAGGGTCTGTTACAGACAGTTGTTGCAGACCACATACAAGCCCGCCTCTCTGGACTTCTGCAGACAGCTGGGCTGGTGTGAAGTAGCAGATCAATGGTAGGCTCCCAGGGCAGCTAAGGCCTGCCTAAGGAAGGGAGACTCCTTGACTTAAAAAGTGTGCTTTAGAGGAGGGGAGGGGAGGGGAGGGAAAGGAAGAGGTGGAGACAGACAGCAAGTGTGTTCTGTGTATTCATCCTGGAAGGGTGGGTAAGGGAGGAGACAGAAAATGGGAAGGAGAGAGGTCGCCCTTGGTATAGTCACAGACCTCAGGGGATCCTAAAACCACAGAGTACCACACCCGGTAATTTAGTAATTTAATGTCTTCCCCCATTTATTATCTATCTATCTATCTATCTATCTATCTATCTATCTATCTATCTATCTATCTGTCTATCTTTGAGACAGGGTCTCACTCATATCCTGTGCTGTCCTGGAACTTGTGGCAATCCTCCTGCTTCAGCCTCTCAAGCGCTGAGATGGCCATCAAGCCTGTCTTGCCTTGTCTATCGCAATTACAGTGTGCGCCATGGTCATAACTTTTCCAGTGTGATGCACATCTGCAAAACTACCAGGCCTTTGTGTTGTCCCTTTCCTTCTCACAGGTTCATAGATGGACGAGTCCGTCTTACAGAGCGCCTCAGCAGCCTCAGATTATGATTTCCTTCTTCCTAACTTATTGAAAAATGTCCAAGCTTTTCATCCGCAGGAAGCGCTTCATAGTTTTTGTTCGGATACTCAAATCACCTGAGTTGCTGCCCTCCTGCTTTGGGGCCATAATTAAGTGAAATAAAGTTGCTTGAACATCAGCAACAATGTGACAGGAGATCTCCTATTAGCTGGCAGGCAGGTAGTATATACAACATGGATACACTGGACAAAGAGAGTGTAATTTGTAACTGATAACTTCTTTCTTTCTGGAAGTTTCCATTCAGTGTTTTTGGGTTACAGTTAGTCATGGGTAATTGAAAACAAGGAAAATACAATCAGGGCTAATGGAGCCTATAGTCTGCCCCATCTCAGCTTCCCCTGTGCCCCCACCTCCCCACCCCACCCCACCCACCCCATCTGCCTGCTGACTTTCTGTAGGGAGGCCTGCTGGGGAGCAGAACAAAGTGGGGGTACTGAGCCTTAGGAGCACAGCAGGGATGGGAGAGTATGAGTCTAAACATTCTGTCATAAGCCCCTCTCCCCATCTCGGCTGACATCAATCAAGAACTTCTGGCTAGGTTTAGAGAATCAAATATTTTCATATACCAACAAGGGTATTCTGATTTCTCAAATAATCACATTACTTATATTACGAAGGAATTTTTTTTTTTTTTTTGGCAAGATGAATTCAGAGTAGATTGAGCTACCCTGTCCCAAGCATCCTCATTAAGGGACTTAGAGGTCTTTCCTCTAAGGCAAGCCACAGCATTCTGTCCTTGGCACTTACTTGTTAAATATTTTTGTTAACAATTTGAATGAAACCTAGAAAGAATCCAGATGACCCACAGCTGGGATACTTAATATGATCTATGACACATTCAAGTTCAAAATGATTTATATAGGATGGGACACGGGGCCAAAGCCAACATCATGAAATTAAACAGGGATGAATGTGAAGTCCTCTGCTTAGCTTTAGTAAGGACAGACCTGACTTAAAAGTACACATCTGCCTGTTCGGTCATTCTGCAATAGTTGTGCAGCTAGCTACACAAGGAATGCTGTCTGGATTATTAGATAGAGTACAATGTAAAGACCGTGAGCTGAAGGTTTGGTGGTGGTTAGACGGGATGTGCTCCCAAAACAGCAAGGAATAGGTGTGCTGGAGTGCTGTGAATGCACTGAGGCCGTGGGGTTGGAGGATTTATGGAGAAAATATATTCTGCATTTATGCAGCTGGGAGTGATTTGTTTTTTTTTTTTTTTTAAATAAATAGATAACAATGGTGACGGGATGCTGGTGAGGGACAGCAGGGTCTCTGATGTGCAGCGTGCGCACACAGGGATGGGCAGTGGGAGTGAATGAAACGAGTCTATTGCTGAGTAGAAAGACAGCATTGATCAGTGTCTGCCTCCTTCTGGCTATAATGTGGGTCCTGGAGGAGAGACTCTTAAGGCACCAAAGCTGTGCTGGCAGGCTCTGAACTGCCCCCAGTGTGTTGTGGGAGAAGAGAAGGGAGGCAGAAATACCAGCTGATGGGCTGAGGCACTAGTGAGAGGTGCCCTTGGGACTGGGGGGGCAAAGACATTGCGATGCAACTCGGGGAGGATGGAGCTAGAACTCCAGTCCAATGCTTTTCCTCACAAGAGACAAGGAATGAAAAGGGAAAAGTGAAGTTGAGGGGAGGGGAGGGGAGGAGAGGGAGGGGGGGGGAAGGGGGGGAGGGGGGGGAAGGGAGGGGAGGGGAGGAGAGGGGGGGGGAGGGGAGGGGAGGGAAGGGAAGGGGAGGGGGAGAAGGGGAGGGGAGGGAGGAGAGGAGGAGGGGAGGGGGGAAGGGGAAGGGAAGGGGG